>NC_052076.1:66826874-67130516 GCF_015852505.1 Tachyglossus aculeatus
CGATGCTCATGTGTGAGGAACAAAAATGATTCATGATTCCAACACTTATGCACTTATATCTTTACTCACCTCTTATTTACACTTGCTTATTCAGTTGTACATTCAATTATTTGATTACCCTGTTTGGTCTACTGCATCAACCTCCTCACTGACCTCTCTGCTTTCAGCCTTGCCCCACCCCTCTCTAGTCCACGATTCACTCTATTGCCCAGCCCATATAATTTTTCTAAAACACTGTTCTTCACATGTATCTCCACTCTTCAAAATCCTCTTATGGGTGTCCATCCATCTCTGCATCAAGCAGAAGCTTCTCACCACTGGATTTAAAGCATTCATTCATTCATTCAGTTGTATTTATTGAGCGCTTACTGTGTGCAGAGCACTGTACTAAGGGCTTGGAAAGTACAATTCAGCAATAAAGAGAGACAATTCCTGCCCACAATGGGCTTAAAGTCTAGAAGGGGGGAGACAGACATCAAAACAAGTAAACAGGCATCAATAGCATTGATATAAATAAATAGAATTATAGATATATACATAGCAAAGCAAGTAAACAGGCATTAATATAAATAAATAGAATTATAGATATGCATATATATACATAAGTGCATGGGGCATGGAGGGGGGTAGAGCAAAGGAAGTGAGTCAGGGAAAAGGGAGGTTTAGTCTGGGAAGGCCTCTTGGAGGAGGTGAGCCTTGAGTAGGGCTTTGAAGGGGGAAAGTGTGATTGATGGATTTGAGGAGGGAATGCTTTCCAAGTCAGAGGTAGGACATGGGCCAGGAGGCGACGGTGGGACAGGCAAGAAAGAGGCACAGTGAGAAGGTTAGCACCAAAGGAGCAGAGTGTGCGGGCTGAGCTGTAGAAGAAGAGAAGAGAGGTGAGGGAGGAGGGGACAAGGTGATGGAGAGCTTTGAGGTCAATAGCGAGGGGACTTTTCTTGATATGGAGGTTGATAGTCAACCACTGGAGATTTTTGAGAGTGGTGACATGCCCAGAAAACTTCTGTAGAAAGGTAAGCCAGGCAGCAGAGTGAAGTAAAGGCTGAAGTGGGGAGAGACAGGAGGTTGGGTGATCAGAGAGGATGCTGTTACAGTAAACCGGGCAGGATAGGATGAGTTATTGTACTAATGTAGTGGTTTGGATGGACAGGAAAGAGCAGATCCTGGTGATATTGTGAAGGTGAGACTGGCAGGCTTTGGTGACAGGTTGGATATGTGGGTGAATGAGAGACTGGAATCAAGGATTACACCCAGGTTGTGGGCTTGTGAGACAGGGAGGATGGTAGTGCCGTCCACAGTGACAGAAAGGTCAGGGAGAGGATGGGGTTTGGGAGAGATGATAAGGAGCTCTGTCTTGGACATGTTGAGGTTTAGATGGCAGAAGGACATCCAAGTTGAGATGTCCTGAAGGCAGGTGATGCAAGCCTGGAGGGAGGGAGAGAGAACAGGGGAAGAGATATAGATTTGGGTATCACTTAGTCAGATCTCTCCCTTCTACTTATCCTTGACTGTCACCCACTACAACCCAGCCCACACACTTCACTCCTGTCTACTCCTGTCTGTCTAAGTACAAGTCTACTTACTGTGCTTCACTCTTTTCTTTGTCTCGGTCAACTCCTTCCTCATGTAATAATAACAATAATAATAATAATAATAATAATAGCATTTATTAAGTGCTTACTTTGCACAAAGCACTGTTCTAAGCACTGGGGAGGTTACAAGGTGACCAGGTTTGTCCCACGGGGGGCTCACAGTCTTAATCCCCATTTTACAGATGAGGTAACAGGCACATAGAAGCTAAGTGACTTGCCCAAAGTCACACAGCTGACAATTGGCAGAGCTGGGATTTGAACCCATGACCTGTGACACTACAGCCCGGGCTCTTTCTACTGAGCCCCGCTGCTTCTCATTGTATCCAGAATTACTACCAGGAAAAACACAAAAACAAGAAAAAAACCCCACTCCCCATCCACTTGGTTTACTGTGCTTGTTGCTATAAAACTAATGTGATTTCACAGGTAACTGCAGGCCACCACTTATGATCTTTAATTTCTTATAGCCACTTTGTAGTACCCATCTGACAGACCATCCCCATCTTCAAAGCTCTACTAAAGTCACAACTCCTCCAAGAAGCCTTTCCAGACTAACTGCTCATCTCCCAATTCTGGTTTCTCTCCCTATTGCATCACCTATGCACTTGAGTCCATAAGTGTAGGTACTCACTGCAACCTTATGTACATATCTATATCTATATCTATCTATGTCTATATACATGTAGCATATGTAGTAGTATATTCATATAGATATGCACATATCTATATACATATACAACTTGTAATTTATTTTAATGTCTCTCTTCCCTGATAGACTGTGAGTTCCTTAAGGGCAGGCATAAGTCTACATACTCATTTGTACTCTCCCAACTCCTTCGAACAGTGCTCTGTCCACACTATGTGCTCAGTAAATACCATTGATCTATTGATTGATTGATTGATTATGTCTTCCCCAATAGATTGCAAGCCCCTTTGAGAGCAGGGAATCTGTGACTTACTTGTTCTGTTATTTACCAAATGCTTGCTACAGAGAAACAGCATGGCTCAGTGGAAAAAGCCCGGGCTTGGGAGTCAGAGGTCATGGGTTCAAATCCCATCTCCACCAATTGTCAGCTGTGTGACTTTGGACAAGTCACGTAACTTCTCTGTGCCTTAGTTACCTCATCCGTAAAATGGGGATTAAGACTGTGAGCCCCATGTGGGACAACCTGATCACCTTGTATCCTCCCCAGCGCTTAGAATAGTGCTTTGCACATACTAAGCACTTAACAAATGCCATCGTTATTATTATTCCAGTGCATTGAGCACCAGTGGGTGCTCAATCAATCAGTGGTATTTACTGAGTGCTTACTATGTGCAGAGCTTGGTCAATGAATGCCATTACTTCTGTTACTACTGCCTCAGCTTATGAGAAAAAAGAGAATTAGTGAAAGTGAAAGAGAGAGTCATCGAAAGATAAAGACAAATAGAGATATGGGGCAGAGGGGAAGAGACAGAAAAAGGTATTATAATTAGAGGTGTTCATTTAGTGGCTCAGTGCTTCCTGGCACTAAACGTCTAGCGCATTTATTCCCCGGGAACACTCTCCATTTTCCCACCCAAGATACTGTGGTGAGATGTCTCTGAAGCTACGCACCCTGGAGATCTGAAATTCTGCCTGCCTTGCAGAGATGGAGGGTCCTGCCCACAGCCAGTTAACGATAACGAATGGAGAGGGGAGGACGGAGGTTTGCGGAGCGAAGCAGATTACTTTTAATTTCTGCAGCCGAGATCTGATTTGTTCTACTGGAAAAGAGCTCTTACAAGCGTGTCATGTCAGATTCTGTCATCAATAGGGTAAGAAACTTGCTTCTGCCAGCAGAAACGAGCCATCACTTCTCTACAGCAGTTCTTAGCTGTTAAGGAGAAGACAGTCCCAATGGAGAAAAATTAATTTAGAGTGATTATCGGGGCCCTGACTCCCATCCTAAATAACTCCCATGCCCAGATATAGCATTGTCCTTCAGTTCGAAGCCGACGCTGCCAGTGGTGAGACTGCATCTGTGAATGTGTCTTGGAGAGAAAATCTCTTGCACATATTGTCCTTGAAGTTACAGTATAGTCATAAGCAATTGGGTTCAGCACTTTATCTGGCAGGAACAATCCTGACAAAAGTCACTTGAATTTCCCTGGTATTCTTCTTCCAAGAAACCAAAAGCAATCCATAGATAGTATATTATTCAGCCCAGTATAAGGGGCAGGGAGGCCACCGGTGATCATCTCTTTTTCACCGGCTCAGAAAATTAAGGTATTTTACCCTAGGTCTTAAGCAACTGAGTGCCTGGGCTGAGAGAGACGTGTCAGGAATGCAGATGAGCCTTGGTCCAGAGACATCAGAACCTAAATCCTGCGAGAAGGAATCTATTGAAGTCCTAGTGGTTTGTGCACCACCACTCGCACTCTCCTCCCTGCCAGGAATCTTCCGGCTGGGATGCAAGCTATAATGAGCAAGACAGGGCCGAGGGGGAAATGGTCACACATAGGTTCTTTTCATGCAGGACCTTTTTTAGGGGCCAACGTGCCCACACCATAGTGTCGAAGCTGTGTGCTGTGACTCAGAAAACAGTTCTCTCGGTGGGCATTCTATTTGCCACCCTTGACGGCCAACTAATTTTCATGATTCTTTCCAGGCCGATCACTTTTACCACTGATGTCACAGCCCCAGTGGGCAGAAGTAGGACTAAAACCCAGGTCTCCTGATGCCTGTAGCAGCTCTTTCCACGGTGCCAACAACAGGGCTGGGACTGGGAGTAGACCCCCGGTCTCCTGAACCCTTGATGTATTGTCTTAGTTCTGGACCCTGCTCGATTCATCTACTTCCCCAACTCTCAACCTCCCCTTACAAATCTCTGAAGGCTTTTACCCTGCACTCTGAACCAATAGTAATAATTTTCCAAAGGAAGAGTGGTGATGGTTGGATGACATGAAGACTCAATATTCATCATACCCACAGATTGGTAGACTCAGCTACACCTACGGGCACTTAACTTGTGCATGAGCTGAGCCCTCTGGCCCATTGGTTCTAATGGCCACTAACTTATTCCATGAGCTGGCTTCTATCACAGATGGCTGACCTCTTTATAGAGCGGAAAAGGCAGCACAGGGCAACAACAGACAAGGAAACTGTATGACTGAGGCATCTCAGATTTGCAGCCGATGGGATGAGGAGTCTTAATTAGACTCTTAATTAATAGTAAATAATAATTATGGTATTTGTTAAGTGCTTACTATGTGTCAAGCATTGTTCCATGTACTGGGGTAGACACAAGTTAATCAGGTTGGACACACTCCCTGTCCCACATGGGGTGCACACTTATTTTGTAGACGCTGTAACTGAGGCCCAAAGAAGTTGTGACTTGTCTGAGGTCACACAGCAGACATGTGGCAGAGTCGGGATTAGAACCCAAGTCCTTCTGACTCCCAGAATGGGCTCTATCCACTAAGCCACACTGCTTCTCAATTCAGCCCGTGGCAGTATGACTGACTGACCCTGGACTGGGTAAACCCTCTGAAACGAGAAACCCGACGTAAAGAGCAAAGCTTTACCTCTTGCTGGACTGGGCCGAGGAACACCTAATATTTGGCAAGTGATTAGAGAGCCATGATCCACAGCCCCGAGAGAGCACACTGGGGAAAGACAGACACAAAAGCATGCTTCAGAAAGGTTGAAAAGCCAAACGCTTCTGTTTTCAGTGAGGGGCAGGCCAAGTTTCAGAGAGAAGGAGAAGAAAAGAACTCCAAGGGCCGGAGAGAAATTTGAGGTTACCTCTGATGAAAGAACCGAGTGACCGAATCATGAACAGGAGCCAGGGAAAGATGAAGTATGGGAGCGGTGGTAATGAGGCTTCAAGAAGGATGAGGGGAAAGAGGGCAAATACACAGAGGGATAATCACCTCGCTAAGAAAGTAGGCAAAGAGAGAAAAATGTTTCACTGGGACTCGCTTAAACTGACTTCTTCTGATTAACTCTTCCTTCCCCTTTTTCCTCTCCCATTACAGATAATAATAATTGTGGTATTTACGTGCTTACTACATGCACATAATTCTGGAGTGGATACAAGCAGATCGAGTGGCACACAGTCTCTGTCCCACGTAAGGTTCACCGACTTAATCCCCATTTTACAGATGAGGTAACCGAGGCACAGAGAAGCTAAGTGCCTTGCCCCAGGTCACACAGAAGGACAAGTGGCAGAGCTAGGACTAGAACCCAGGTCCTTCTGCCTGCCGGGCCCGTGCTCTACCCACGAGGCCATGATGCTTCTTGGAGTTGTTATTCACTGGGGGGTCTTGTTGGGTGAGGTCTGAAGAGACAGAATCAATCAATAATAATAATAATAATAATAATAATGGCATTTATTAAGCACTTACTATGTGCAAAGCGCTGGGGGATTTACAAAGTGATCATGTTGTCCCACGTGGGGCTCACAGTCTTAATCCCCATTTTACAGATGAGGTAACTGAGGCACAGAGAAGTGAAGTGACTTGCCCAATCAATTGTATATATTGCCCATGCTTCAAGGAAAATACAATCTAGCAGAAGAGATTACTGGACAGGTCTTCCTTGTCCTTTGTCTACACTAGTATTCCCTGCTTTAGAGGAGGGAGCAGGGGGAAGCACAGCTGGAGGTGTAGACTCTTTTAACTGAGCTTTGGAAAGGGTCTCCACTTTGGGGGTCAGTGGGGCTCCCGATTGTTGCCCCATCACAGGGAAGCAATCAGAATCCCAACCGCCAGTAATTAGCCACTGGAGTCATTAACGGAGTGGCCTAGTGGATAGAGCATGTTCCTGGGAATCTAATAATAATAATAATAATGGCATTTATTAAGCACTTACTATGTGCAAAGCACTGTTCTAAGGCTGGGAAGGTTACAAGGAGATCAGGTTGTCCTACGGGGGGCTCACAGTCTTAATCCCCATTTTACAGATGAAGGAACTGGGGCACAGAGAAGTTAAATGACTTGCCCAAAGTCACACAGCTGACAATTGGCAGACCCAGGATTCGAACCCATGACCCCATCCACTTGTCTGCCGTCTGACCTTGGGCAAGTCACTTCTCTGTGCCTCAGTTATCTAATCTGTAATAATAATAATAATAATAGTATTTGTTAAGCACTTACCATGTGCCAAGCACTGTTCTAAACGCTGGTGCAGATACAAGGTAAGCAGGTTTTCCCACGTGGGGCTCACAATCTTAATCCCCGTTATACAGATGAGGTAACTGAGGCCCAGAGAAGTTAAGTGGCTCGTCCAAGGTCGCACAGCAGACAAGTGGCGGGGCCAGGATTAGAACCCACAACCTCCGACTCCCAACCCGTGCTTTTTCCACTAAGCCATGCTGCTTCGCTACAGCCACACTGTTTCTCTACAAAATGGAGAATAAGCCCCGTGAGGGACCGGGACTGTGTCCAACCTGATAATCTTGTATCTACCCCACTGATTAGTATAGTGCCTAGCACATAGTAAGCACTTAACAAATACCATTAAAAAATTCAGCACCTGTAGAATGACCAGCCCAGCTGCATAACCATTCATTCATTCATTCAATCGTATTTATTGAGTGCTTACTGTGTGCAGAGCACTGTACTAAGCGCTTGGGAAGTACAACCAGCCAGCAGTGTTGAGTTGGCAGGTACCCAAATTCACATCCTGCCTTGGGCCTGGAATGCCCTCCCTCTTCAAATCCTACAGAAAATTCTCCCCTACTTTAAAGCCTTATTGAAGGCACATCTTTTAGACTGTGAGCCCACTGTTCGGTAGGGACTGTCTCTATATGTTGCCAATTTGTACTTCCCAAGCGCTTAGTACAGTGCTCTGCACACAGTAAGTGCTCAATAAATACGATTGATGATGATGATCTCCTCCAAGCGGCCTTTCCTCTTCTCCCACTCCCTTCTGCATTGCCCTGACTTTGCTCCTTCTGTTCTCCCCCCTTCCCAGCCATGCAGCACTTATGTACATATCTGTAATTTATTTCTTTATATTAATATTTGTTTCCCCCCACCTCACCAAACTGTAACCTCATTGTAGGCAGGGAATATGTCTGTTTATTGCTGTATCGTACTCTCCCAAGCTCTCAGTACAGTGCTCTGCACATAGGAAGGATCAGGGGCTTTGGAGTCAGAGGTCATGGGTTCAAATTCTGTCTCCGCCACTTGTCAGCTGTGTGACTTTGGGCAAGTCACTTAATTTCTCTATTCCTCAGTTACCTCATCTGTAAAATGAGGATTAAGACTGTGAGCCCCACATGGGCAGCCTGATCACCTGTAACCTTCCCAGTGCTTAGAACAGTGCTTTGCAAATAGTAAGTGCTAAATAAATGCCGTCATTATTATTATTATTAATGAACATGACTAACTGACTGACTGACAATGACTGAATGAATAAATGAAAGAAAAGGAGGAAATTTGGGGTTTTGAGACTCCCCCCAGCCCTGCCACATCCAAGCCACTGACGGTTTCTGAAATGTTAGCTGAAGTTCAGCAAATGATTCTTCAGCCTCATCCTTTTGTATCTGGAAACAAAATAAATATTTCATTCCTGCTGGGCCGTTCTGTGCTACCAGAGCCCTCCAGTTTTACATAGAGTGGGGCCTTTTGAGAAATATGTCCCACTACTTTCCTTTTTTAAATAAGCTGATTTTGTTCAGAGATGATTCAGCAGCGTAAGACAAGATTTTGTTCCTCCTTTCATAAAATACATGAAGTGCTCATTGTATCCAGGGTAATTCACAGTGCAGAAGAGCAGTAGTTAGTGTCTTCTACAACCCGATTAGAGTGCTGGTTACCAAAATTACCAGGAATTTCCAGCCCTCTTCCTAATCAATTAATCAATCAATCAAAAGTATTTACTACGTGCTTGAACTAAGCACTTGGGGGAGTACAGATGATTGTGGTCCAGTCCCTATCCTCTAGTATTTTATGATCTAATGAGGAGTGAGAGATAAAAGACAGCCTCCAAAAAAAAATATAATCAGCCACAGCTGTCGAAAGCAGAAGTAAGGAAGGATAAATAAGTGCAACTTGAAATTAATGAATAATTTGCACAAGTGGAAAGAGCATCAGTATGGGAGTCAGAAGACCTGAGTTCTAATCCTGGTTCTGCCATTTACCTCATGGGTGACCTTGGGAAAGTCACTAAACTTCTTTGTGACTCAGTTTCCTCATCTGTAAAATGGCTATTAAATACCTGCTGCCTCCCTTTTAGACTGTGATCCCCACATGGGAGAGCGATGGTATCCAACCTGATTACTTGTTATCTACCCAGTCCATATCTTATATCCAGTCCATGCTTCACTCCACTGCCCGGACCAAGTTCATGCCATTTCTTCCCATTCCTCAAGAACTTCCAAGGGTTGCCCTCCCACCTCCACATCGAACAGAAACTCCTTACCATTGGTTTTAAAGCACTCAATCAGCTTGCCCCTTCCTACCTCGCCTCACTAATTTCCTTCTATAGCTCAGCCCGCACACTCTGCTCTTCTAGCGCCAGTTTATTCACTGTGCCCCAGTCTCATCTATCTCACCATCAACCCCTTTCCCACATCCTCCCCCTAGCCTGGAACTCCCTCCCTCCCACACCAGACCACCACTCTCCCCACCTTCAAAGATTTAATATTGATAATAATGATAGTAAGATTAGTTATAATAATTGTGGTGTTTCCTAAGTACTTACTATGTGCTAAACACTGTAATAAGAACTGGAGTGGGTACAAAGTATACAGGCTGGACACAGTCCCTGCCCCATCCAGGGTTCACGTTCTAAGTATGAGGGACAACAGATATTGAATCCCCGTTTTACAGATGAGGAAACTGGAGGACCAAGAAGTTAAATGACTTGCCCAGGGTCACACAGCAGTCAAATGGCAGAGCTGGGATTAGAACCCAGGTCCTCTGATTCCCAGGCCTTTGCTCTTTCCACTAGGCCACACTGCTTCATAGTATTAAGGTCAAATATCCTCCAAGAGGTCTTCCTTGATTAAACCCTCTTTTCCCTGGCCCCCTCTCCCTTCTTCTTCATCATCTACGCACTTAGATCTGTGTCCTTTTTGAATTTGGTATTTACCCCACCCTCAGCCCCACAGCCCCTATGTACAGATCTAAAAATTATTTATGAATATTAATATCTGTCTCTCCCTCTATCCTGTTACCTCACTGAGGACAGGGAATGTGTCTACCAACTATGTTGTATTGTACTCTCCCAGATGCTCAGATGCTTTAGCTCTGCATAGAGTACGCATTCAATAAATACCACTGATTTATTGATTGATCTACCCCAGCGCCTAGTACCGTTAAGTTTTAAATTTAGTAAATGCCTTACATATGCCACAGTTACAATTATTATTGTTGTTATTATCATTATTATTATGGGGAAGCAGCGTGGCTCAGTAGAAAGAGCCCAGGCTTTGGAGTCAGAGGTCAGGGGTTCAAATCCCGGCTCTGCCAATTGTCAGCTGTGTGACTTTGGGCAAGTCACTTCACTTCTCTGGGTCTCAGTTACCTCATCTGTAAAATGGGGATTAAGACTGTGAGCCCCCCTGGGACAACCTGATCACCTTGTAACCTCCCCAGCGCTTAGAACAGTGCTTTGCACATAGTAAGCGCTTAATGAATGCAATCATTATTATTATTATTAAGCACTATGATTAGGCTTTTTAACATAGGTATTTTAAAAGCAAGCTGGCACTTGTCTGCCTTGTAACCTTGAACAAGTCACTTAACTTTCCTGTGCCTCAGTTACCTCATCTGTAAAATGAGGATTCAATCCTGCTCCCTCCAACTTAGACTGAATCCCATGTGGGATAGGGACTGTGTCCAATCTAATTAGTTTGTATCTACCCCAGAGTTTAGTACAGTGCCTGGCACATAGCCAGCACTTAACAAATACCATTAAAACAAAAAAAGCATAAAGGGTGGTTTGTTCAATAGACACAACCTAGGAAAGTGGGGGATTCCGGGAAAATCTCCTGGGGCTGGTGGGATTTATGGAGAGATTAACTAGTTGAGATGAGAGCTACAGTCTGGCAGATTTCTAAGTGCAGGGGTGGAGCAGGTTTCCAGGCAGGAGGGAGGGAAAATTGAAATTGAGAGGTGGCAAAGTTGAGGTTGTGATCTTACGGGGAGCAGAGAGTGTGACCTCACATTCCTGGTTCTTTCTCTTCTATGATCCATTTCCTCTCTCTTCTCTTTGCCCTTCGTGTTCTCTTTGGACAACTTCAGGAAAGCAATGCATCTCCCAGCCCCTGTACCAAGACAACAGCCCACAGAAGAAGTTTGATGAACTAGGAAACTTGGGGATCTACTGAATGCTCTCTCTCCCTTTTTTATGTCATCATCATCATCAATCGTATTTATTGAGCGCTTACTATGTGCAGAGCACTGTACTAAGCACTTGGGAAATACAAATTGGCAACATATAGAGACAGTCCCTACCCAACAGTGGACTCACAGTCTAAAAGGGGGAGACAGAGAACAAAACCAAACATACTAACAAAATAAAATAAATAGAATAGATATGTACAAGTAAAATAAATAAATATATGTGGGTCTTCATCCTTTTTTATTTGTGGGTCCCTTAGTTGCTTAGTATGGTAGTGGAACTTTCTCAGTAGCCAAAGCATCCACTATCCATAACCATTGCAGTACCTACTACAGAGCAATATATAAATTTGGTTGGGTGGATGAATGAATGAGAAATGAGTAGATTATCTGCTTTATTATGACCCAAAGCAATAGACAGGATAACCAGTTCTAAGTAATTAGCAAATTGCCTCTTGATTCTATGGGAAAGAACAAAAGTCCATAAGGAGTGCCTCGGGGGTGTTGTTTGCTGCAGTACCCAGGGGTTTGTCAGTGAAAACGTGTAAGGATGATTTCATTCATTCAATCGTATTTATTGAGCATTTACTGTGTTCAGAGCACTGTACTAAGCGCTTAGGAAGTACAAGTTGGCAACATATAGAGACGGTCCCTACCCAACAATGGGATATGAACTCCACCAGCTCTCCTCAGATCTGACCTCAGCCCCACACCATTTTCCAATGCTCAACTCACATTGGAAATTTTAGCTGGGGACCAGAGAGACCCCACTTTCCCAACTCTATTTTTTTGGAGAGAAGCCCCCAACCCAACAGGTAAAATTGTGAAGATTTTTCAATAAAGAACAAACAGATTAACAATGATAATGATAATGGTCGTATTTGGTAAGCATTTACTATGTGCCAAGCACTGTACTAAGTTCTGTGGGTATGAGATAATCAGTTCACACCCAATCTCTGTCCCACATGGCGTTCTCAGTCTAAGAAGGAGGGAGAAGCATTGATTCCCCATTTTACAGATGAAGAAACTGAGGGTCAGAGAAGCTTAGTGAGTTGCCGGGATTAGAGCCCAGGTCTTCTCTCTCAGACCTGTGCTCTTTCAGTAGGTCACACTGTATTCTGGGAACTCTGTGGTCAAATACTGAGATACTTTTTAACTATTAAAACTATCCACCTATTCCATTTCATTTATTTCTCCGTGTTTTAACAGATTTTAATAGCTGAGCCTCTCTCTTCCCCCTTCCACTTTTAAATTGTAAACCTCTTGTGGGCCAGGGAATGAGTCCAATCAATATACTTGTCTATTCTACCTAAAATGGTATTTGTTAAGCCCTTACTATGTGCTAAGCACTGGGGAAAATAAAAGAAAATCAGGTGGGACACAACATTCTTCTCAGCATTTAGTACAGTGCTGGACACTTGGTATCGACTACAGTTGTGACTTGACCTATCCCAAAGTTTAAGCAGCTATTTCCTGACCAGAAGAACTAACAGGAGTGGACTCAGAGGATCTTGGAATGGTGAATTCTGAAATAGGCACCAACCCTTAGAAGTACCCAGATAAATGAAAAAGTCGAGCCACTTTGATGTAAAAAGAGACTTTATAGACAGCACAGTCATTAGTGACAGATCAGTCACTGTTATGGAAGAAAAACCCATTTTAGTTCTCCATTTTACTTAAGGCATATTTGAATATATTCACGATGGAGGGTTTATTGGCCAGCTAGAAGTAGAATTAGGCATACTAAGAAATTCATCCCTAGCTAAAAAGTTTACAGCTTTCTATAGCTTCTTCCTCGTTCTTCAAATGAGCTTTTTAATAAACTTACCCCTCCACAAGTGAATTTTTAGGGCAAAATTGGCCCCCAAATTCTGACTGTCCCCAAATCACAGCTGCCTGGGCTGTTTTTTGGTATTTGTCTCATGAAAAAAGGCCTCAAATGACCACATTCTGTTTTTCATTTCCCCAGTGCCAGCGTCATCCAAATCCTTTCTCCTTGAGCTCATGCTCCTCTTTGAGATAAGGCACAGACAGCTGCCTGTGTCACCACAGACGTCCATATCAGGAAGCTGTACATATTGCTGCTATAGCAACACGCATCCCTAGAGCTGAGACCAACAATCGATACCATCTTGTTCCTGGAGAGGAAGGAACAGTTGCCAGGGATTCTCCTGTAATTATACAGACTCCAGCCTGGGCAGCTAATGAAGCCTGCTCTTTTCCCACTAGAATTAAGGTGATTGTGGATTCTGCTAGGGCAGGATCTATCTGTAACATGCAAGGCTGGGTCAGAGAAGGACTTCAGATGGTCAGCAGAAGTCCCAAGCTATATAGATGTCCGATAACGATGACCGGAATATGGGTTAAACTCCCAAGACTTTATTAGTCCAAATAGGCTAAAAACAATATAATTCTGACGCTCGAAGTTTCCTCCACCAAACTTATGCATAAAGCATCAGGAGACAGATGGCCATCACCAAACCCTCTCATTTGGGGGTTCAGGTCGATACCAAGTCCTGGAGGAGGCCTATCCCCATCTGCCTATCAAGCCAGTGACTACTGTTATTACATATCCCTCTCGACGGGCAATTAGTCACATGCCTATCACCCACTTTGGGAAGTATCCAGAAGGTGGAAAGCTGCAGGGAGAGAAAGTGAAATTCAAATCAGTCTAATTTGTTCCCTGTGAACTGCCCGGCAAGAGGTCTGAGAAGGAGGAAGTGGGAATGAAAGACTTAAATGAGATTTTTGCATTATCAGTAGTTTTCATTTACCCATGCTGTCACTCTGCCACTGGGGTAGGAACTGACTCTACATTCACCTCACAGTGGTTTCCCTGAAGAAGACAGTCTCCAGATTGTGAAAAATTAATAATAATAATAATTGTGTTTTTGGGTAAGCTCTTGCTGTGTGCCAAGCACTGTTCTAAGTGCTGGGGAAGATACAAGATAATCAGGTCAGACACATTCCCTGTCCCACACAGGGCTCACAGTCTAAAGTGGGAGGGGGAAGAGATAGTGAATCCTCATTTTACAGGTGAAGTAACTGAGGCATAGAGAAGTTGTGTCCAAGGTCAACATAGCAGATACACGGCAGAGTTAGGATTGGAACCTACATCTTCTGACTCCCAGTGGCCTGGTCTCTCCACTAGGCCACACTGCTCTTTAATTGCTGTGAGTGTGGAACAAAAGGCATAGGGCATACATTCTTGGAATAAGGGAAATATGCCCTGCTTTCTTCTCAGTGAAATAGACAGGGCTATAAATGGAACTACTTGACAGGCTCTGATCTTACTGTCAATCACAGTGCAAAAGCATAAAGACAGAGAGAAGTTGATCACAAAATTCTGTAGATTTCAGGGTTCTCCGTTAACAATGGTTCTATTGTAATTAATTCACGTCTGTCTCAGAAAAAAACGTCTGTTCCTTTTGCAGCCACGGAGAGGCTTTAGGGCCCTGTTTTTTTTCTGAATTCCTCTTTCTTACTTCAAAGCCGTTTGAAATGAACCCCATGTCTTGAATCATTATTACTTAGGTGGAAGAGCTGACTGTCACTGTTGATTTTGGTTGTGAGGTTTCCAGGCTTATCCTGGAAACTCCAGTAATGGGGCCTGTGCCCCCATTTTCTGATTAAAGTTGCGGTTACTATGAGCCCGGTATCATGGGAGCAGTGAGAGGAGCTATGCTGAAAATTTTCAGGGCAGGACTGACGTAGATGCCTGAGTGTGAGCATGCCTTTATCTTCCCCAGAATTGAACTCCTTTCTCTGACACAGGTTAACAAGGTGGCAGATCCTTAGAGACTGCAGCTGAAAGGAACAAAAAAAAAATTGGGAGTTTGCCTCCCTACCTAGTGAGATGATCTGCCACTAGACCATTTGGCCAATCAGGTAACTGATGCTCAAATTTGCAATACAATATTTTTGGGTAGTGGAAAACCAAAGAGACTTTTTGGGATTAGAGAAGCAGTGTGGCCTAGTGGAAATAGCATGGGCCTGGGAATCAGAGACCCCAGAGATGTAGATTTGGGAATCAGTGAATCCATTGGAGGAAATGAGTTCTCCGAGGGAGTGGGTGTAGATGGAGCATAGAAGGGGACCCAGAACTGAACTTTGAGGAACACCCACAGTTAGGGGTTTGGGGGTAGAGGAAAAGCCCGGGAAAGAGGCTGAGAATGAGCAGTCAGAGAGACAGAAGAGGGCAGTGCCAGTAAAATCAAGGTTGGATAAAGTTTCAAAGTGAAGGGGGTGGTCGGGAGCAGCAAGGGCAACTGAGAGGTCTAGGAGGAATTAGGACAGATTAGAGGCTGTCAGATTTGGTGAGAAGGAGGTCATTGGTTACATTAGAGAGAGCCGTCTCCATGGAATTGAAAGGGGGCAGAAGCCAGATTGGAGGGGACCGAGAAGAGAATTGGAAGAGAAGTGGAGTCAGTGGGTGTAAATGACTTTCTCAAGACGTCTGGAGAAGATGAGTAGGGAGGGAGATGGGGCAATAACTGGAGGGATCTGTGGGATCAAGTGGTTTTATTTGGAGAATAGGGATTATGTAAACATATCAATCAATCGTATTTATTGAGCGCTTACTATGTGCAGAGCTATGTGTACTATGTGTTCTTTCAAACATATTTGAAAGAAGTGGGGAAGAGGCCATTGGGAAGCAAACAGTTGAAGATGGCAGTCAAGGAGGGAAGAAAGGAGCAGGTGAGGGTTTTAAAAAGGTATGAAGGGTTGGGGTCAGAAGCACAGGTGGAGGGGGTAGATTTAGAGAGTCAGTCATAATTACTGACCACTTACCTGCTGTGTGACCTTGGGCAAGTTACTTTACTTCTCTGGGTCTCAGTTCTCTCATCTGTAAAATGGGGATCAAGACTGTGAGCACCACGTGGTCCAGGGGACTGTTTCCCACCTGATTGGCTTGTATCTACCCCAGCACTTAGGCTTAGTGGAAAGACCATGGGGTGGGGAGTCAGAGATCATGGGTTCTAATCTGTGCTCCGCTACTTGTCAGCTGTGTGGCTTTGGACAAGTCACTTAACTTCTCTGTGCCTCAGTTACCTCATCTGTAAAATGATAGTTAAGACTGGGAGCCCCATATGGGACAACCTGATTACCTTGTATCTACACCAGCGCTAAGAACAGTGCGCAACACATAGTAAGCGCTTAACAAGTACTGTTTTTAGGGAAGCAACATGGCTTAGTGGAAGGAGCATGAGCTTGGGAGTCAGAAGACGTGGGTTCTAATCCTGGCTGCCACTTGTCTGGTCTGTGACCTTGGGCAAGTTCATTCATTCATTCAATCATATTTATTGAACGCTTACTGTGTGCAGAGCACTGTACGAAGGGCTTCGGAAGTACAAGTCGGCAACATATAGAGACAGTCCCTACCCAACAACGGGCTCACAGTCTACAAGGGGGAGACAGACAACAAAACAATACATGTAGACAGGTGTCAAAATCGTCAGAACAATAGAATTAAAGCTATATGGCCATTATTAACAAAATAGAATAGTAAATATGTACAAGTAAAATAAATAGAGTAATAAATCTGTACAGATATATACAAGTGCTGTCAAGGGGAAGGAGGTAGGGTGGGGGGGATGGGGAGGAGGAGAGGAAAAAGGGGGCACAGTCTGGGAAGGTCTCCTGGACGAGCTGAGCTCTCAGTAGGGCTGTGAAGGGAGGAAGAGAGCTAGCTTGGCAGATGTGTGGAGGGAGGGCATTCCAGGCTAGGGGAAGGACGTGGGCTGGGGGTCGATGGTGGGACAGGTGAGAATGAGGCACAGTGAGGAGGTTAGCAGTGGCAGAGGAGTGGAGGGTGTGGGCTGGGCTGTAGAAGGAGAGAAGGGAGGTGAGGTAGGAGGGGGCGAGGTGATGGACAGCCTTGATGCTGAGAGTGAGGAGTTTTTTCTTGATTTGTAGATTGACAGGCAGCCACTGGAGATTTTTAACTTCTCTGCGCTTCAGTTACCTCATCTGTAAAATGGTTAAGACTGTGAGCCCCATGTGGAACAACCTGATGACCTTGTATCTACCCCAGTGCTTATAAAAGTGCTTGGCACATAGTAAGCGCTTAACAAATACCATCATTGTCATCATCATACTTACTGCGTGCTTACTGTATGCAGAGCACTGTACTAAGCACTTGGGAGAGTACAATATAACAGTGTAACGGACATATTCCCTGCCCACAGCAAGCTTACAGTCTAGAGGAGGAGGTGAGAGTTCTCTTCTTGGGTTACTGCAGGGAATATAAGGGGAGTTGAAGAGGGCAGAGGAGTTGGGTGTGATTGGAGAGGAGCAGGGGAGATTTTAGGGAGATCATACCTGATGGTTTCAATTTTTTTAATGACGTATGTGGACAGTTCATTAGAGGAAAGAGATGTTGGGGTGTGGGTATGGACAACAGGAGGTTTGAGAGGGGAATTAATTGTGTAGAACAGCTGGTGGGGGCCACTGAATTAGGAAGGAGGAGTATTGTCAGGCAGAGGAGAGGGATGAATTGAAACATGAAAGAATGAATTTAAGGTGGACAAGGTCAGGGAGCTGTCTGGATCTATGCCAACAGTGCTCCGCAGCTCAGGCATAGAAGCAGAGGAAGCGTACTGTGGTGACGATCCAGGGTTACACATTACTGCTTTAAGGTCGACAGAGGGACAGGGGAGCAAGGAAGTTGAATTCAGTGGAGGGGGTTGTGTTGAGAACGTCAATTTGTTTGTCAAGAGAAGATAGTTTGGGTATGGAGACCAAATGGGGTAGGATGACTGTGGAGTATTGGAGGGGATAAAAAGAACAGCAGTCTGTGTAGGACCAAGACAGATATGCAGGGAGTGGGTGTATGGGAGAGAGAACGGGTGAATAGAAGAATTTCAGAATTGGTGAGGGTAGAGATTGTACAGTTCCTAGAGATTATAAAATTAAGTGTGTGCCCAAGCGGTGAGTGCGTGAGGTGGGGTGGAGCAGAAGGTCATTGGAGAAGTGGAGTGAGAAGAGGTGGACAGTGGGAGAGTCGTTGGGGACATCCTCATGGATATTGAATAATAATGATGACATTTATTAAGCGCTTACTATGTGCAAAGCACTGTTCTAAGCGCTGGGGAGGTTACAAGGTGATCAGGTTGTCCCACTTGGGGCTCACAATCTTAATCCCCATTTTACAGATGAGGTTAAGTGACTTAATAATAATAATAATGGCATTTATTAAGCACTTACTATGTGCAAAGCACTGTTCTAAGCGCTGGGGAGGTTACAAGGTGATCAAGTTGTCCCCCGTGGGGCTCACAGTCAATCCCTATTTTACAGATGAGGAAACTGAGGCCCAGAGAAGTTAAGTGACTTGCCCAAGGTCACACAGCTGACAATTAGTGGAGCTGGGATTCGAACCCATGACCTCTAACTCCAAAGCCCGGGCTCTTTCCAATGAGCCACGCTGCTGCTGCTTCCCCGAGTATCAGTGTAAGGATGGAGAATGAGAGAAGGAATGTGATAAAGGGGTCAAATTGTTCAGAAAATTGGAGAAGGGGCCCAGGGGGCCATAGATGGCCATGCCTAGTAATCGGAGTGGATGGTAGAGGTGGATGAAGGGAAAGGCAGGGAAAGAGAGGGATGTGGGGGAGGTGGCTTAGCATGACATTGTGCAGCAAGAAAATAGCCGACTCTCCCACCTTTCCCACTGAGTCTAGGGAGAGGGGAACAGGAGGTCCCCTCTAGAGAGAACAGCAGGGAAGACTGTGTTATCTGTGTCACTGCCAGGTTTCAGTGATGGCAAGGAGGAGCAGTGACTGGGTCAGGAACAGGTCACTGATGAAGGAAAACTTTCCCATGATGGAGCAGGAGTTTCGCAGGACACTCTTAGCTGAGGCTGTGGGAAGGATGCGAATTCACTGCTTGGCCCACTCAAGCCCCCTTTCCAAGTTTTACAGCCCAGCTACACAAAGGGTGTGATCCTGTCCTCCCTCTCTCATATTAGAGCCCATCCACTATTTGGTGGGGAGGAAGGAGAGGGAAATTAAACCAAACTAGTGACTCTTTGCCCTAAACTCACCTAACACAGACCCCATATTGAAGTGAAATCTGAGCTCCTTTGCAAATAACATCCTAGCCCAGCTGAGAGATCTCTCTGCAAGTGCAAAAGTGGCATGACCCAATGTCTTTTCCTTCTAAATCGCTCCGGCAGTCTTCCCTTTGGTGAGTGGTTCTGTTGCTTTCTCGCAGCCGAGAATAAACACGGGAATATTATTTCCTGCTTTTAGTCATCCTGCCTGACTATTTAGTTTTCTAAATCCACACACATAAAACATTTTCCTTTGCTTGCAAAGCCCGATGTGCATTTGTTTCTGAAACCATAACCACCTGCAAAATAAATTCCAGCAAAGACTTCTTGGAAGTATTAAAATTTGGAGGATCAAATTGCACTAATCAAAATTATACATGCTACCCTCCTGCTTCCAGCTCCCACACAGGTCTGCTCTTAAATAAGTCTGGGCACCAACTTAGCCCTGACTCTTGACTTCTGGGTGGGTTTCCTGATGAACTGAAATTTCTGGTGAACTGCCTGTCAGCCAAGTGAAAGATGATAGAATTATAGAATCCTAAAGTCAAAAGGAACTTCAAGTGGTCATCAAGCTCATGCCCTTCCCTTTAGATGGGGCAGACCTAAACCATCCGGGACAATCAATCAATCAATGATATGTATTGACCACTTTGTGCAGAACATGGAACTGAGCAACTCTTCTGTGAAAGTTGGTAGACAGTCTTTTAAAAAATAAAATTGCTAGTAGACTATAGATTCCAGAACTTTTCTTTGTGGCTTAGCCATATTTAATCTCTCTCTGGGGAAAAAAAAATGCATTTATGTCAAGCAGAACTCTCCCTGGCTGTGTGTCTCCAGACTTCCTGCCTACCTGTCTGCCAAGTTAGAGTCATGAGCTGGGTAGTCATTTGTACAGCTTCGTTCCAGACACTCCAGTTGACAACTGGTTTCTCTGGTGTGGATATGATACTGGAAACATTTATATTAGTAGTAACTGTATTTAGTGCTTACTAAGTGCAGAGCACTGTATTACATGCTGGGTAAACACAAACGCATACACACACACACACACACACACACACACACACACACTCTCTCACACACAGATGAGGATTACATGCGATCCCTGGCCCCTATGGATTGTCGAACACACGAGGGTCCATGTCTAATTCATTCATTCATTCAATCGTATTTATTGAATGAATGAATGAGTTAGACATGGACCCTCGTGTGTTCGACAATCCATAGGGGTCAGGGATCACATGTAATTCCCCACTGTGAGCTCTTTTCCAGCACTTAGTGCAGTGCTCTGCCACAGTAAATATTTAATAAATGCTATACTACTACTAGAGCAACTTGGCCTAGTACATAGAGCAAGGGCCTTGGAGTCAAAAGGATCTGGGTAATAATCCTGGCTCCACCACATGTCTGCTGTGTGACCTTGGGAAAGTAATTTTACTTTTCTGCTTCAGTTACCTCACTTGTAAAATAGGGATTAAACTGTGAGCTCCATGTGGAACAGGGACTGTGTTCAACCTGCTTACTGATGTGCTTGACGCATAGTAAGCGCTTCACAAATACCAAAAAAATTAACTAAAATAAAGGGATTCACAACCTAATAAGGGTAAGGGTTAGAGACCAGGGCATTGTTGACAGACATAAGGAAAGACAAAAACACAAAAACAAGACCATTGATGAAGACAATGAGTAATAAGCCATTTTAGCCAGATGAGAAGAGGCATAGTCTAGTGGATAGAGCATGGGCCTGGGAAACAGAAAGTCATGGGTTCTAATCCTGGCTCTGCCACTTGTCTGCTATGTGACCTTAGGCAAGTCACTTCACTTCTCTGTGCCTCAGTTCCCTCATCTGTAAAATGGGAATTTAGACTATGATTCCCAAATGGGACAGAGATTGTGTCCAATACAATTATCTTGTATTTACCCCACTGCTAGAACAGAGCCTGGCACATAGTAAGCACATTAAAGGAGCATATTTCCATCCTCCTCGTGATTTGATCTAACAATCACAATGGTCACAGTGATTACAGCCGCAGCCACAACCTTCCAAGTGGTCTAAAAGTTGAGGGAGCCTCACACCACTGGTGTTTCCCACCCTGACTGACAGAAGTCCTGATGGGATAGGGGTGGGCCACTGCTCTACCCAACGGCAGGTTCCATCGGTCTGGTGTCTGGTGTCAATTATGGGCTCAGACTGCTGGAGTTTCTCCCTTCCCGGCTGTAGCAGGGTCCAATATTATGTCCAGGGCTTTAATTCTCAGTGTCCAGTTACCTTCTACCCGTGAGTTCTGTGAGTTGCGGGCAGAATCCTTATGTTCAGAGGGAACTGGGAGGGAAACCCAAATGTTCTAGAATAAGCAGAAAAGGCCAAGGGGTACTCCTGAGAAAGGCTCTAGAATAACCAGAATTTGGCATACTGCCACAAAATGCCAAAAATTTACTCTGCATGCCTGCCATAAAACGTATGAAGTAATGTGAGTTATCTGTCCATATTCACAGGGGCCTTCAGTGGCCAACTTAATTATGGTCTCTGAGCAGGAGTACCATGGCTGAGACACATATTTTCTAACTAGGAGGTAGCTTTGGAGCTGTAGTCAGGGAGTAAGTTTTCATTCAGATTTTACTTGCCTACCATCTGAATCTTTTTTAGGACCTGATACACGAATTTCCTTCACAAGTCAAACCCGGGGCCTCCTGTTAAGTTGCAAGTCTGTTGCTGAAGGAACGATGCTAAGAAGCAGGATAAAAATGGAGGTCCAGTTGAGAAGCAGCATGGCCTAGTGGAAAGAGAACTGGCCTGGGGACCTGGGTTCTAATTCTGGCCCTGCCACCTGCTTGCTCTGTGACCATTAGCTCTGTGCCTCAGTTTCCTTAGTGAAAAGTTGGGATTCAATATCTGTTCTCCCTCTTACTTAGACTGTGAGCTCCATGTGGGACAGAGACTGTGTTTGCTCTTCATATATTTTGTCTTTCCCAGTGCTTAGAGTAGTGCTTGGCATAATGAGCACAATTACTATCATTATTATCATTAGGATCTACAGAGAATGGGTGGAGGGAAGGAGAGGGGTACTTTCCTGGTGGGAATATGTGGTTTCTGAGTGAAGTTCATTTCTATTACTGTACTTCTCCCAAAACAGCTCAAACTGGATGTTTCAGGTAGATCTGATATGATGAATCAGTCTCCGACTGGCCCGAGATACTGGATTTATCTATAAACAGTGATTAATAGCTTTTCTCCCTTCTAAAATCCATCTATCAGGTGCCACATTGAAGTGAAATAGCTGCTGTTTAATTCAGGATATCTAACTTTTTTAGTCTATGCTTTTATCTCCATAATTATCTTCTTTCCAGAAACAGGCTCAGAGGTGTGACTTTATTTATGGGCCAAAGTTGTAGTAATCCCTAGGAGATTGGCTGTAAAAAGTTCACTGATGCAATGAAGCATCTTTACAAACCACACTCTCTCTACTAAAGCTGTCTCCCACAGAAGATGGGTGAAGGAGACACTATTTTGCAATGTCGATTGATGGATTGATTGATGGGTTGGGCATTCCTGGAAAAGTGAGATTTGATGGAGATTTGACAGGGGACAGGGGATAATGAAGGATGGGCAGGCAAGAGAAAGGGAAAGTCAGGTCTGGAAATATACACCCTCAGACACCTTCCAGACTCCCTGAGAGATGGAGAGGGAGTGTGTGTGTGAGTGTACAGGATGGTGGGAAGCAGACAGGTTCTGACCCTATGGGACAGAGGGAGCAAGCTCAGCCTTCCAAAGAACATTTGGGCTCATTGTTCAACACCTGTTCTCTCTCCTACTTCATCAATCGTATTTATTGAGCGCTTACTGTGTGCAGAGCACTGTACTAAGCGCTTGGGAAGTACAAGTTGGCAACAAACTTAAACAAACTTAACTTAAACTTACTTAAACTGTGAGCTCTGTGTGGGACCTGATTAATTTGATATCTCCTCCATGGCATAGTACAGTGCTTGAGACATAGTGAGTGCTTAACAAATAACACATATTTTAAGCATGATGGTATTTATTAAGCATTTACTATGTGCAAAGCACTGTTCTAAGCTCTGGGATATACACATATTTTGTGTGTGTATGTGTGTGAGTGCATGCCTATTCCTAGGTCTCTTAAAACTTTAAAGGTCCTCAGACTATGTCAAACGTAATGGCTATGACCAGTTCAACACAACCCTATCATCATCATCATCATCAATCGTATTTATTGAGCGCTTACTGTGTGCAGAGCACTGTACTAAGCGCTTGGGAAGTACAAGTTGGCAACATATAGAGACAGTCCCTACCCAACAGTGGGCTCACAGTCTAAAAGGGGGAGACAGAGAACAAAACCAAACATACTAACAAAATAAAACCCTATAGGAGAGTCTCCCGTGTTTAAGATTTCAGCTCAGACCTTGGGTGCAGAAGGCAGATTAGGAATTCCCAGAGGACTCGAGGAAACCATTTCCATGAAGGATGCAAGTCCTGAGCCTTTTCTCCTGCCCAGCTGGTGGTTTGAGAGGGGACTCAGCCACACACAGGACTCTAGCTGTCATGGGATCATGAGATTAACCCAGTGCAAATTCAAAAAGGAGAAGTAGAAATAGCACCCAGGTATTCTAACAGAATTGAACCATATTTTAATTAATCAATCAATGGTATTTATTAAGGGCTTACAGTTGGCAGAGCACTGTGCTAAGCACTTGGGAGAGTACAATACAAAAGGGTCGGCAGTCCCTGGCCGACCAGGAGTTTACAGTCTAGAGGGGGAGACAGTCATTAAAATACATTGTGGATATTTACATAAGTGTTGTAGGGCTGAGGGTGGGGTGAGTATCAAGCTCTTAAAGGGTACAGATCCAAGGGCATAGGTAATGCAGAAGGGAGAGGGAGTAGGGAGTAAGGAAAATGAGGGGTTTGTCAGGGCAGAACTCTTGGAGGAGATGTAATTTTAATATTAATAAGTTTTGGAAGTTTTGGAGAGAGTGGTGGTCTATCATATATGAAGGGGGAAGGAGTTCCTAGTCAGAGGAAGGACATAGGCAACTATTCAGCAATGAGATAGACGAGATCGAGGTTGGAGGAGCGAAGCATGCCAACTGAGTTGTAGTAGGAAATCAGCGAGGTAAGATAGTAATAATACAAAATTGTTGTATTTGTTAAGCACTTACTATGTACCAAGCACTGTTCTCAGTGCTGAGGTAGGTACAAGTTTACAAGTTAATCAGATGGGTTCTAGTCCCTACCCCATCTGAGGCTCACAGTCAAAGGCAGAATCATTCCCCTTGCAGAGCTGAAGAGTAATTCATTTTTATTATCTGGCTGGGGTTTCAGGTCTACTTGGTATTCCTCACCGAGCCTGGATGTGGAAAATTACCTGCCTCCTGCTTTGTGATGCCAAAAAAGCTGGAGAGTCCATATTCTCAGGTTTGAGGATTTCCAGTTTGCTCTGCCCCTCTGAGAGAGAAAAAGGGATTATGTGAGATAGAGCAGGTTTGCCTCTGATGGACCCCAGTTTGATTCCCATGGAACCCACACACCTTGCGAATTTTAAGAGCTGGGAACGCACACATCATTGATTTGTTCTGAGAAGCTGACATGCTGAGAAGCAGCACGCTTAGTGGAAAGAGCACCGACTTGGGAGTCAGAGGTCGTGGGTTCTAATCTCAGCCCCACCACTTGTCAGCTGTGTGACTTTGGGAAAGTCACTTAACTTCTCTGTGCCTCAGTTACCTCATCTGTAAAATGGAGATTAAGGCTGTGAGCCCCATGCGGGACAATCTACCCCAGTGCTTAGAACAGTGTTGGGCACATAGTAAGCACTTATCAAATACCATCGTTATTATTATTATTGTTCATCTCAGCCTCCGTCCCTTGATCGATCAACTGGAGGGAAATGTTTGTGTTTGCGTATGAGCATCAGGTTTCCATTTGGAAGAAAATCTTTAAGCGTTTGATTTTTAAATGTCACAATCTGTGGTGCAGAGGATGCTCCTGAAATTTCTCAGGGATACAGTCTGAAGGATACTGTCCCACTGTGAACATGATAAAATGAAAATTTCATTATTGGCTGATTTCAGACTACGGCAGGTGGCTAGACAAATCACACAACAGAGTTCTCCATCCTTCTGTGGTTTCCCATGTGCCCATTTTTACCCCTCTTGGAACAGTCTGATTTCCATCAAAAGCATTTATGGGCTCTTCAAGATTTAATTCCCTCTCACCAAATCCTAGAAAACAGCTTTTTTTATTTACCCCACTTTAAGGGGCCCTCCAGAGCACAGACCTAATTTAGGAGAAGCATTATGGCCTAGTGGATAGAGCACGGTCCTGGAAGTCAGAAGAATCTGAGTTCTAATCCCAGCTCCAGCACTTGTCTGCTGTGTGACCTTGAGCAAGTCATTTCACTTCTCTGTGCCTCAGTTACCTCATCTGTAAAATGGGGATTAAGACTGTGAGCACCATGAGGGACAGGGACTGTGTCCAAACTGATGATCTTGTTTCTATTCCAGCATTTAGTACAGTACCTGGAACATAGTTAAGCGCTTAACAAATGCTAAAAAAAAAAAAATTCGCCTGCTTCTTTTGCATGAGATGTTCTTGCATCTAAAAAGGCAGGCAAAGTTGCTGACTTTTGGAAATTTTCTTTTGGTTGCAGGAGTGAAAATGCAGATACTCACCCTGTGAAACAGGGAAATAATCAAATGGCCCTGTAAGAAAATGAATGGCATTAGGGTTGCAGTAAAAATGTTTGCATGGTTAGAGTTTCTAAATGAAAATAGGAGCTGCTTTCCTGCCTATTACATGAATATTTGGACATGGCGCTGCCTTTACTGCTGAAGGGAGTGAGACTTGGAAATGACAACAGGTGAATCCTTGAGTAGGGCAATCGAGACTCTCAGCTTCAAGGCTCTCCATCACCTCACCCTGTCCTACCTCACCTCCCTTCTCTCCTTCTCCAGCCCAGCCTGCACCCCCCCCTCCTCTGCCGCTAACCTCCTCACTGTGCCTCGTTCTCGCCTGTCCCGCCGTCGACCCCCAGCCCATGTCCTTCCCCTGGCCTGGAATGCCCTCCCTCCACACATCTGCCGAGCTAGCTCTCTTCCTCCCTTCAAAGCCTTACTGAGAGCTCATCTCCTCCAGGAGGCCTTCCCAGACTGAGCCCCCTTCTTCCTCTCCTCCTCCCCTCCCCATCGCACCCCTGCCCTACCTCCTTCCCCTCCCCACAGCACTTGTATATATTTGTACATATTTATTACTCTATTTTACTCGTTCATATTTACTACTCTTATTAATGATGTGCATATAGCTATAATGCTATTTATTCTGGCAGTTTTGACACCTGTCTACATGTTTTGTTGTCTGTCTCCCCCTTCTAGACTGTGAGCCCATTGTTGGGTAGGGACCATCTCTATATGTTGCCAACTTGTACTTCCCAAGTGCTTGGTACGGAGCTCTGCACACAGTAAGTGCTCAGTAAATATGACTGAATGAATAAATGAGACTTGGTCCTGGGACAGATTTTTAACCCAGGGCTTCAATCTCCCTGGCACAGTGATAGGAAAACACAGGGGTGAAAAAAGGGAATGTAGAAGAGGAGCAAGACAGTTTATAACCCCAGTTACTCCTGGGACATGAAATCAAGGGGTTCAGATTAGATGCTCTGGGAAATGCTCATGCTCCCAGTTCTGAAACTCTACTATCTGTCAATCACTCAGTTATATTTATTGAGCACTTACAGTGTGCAGAGCACTTTACTAAGTGCTTGGGAGAGCACATTATTAGAGCTGGTAGACATGTTTCCTGCTCACAACGAGCTTACGGTCCAAGCATTTGTAGAGTTGCTCCATACTTCTGCTAAGCCTGGGTTTACAAGGGCAGAACTCTGAAGGGTTATTCCTGATGTTTCTGCATTTTATAAACTCTGGGGCACTACCCCATTGCTGTTTTCAGCCAGCTCACCTCAACTGATGTCAATGGCTCATCTACCCTTCCCTAGAACTGAGGCTTCTGCCTTGGCCTTGCTGGAGGCTTCAGAAGACAGTGCCATAGTCAACTCTAAGGGACACCCTGGTTTGTAAGTATAGACAGATGCTGAGTGGAATTTAAGGCTCTGACAGAGGAAATGTGACTTTATCCTGGAATTCTTTCAGTAGAATTCAAAACACTTTCACAGGCAAAACTCCTTGCTTCCTCTCTGGAAGAGAAGGGACAGCTCTGGACTGCACCCATTGTTCAGGTTGAAAGATGGAGGCCTTTGGAGGGAAAATAGATTCATTAACGTTGTGTGAACCCAGTGGCATTCTTAAATGGTGAATCCCAGCAGATTGCCTCCCAACTCAAGGGATTTTGGCATTCTTAAACTCTCTTCAACATCAAGCCTCTCTAGAAAATCACCGCAATGTCAATATGCGGGGGGCAGTTCACGCTCAGCCTAGGCAGATTCTTCAAAGATGATCTTTTCTATCCACACTACGAGGAATGGAGAGTTGGTTGCATTTTGATCTTTTCAGCTCCACCTATAAACATGGATAGGTGCTCACGATGTGCGGCATCAAGCATAGCCTAGTGAAAAGACCACGGTCCTGGGGCTCAGAGGACCTGGGTTCTAATCCCAAATCTGCCACTCACCTGCTGTGTGACCTTGGGCAAGACTCTTAATTTCTCTGTGCCTCAGTTCCCTCATCTGCAAAATGGGGATTCAATACCTGTTCTCCTTCCTACTTAGGCTGTGAGCCCCATGTGGAACCTGATGATCTTGTACCTATCCCAGTGCTTGGCACATAATAAGCACTTAAATGGCCACAATTCTTCTTCTTATTGTTATTATTACTATGAAGGACTGCTTTCATTTGCAAGTGTATATTATCAGTGTAAATGTGTACGTATCTATATTTTGTCTATCTCAATCTTTGTCTGAAACAAATGTGAAGAGATTATGATCCTTACTCCTTACTCTGCAGGATGCCCTTTCTCAAAAGCTTTTTTAAATAGTATTTGTTAAGCACTTATTATGTGCCAGACACTGCACTAAGCAGGGTAGATACGAGCTAACACAGTCCATGTTCCACATGGAACTCACAGTCTATCACCCCAGTGTACAGATGAGGTAATTGGGTCACAGAGAAGTTAAGTGACTTGCTCATGGTCACACAGCACAAAAGTTGTGGAGCCAAGCTTAGAATCCAGGGCCTCTGGCCCCCAGGCCCATATTCTTTCCACTAGGCCAACTCTGCTTCTCAGTTGCGTTAGATGAGTATGCATTGCTGGGCATTACCATGTATTGAGGGCTTCATTAGTTCGTAGACTATAAGCTCCTTCTGTGGACTATAAGATGCTTGTGGGTAGGGATTGCAACTGTCAACTCTTGTTTTACAGTGTTTTCCCAAGCACTTAATACAGTGTTCTGCACACAGTACAAACTCTTGAGTGATTGATTAGAGCCGGATGGGCTTGGGTCTTGCAGGTCAAATTCCACTCCATAAAGCAATCACCATGGTTCCGTTTCTTAGCCAGAAACCATCCCTTCAGTGTGCATTGATAAACTGGAGAAATCTATTGAAATTGTAGTCAGGGAGATTTTAACTACATCTATCTTTTCAGAAGACAAGTGATGCTGTGTCCATAATGTCCTCTCTATGTCTGACTCTATCTGCTAGTTTCAAGATCCTTGGCACTGTTTAACTGAGTGGTCAAAAGGAGAAATGAGAGAAGAGAGAACTTTTGTCAGCAAAGAGAAAAGCATGTGCCATTCATTTCCAGAAAAGGGGATAGAAATTAAGTTGCACTGCAGGAGAGTCAAAGTGTAACTCCATATTGTTGAGACAAGTCTTGAGGGTGCATGCCAAAATGAGAGGATAACTGCTGATACGGGTTCTAGAAATGAATAAACCTACTATATAAACTGTATTTGGTCATTACCAGCAGATAATCCAAATCTTGTTCTTTTCTTCCCCTAAGAGAGGATTATTTGTTCTTTGGTATTGTGAAGTTGTCCTGGCTGCTTTTCTAGAAAAGACTGTATGATGAGGAGGTTTGAGGTTTAAATTAGGTTTGTGTTGGGTTTTTTTTAAACCCTTGTAAAATAGCCTGCTGAATAATGAATGGGCCTCGGACAATGGACTTTTGCTCTCAGTAACGTATGTTCCTAAATTTTGACCTCAGTAGCTAGATTCTCAAAATCAAATTAGAAATGTCAGTCCTGCAGAATGACTGCTTTTAGAGCCCTGCTCAATATTGCCATGCTTTCCCAGGATCTATTATCAGCTGCACTGTCATCTGGTTACAGATATTTTTCTCAATTTATGGGGGACAACTAATTTCATTTGAAAAAAGAAAAATTGGGAGAATTAGATAGTATAGACATTTCTTGGAGATAAAAGCTGTATTCATCTTGTTTTCAGCTCAGATTTGATTGTGAATTTCTGCACTGTAGAATGATACTGCATTAACAGAATCTGTAAACATATCATTGTTGGAGTTAAGACAATAACTTTGCTGCAAATTTGAACAAAAATTCAGTAATATTGGACATCCATCAGATAGATATAATTTGCTATGGTTGCAGTGAATCAATTTCAGTTGAATAATCTAGTTGTATTCCACCTGACTTTCTGTTCAGGTTTTGCGCTTTTTTTCCCTCTGCCTCCTGCCAATGGTGTTGGTATTAGGAAATCTGGAAGGCCAGGCTCAGGGATTCATTCAAATGCACTTCCTTGGAAATCATCAATCGTATTTTTTGAGCGCTTACTGTGTGCAGAGCACTGTACTAAGCCCTAGCATCAGTCGAGAGTGTGGTGGGCCACTGAGTGGCTAGTTCTAAGGCAAGGGCGGTGTCACTATCGGAAGACCCAATGTCCTGTTTATCCTGTTTAGAGAGTTTATCCTATTTAAAGAGTCAGACAACAAAACACCTCCTCCTTGGACATGAGATGCCCTTGTTGTTGAACTAATTTCCCTTGGGGTAAAATGGATTCCCTGTCAGAGTCACCCCTGGAGAGTTCCCAGTACTCTTCCAGTCTCGCCTACAGGAAGGAGACTCAGGCAGAGGTATATCCCTTCCATTCCTAGCTTGGGCAGTGGCTAGTGAGTGGACGGAAACCTGCTACAAGTCAAAACTCACATGTGCTGGGCAGCTGGGTGGGGAAGAGAGTCGAGGGCAAAGACTCACGTTTCCTGCGTGGAAGGAGGCAATGGTAAACCACTTCCGTATTTTTACGAAGAAATCTCTATGGATACACTACAGAACGATTGCAGATGGAGGTGGGGCATTCTAAGAGAGATGTGTCCATGGTGTCGCTATGGGTCGAAGATGACTTGAAGGCATAAGACAAGACAAAATGGATTCAAAATGGCGGGGGGGGGGGGGGGGGGGAGAGATGTAGGGTGAAGGATGGAGGAAAAGAGACAAAAAAGAAAGAGGAATGGAGAAGCAGAGGCTATCTAATGTCATCATCATCATCATCAATCGTATTTATTGAGCGCTTACTATGTGCAGAGCACTGTACTAAGCACTTGGGAAGTACAAATTGGCAACATATAGAGACAGTCCCTACCCAACGTTGGGATCACAGTCTAAAAGGGGGAGACAGAGAACAAAACCAAACATACTAACAAAATAAAATAAATAGAATAGATATGTCATGAAGGAAACTAATGTAGGAGAAGATCATTTAAGTTGGTACCATGAAGCTTTACTTTGACTGATGGCTGAGGTTATAGATTAATCCATACTGGGATATGCTAGGATTTATATCCCTGGCACCTCTAGAATGGACAGTTTGTAACCCCCGGGGGTGTTATTTGACAGTGATAATAATGACTCTGCACATTCACTGTTATTACCCATTTAAAATGTAAAACTACACAATTGCTTGAACTCCAGGACTTCTTTCCTGACAAACACAAAGAGTTGTCCTTCAGTTTGAAGACATCATTGTTGAGAGCTGTAGCCAGGGATGCTGGCACCACATTGGGAATCCCACACATACGGAGATGTAAATACTCCTTTCTGGCCCCTTGACATTGATCAGATACCAGTGGGTAAGAAGGGAAAGGTAAATCCTGCCATCATCAGGACTAGCCCTGGAGTTGTTTTTGCAGTAGTAGTGTTGGATTGCTTTGAGCCATCCACACTCTCTCACTTGGCTCTCAGAGGCAAACAGTGAGAAAAGATGCAGACTGTCATCAGGCCTGAAAAAGTTTCAGGCTCTACTGTGATCTCACCCACTTGATAAGCCAGTCAGTCAATAGTTTAAAATAAAAATTCAGTCCATATGTCCCCACCCTTTAAGAACCTCCAGTTGTTGCCCATCCACCCTTTGTATTAAACAGAAGTTCCTTAATACCAGCTTAAAGGCATTCAGTCAGCTTTCCCCCAACTACCTTCCCTCACTGATTTCCTTCTACAAGCCAGCCCATACACTCCACTCCTCTAATGCCAATGCCTCTAATGCCAAAGTAAAAATTCAGTCCATATGTCCCCACCCTTTAAGAACCTCCAGTTGTTGCCCATCCACCCTTTGCATTAAACAGAAGTTCCTTAATACCAGCTTTAAGGCATTCAGTCAGCCTTCCCCCAACTACCTTCCCTCACTGATTTCCTTCTACAAGCCAGCCCATACACTCCACTCTAATGCCAACCTACTCGCTGGACTTTAATCAGTCAGTCAGACATATTTATTGAGCACTTACTGTGTGCAGGGCACTGTGCTAAGCACTTGGGAGAGTAAAACACTCCCAGGGGAAGGGGAAGTCAGGCATTATTATAAATAAATAAATTACAGATATGTACAAAAGTTCTCTGGGGCTGGGAGGTGGGGGTGAATAAAGGGAGTAAGTCAGAGTGATGCAGAAGGGAGTGGGAGAAGAAGAAAGGAGAGCTGAGTCAGAGAGGGCCTTTTGTAGGAGATGTGCCTTCAATAGGGCTTTGAAGGTGGGGAGAGTAATTGTCTGTCAGGTATGAAGAGGGAGAGTGTACCAGGCCAAAGGAAGAATATGGGCAAGAGGTCAGTGACAAGATAGATAAGATAGAGGTACAGTGAATAGGTTGGCATTAGATAAGTGAAGTGAGTGGGCTGGATTGTAGTAGGAGAGTAGTGAGGTGGGGTAAGGTGATTCAATGCTTAAAAGACAATGGTAAGCAGTTTCTGTTTGATGTGGTGGTGCATGGGCAACCAATGGAGGTTCCTAAGGAGTGGGGAAAGATGGTCTGAACATTTCTGTAGAAAAATGATCAGGGAAGCGGAGTGAAGTATTTACTGAAGTGGGGAGAGACAGGAGATAGGTCAGCAAGGAGGCTGACACAGTAAACAAGGAAGGATAGGGTAAGAGCTTGGTAGCATTTTGGATGGAGAGGAAAGGGTGGATTTTAGTGATGCAGTGAAGGTTGAACCAACAGGATTTAGTGATACAATGAATATGTGGGTTGAATGAGAGAGAAGAGTCTAGGTTAATGGTAAGCTTACAGACTTGGGACACAGAAAGAATGGTGGTGCTGTACTGTATATATGTTTGTACATATTTATTACTCTATTTATTTTACTTGTACATATTTACTATTCTGTTTATTTTATTTTGTTAATTTTTTTTTTGTCTGTCTCCCCCTTCTAGACCCTGAGCCCGCTGTTGGGTAGGGACCGTCTCTATATGTTGCCAACTTATACTTCCCAAGCGCTTAGTACAGTGCTCTGCACAAAGTGAGCTCTCAATAAATACAATTGAATGAATGAATACAGTGATGGGAAAGTCATGAGGAGGACAGGCTTCAATAATAATGATGGCATTTATTAAGCGCTTACTATGTGCAAAGCACTGTTCTAAGCAGTGGGGAGGTTACAAGGTGATCAGGTTGTCCCACATGGGGCTCACAGTCTTCATCCCCATTTGACAGATGAGGGAACTGAGGCCCAGAGAAGTGAAGTGACTTGCCCAAAGTCACACAGCTGACAAGTGGCAGAGCCGGGATTTGAACCCATGACCTCTGACTCCAAAGCCCGGGCTTTTTCCACTGAGCCGGCTTCAAGTGGGATAAGGAGTTCTGTTTTTGACATGTTAAGTTTGAGGTGACAGTGGGACATCCAAGTAGTGATGTCTTGAAAGCAGGAGGAAATGTGAGACTGCAGAGATGGAGAGAAACCAGGGCTGGAGTTGCGGATTTGGGAATCATCCGCATGAAGGTGGTAGTTGAAGCTCATCTATCTCGCCGCCAATCCCTTACCCTTATCCTCCCCCTAGCCTGGAGCTCCCTCCCGCTTCAGACACCACTCTCCACATTTTCAAAGCTCTACTAAAATCACATTTTCTCCAAGAGGCCATGCCCAACTAATCCCTCACATCCCCTACTTGTTCTCCCTTCTGCATTACCTAGGCACTTGGATCTGTACCCCTTAAGCTCTTGATATTCACCCCACCCTAAGCCCCACAGCACTTATGTACGTATCCATAATTCATTTTAATTTCTGACTCCCATTCTAGATTGTAAACTCCTTGTGGAAAGGGCACGTGTCTACCACCTGTCTGATATTGTACTCCCCTAAGTACTTACAGTAAACCCTCAATAAATACTATTGATTGATTGTGTGCAGAGCAGTGTACTAAGTGCACGGAAGAGTGTAAGACTATGATACCCAGATTAGCTCAGTAAGGGGCAGGGGAGTTTCTTTTCCCTTTTCTTGCATAACCCAGGGGAAATCACAGCAGTAATGATAAGAAATATCTAGTTGTCCTTTGCCGTAGACAGACCAGAGCTGGAAAACAATAGTAGGAGAGTAATACAGTGCAGAGTAGAGTACACACTCAGTGTTACTACTACTACTACTACTACTACAACTGCTGCAAATTTGGGGTCTCATTTTTCTTCCCAGATGTGCTCCTTTTCAACTTTGGTTAGACATTAAATGAACCTGGTATCTGAATGAATTAGGGGCTGAGCCAGGAAGCAGGAAAGAAGGAAGTTACTCAATAGCAGGAGAAAGAGAGAATTATTCATTCCTTTACCACTGGTCAGAAATACATCAATCAATCAATAGTATGCAGAAAACTCCACTAAGACCTCGGTAGAGGGCAATTTGAGTTGGTAGGCACAATGCCTGCCCTCAAGGAGCTTACAATGTAGTGGAGCCAGGTCTTGATCGCTTTCCCAAGGTCTGTGTATGTTTAAACGTCCAGATTTTGAAACTCACATTCCCCCTGAAACTTTGAGTCCTCTCAAACATGTGGCCACATGATGGGGAAAGAGTCATCCCTCTGACCATATGGGTTAGAGTATCAACTGCTTCTCCTGTGGTTTCCCTGTCATTTCGTGTCCTGAATTTCTCAGATTAGCTGTTTCTGTCAAAATCTCATAAAAGGAAAGCAGTACTTTTCTATTTCAGTTTTGCCTGGGCTGTGTAGAACCCTGTCAAAGATGCAGGAATGTGAAGAAAAACCTAAGTGTGTGTATATATATATCCAAATATATCTGTAATTTATCTGTCTATCTATTGATTTATATTAGTCTGTCTCCCCCTCTAGACTGTGCGCTCATTGTGGGAAGGAGTGTCTGTTGTTATATATACTCTCTCCATGGCTTAGTTCAGTGCTTTGCAACACAGCACTCAATAAATATGATTGAATGTGTGTGTGTGTGTGTGTGTGTGTGTGTGTGTGTGTGTGTGTGTGTGTGTGAATTCCCTCTACAACCCAGCCAGATAGCATTTTGGCGGGGGCATAAAGAGACCCAGAAGTCCATCTCCTGAAATACTTTATCTGGAGTGCCTGTTTTTAAGTCCATGTTTTGCGGTTAAAGTGCTGAGGAAGGTTCATGTGTTGAAGAAGTGAAAGAGGCTGCAGAGATTTCTGTTCTTCCTGAGCTGGGTTTTACTGACAGAAGGGTTCATGGTACTTGACAGAATTTTTCAGGGAGCAGAAAAACAAGTTTGACAGTATGTGTTTGAAGCAGAGATGAGCTTATGGCACTTCACAGAAGTCAATCATTCCGGGCCAAAAAAGGAGCGTTGCCCTTTTTTCCCCTTCTTACTTCTCACTGCTCATCCCTGACTGTTCTATTCTGGTTTGTTGTTCTAATTAGTCGAACATATTCTCCTTCCCCCCAACACCCCCTTACTAATTTCTCCAGTAGCCATAGGACTGGGATTCCTCTTTGGTATGCCACATCTCAGCATTCAAAAATGCATGACCATAGGCCTGCAGGATTTGCAACAGCCCCCTGCAGCACTGTGCATTCAAATGTGGTCCCAGGGACCCGATAGCACCTGACGTTATGAAATGTAGGAATACTCCCTGGCAGCTGGTAGTACAAGCCCTTTCCTCTGGAACCTAAGAGAAAGGCGCTTTGTAGACAACGAATATAATTTACTAGAAGCTTTTCCTTCCCTTTCTGAAGCGAAGCAGAGACTTTTCTGGGAAGAGGAGGAGGATAAAAGGGGCAGAGATAGAAGGTGAACGGGGAACGTGTCTACCAATTCCATTATCGTGTTCTCTCTCTACTGTACTGCATACAGTAAGTGCACAAGAAATACCATTGATTGATTGATTGATTGCAGGGGAGGAGGCAGAGAAAGAAAGCAGTCAAGGTGACTACAGCGGTTCCTTATAAATCTCTGCTGCTCGATGTTCATGTCATCATGGTCTTTCCTGATTCTCTGTCTGTCTGTTACATCATTGTATTTAGCACACAACTCTAGCCAGCTGACGGTGACTGATAATATCCCTCTGCTGCCCAGGCTAGAATGGTTAGTGACAGCATGTCCCCACAGCACCTTGAAGATTTACTCACAGCCTCTGACTGCTTCATGGATTACTTGTAGTCTAATATTTTTGCTTCTCTCCTCCTTCCTAGAAAATCACTACTACTATTCTTATTGTTGTTGTTATTATTGTTATTGTTTATTAAGCACTCACAAGATGACAGCATTGTGCTAAGCACTAAAACAGATCCCAGCTTAGCAGACTAGGCACAATCCATGTCCCACCTGGGGTTTACAGTGTGAGACATAGGGAGAGCAAGTATCTCATCCCCATTTTAATCTATCAATCAATCAATAGTTTTTACTGAGGGCTTACTATGTGCAGAGCACCATACTAAGCACTTGGGAAAGTATGATACCAGAGTTGGTAGACGTGATCCCTGCCCACAAAAAAATTTACAATTTACGGGGGAGATTTAATGTACCAATATCTCCCGCTCTAGACTGTAAGCTCCCTGTGGGCAGGGAATGTGTCTGTTATATTGCTGTTTTGTGCTCTCCCAAGTGCTTAGTACAGTGCTGTGCATACAGTAAGCACTCAGTAAGTACAATTGATTGATTAATTGATAGAGATGAGCTGCCTCACTCTCAAACTCAAGCCCTGGCCACTATGTTATGCTGCCTCCCACATCTTCCTTACTCAATCAATCATTCATATTTAGTGGGCATCTACTGTGTGCCGAGCACTGTACTAAGTGCTTGGGGGAGTATAATATATCAGAGTTGGTAGATATGATCCCTGCCCACAAGGAGCTTAAAGTCTATGGGGGAGACAGACATTAAAATAAATTGTAGATGTGTACATAAGTGCTGTGGGGCTGAGGGTGGGTGAATAATAATAATAATAATAATAATAATAATAATAATGGTATTTTTTAAGTGCTTACTATGTGCAAATCACTGTTCTAAGTGCTGGGGAGGTTACAAGGTGATCAGGTTGTCCCACAGGGGGCTCACAGTTTTAATCCCCATTTTGCAGATGAGGTAACTGAGGCACAGAGAAGTTAAGTGACTTGCCCAAAGTCACACAGCTGACAGTTGGCGGAGCTGGGATTTGAACCCATGACCTCTGACTTCAAAGCTTGGCTCTTTCCACTGAGCCATGCTGCTTCCTCAATAAATGGTACAAATCCAACTGTGGGCTCACTGTGGGCAGGGAATGTGTTTGATGTTGCATTGTACTGTCCCAAATGCTTAGTACAGTGCTTTGCACACAGTAAGCACTCAATAAATACGATTAATAATAATTAATGTGTTCAAGGGTGATGCAGAAGGGAGGGGGAGTAGAGGAAATTAAGGCTTAGTTGGGGAAAACCTCTTGAAGGAGATGGGATTTTAATAAGGCTTTGAAGGTGGGAAGAGTGATGATCTGTCAGATTTAAAATGGGGGCTCCAAGCCTGAAGGAGCACGTGGGTGAGGGGTCGATGGCGAGATAGACTTCCATTCATTCAGTCAGTCATATTCACTGAGCGCTTACTGTGTGCAGAACACTGTACTAAGCACTTGGAAAGTGCAATTCACCAACAAATAGAGACAATCCTACCCAACAACAGGCTCACAGTCTAGAAGGGGGGAGACAGACAACAAAACAAAACAAGTAGTCAGGCATCAATTGCATCTAGATGAGATCCAAGGACAGTAGTTGGTGTTAGAGGAGTGAAGTGAATGTGCTGGGTTGGAGGAGCAAGGTGGTTGAGTGGTTTAAAGCCAATGCTCCTGAATGAACCTTGTTTTGGGGTGGTTTTTTTCTTAATTTTCCCTGGATGAAAAATCTCTCTTGCCTTTGTTATGCCCCTGAAACCCTCAGCCTTCATGCATTTGGTCAGTATTTTGTACCGAGACACTAATGATTGGAGAGCAATATACTTAGGAGCTTGGGTTCCTCCACTGTGTTACTCCTTTTGAAACTGGCTAGAGTCAAATTCTACCCTTGAAACAGATGACCAATCCTCAGACACTTGGTGGATGGGAGCATCACTAGCAAAGACAAAGAAGACATACTGGTGAAAAAAAATAATTGTTTTAAACAAGAATTTTTTAGTATTTAATTTAAAGCTTTGGGCCTCAGTGATTTCAAGTCACCTCCTTCTGGCCTCCCAAAGCCATGGTATTCAACGAAGGGGTTGGTGGCAGAGGCTTCTGGGCCTCCAAAAAAGCACAACTCACTTGTATTCTGCTTTCTTCACACACAGGGCTTCATCCCTGAATGTAACAGGAAGGCTTTGTGGTCTGTGGTCCCAAGGGAAGCAAACTACCTTATTCAAACATTTCCCCTATTGCCAACTGAAAGTCCTGGATGACTCTTGCAGTTTTGTTATAAGTCTGTTGGCTCAAGTTTGGAAAGACCTGGCTGAATAGGGGGAGACAGGCCGTGGGCCTCTGGGCTTTGGGTGATTCAATAAGAAAATTGAGGAAGAATTTGTACTTGCTCATTGCCACTCGGAAGCAGATAATTCCTCTGGCTGCTGGGACACAGGACACTTCATTTTAAACCATCCTCAGGAAGTTTCTAATAGCAATGGATGGGAGATTGGGGATTAGTGTGGACCATCCTCAGTACTTCACTGTCCCAGATTTCTGCAGTTCTGCCCTTTCTCCCCCTCCAGAATCATCTGGCTTGGAGCAACAGTACACCCTTATAGACCCACTCCTTAAAAGAAGCTCAGAAAAAAAAATTACCATTCACAGGAAATGACTTGCTCAGTATATGACACCCATATTGGAGGGAATCTGGGCACAAGATCAGGGCTGTAAGTATTTGAAATTAAGGCTGCTAAGTCTTGGCAGGAACCTTTCATTTTAGCTCTTCCCTCACCTCATTAGTTCATTTGGAATTCTCTTTCCTGCTCTCAGATGGCAGTGATTGTAGTAAATCCATTTGCTGTTAATGTAGAGAGTTCATTTCTCTCTGATTCTCCTCACAACACAGACTAAATACACTTTGAGGTTATAGCTCAGGCAAAGCATATAGTGCATAATCAGAATGCAATATGTAAATTCTTACTTCTCAAGGCCTCAAATGTAAGAAAGATGTCAGGGGTCAGTGCGTATGTGTATTTTGTGTAGGTGCACAGGCTCTACTGTTCCTGGGAGACTTTGAGAATACTTCTGGACAGGCTTGGGAAGAATATAGCTACTGTCAAACCACAGAGTGGCTTCTGACCAAAATGCCACAGAACAGATGAAGTCCAGTGGATAAATCGAGAGACTCTTGGCTGTTCAGACTTCTCAAATGCATCTGACACCCTCAGTAGGTTTGGGTTCTGGCAATGGCTAAATAAATTTGGCTGCCCCAAAAAGTCTGCTAAGATCCTTAGAATCCTCCATAAAGGAATAGTAGGTAGAGTCAGAGAAGAAGGGACTTTACTGATGTTAATCTTTGGCCACTGGAATAAAGAAGAATTAGGGGGGTACGAACAATTTTGTTCAACCCATAGGCAGATCTCCCATAATGTTTATTTTAGTCACTATGGACTCTATGCCCCAAATGCTTCCATGTGACCAGACTTACGATTCATCAATAACCCTCTTAGTAAATCAATCAATTGCATTTATTGAGCTTTAACTGTGCACTATACTAAGTGCTTGCTAGTATAACAATGAAACAGAGTTGGTAGACACATTCTCCTTCCACAATGAGTCTGAAGGCTCAGTGAGGGGTAAGGGGAGAGGCAGGATGGGGGTAAGAGTCATGGGCTCTAATCTCAGCTCTGCCACTTGTCTGCTGTGTGACCTTGGGCAAGTCACTTCACTTCCCTGTGCCTCAGTTACTTCATCTGTAAAATGGGGGTTGTGACTGTGAGGCCCACAAGGGACAGGGACTGTGTCCAACCCAATTTGCCTGCATCCACCCCAGCGCTTAGTATAGTGCCTGCGGCATAGTAAACACTTAACAAGTGCCACAGTTATTAACTATTATTAGGTAAAGTTCTTCCCATTGCTGGCTTCTGTTTAGTGGACATTTTAGGAACCCCTCTGGAGGGAGTGAAAATAAGGAGCTGGACCTGGAGTGAGCCCTTGAGCTGAGCATTTTCTACACTATACCTCACTGGGAGTGGTAGCAGCTTTCAGTGCACTTTTTGGATAACAGCTGAAGGAGAATTAGGAAGCCCTCTTCCCACTGTATGCATCTTTCTGGATAAAATGGACTGTGATGTCCAAAGAAACAGCTGTATGCATCAGCCAATCAATCAGTGGTACTTATTGAGCACTCGCTGTGTGCAGAGCACTTTACCAAGTGCTTGGGAGGGTGCAATACAATAGAGTTATGAGACACAATCTCTGCCCACAAGGAGCCTACAGTCTAGAGCAGAAAACAGACATTAATTACAGATATGTTCATAAGTGCAGAGGGCATTAAGGATGGCATGAATATCAAGTGCTTAAAGGGTATATAGATCAAAGTGCATAGGCAATGAAGAAAGGAGAATGAGAAATAAAGGATTAGTCAGGAAAGGCCTCTTGGAGGAGATCTGATTTTAGTGCATGCACATAGCATCATTCAAGGCAGGCCTGCCACAGAGCAAATTTTTCTTAGCTTGTGAGCCCCATGTGGGATAGGGACTGTGTGTCCAACCTCATTATCTCGTACCTACCCCAGCGCTTAGTACAGTACTTGGCACATAGTAAATACTTCATTATTTTTTATTATTATTACAAGGTTCTTCAAGACTTCTCCTTTATTTTACTAGGAGATCAGGCTCTCCTTTATATCACTATACTTAAAGGGGCAACAAGGGATCTGGAAATTGTAGACAAAATACAGTTCCAATCCACTGGGAAACTATTAACTCGGCTAGGATCAGCATTGAGTGTTTTCGTGACAGTCATCCATAAACCACTGGATGCTAGGGATTATGATCTTGAGGCACATCATAATAACTGTGGTATTTGCTAAGCGCTTACCATGTGCCAGGCACTGTACTAAACACTGGGGTGGATACAAGTAAAGTGTGTTGGGCAGAGTCCCTTTCCCCCATAGGGATCGCAGTGTAAATCCCTATTTTACAGATAAACTGACTGAGGCACAGAGTGGCATGCCCACGGTCACACAGCATTTATTTCATTCATTCAGTCATATTTATTAAGCACTTACTGTGTGCAGAGCACTGTACTAAGTGCTTGGGAAGTACAAGTTGGCAACATCTAGAGACGGTCCCTACCCAATAACGGGCTCACAGTCTAGAAGGGGAGACAGACAACAATATTTCCATCAATAATGCAGAATTTAATGCCATCACTGAATTCTGTTAACTAGCAGGACACTATCCAGGTTAGCACAGTTGAACAAAAATGGGGAAAACAAAATTTGAGAGGCCGGCGTGGCCTTGTGAAGTGGAGAGACATAGACATGTGACAATGGGGCATTAAGCTTCAGATCAAATTGTAAAGTCTATAAAATGATAGTGGATGGTGTCCATGGCTTTGAGACCTGGAAATACTACAAAAAATCTTATCTGGCTTCTAAATAAAATGTTCTCTGCTGCTTTCCGTAGGCTCAGATATTGCACCAAAGTTGAAGAGCATTAAAGAACATACTGTGCCATAGTTGAAGACAAGCAGTGTGGCCTAGTAGATAAAGCTTGGGCCCAGGAGTCAGAAGGACCTGGGTTCTAATGCCAGTTTCCTCACTCATCTGCTGGGTGACCTTTGGCAAGTCATTTCACTTCTTTGTACCTCAGTTACCTCGTCTGTAAAATGGGGAATAAGACTGTGAGCCCCATGAGGGACATGGACTGTGTCCAACCTGATTTGTTTGTATCCACCCCAGCGATTAGTACAGTACCTGGGCACAGAGTAAGCACTTGACAAATACTGAAATTATTATTATAAAGGACATAGAGCGGGGCTCATCGAAAACCTTTTAGTGCAGATGAGCCCAATCAAAGGAAACCATTGAACAGCTGATCCATGAACAAACCCAGTCATGAAATTTAAACATTTTCATTGCCTCGTCCCCTCTTGTATCCCCCAGGTCAAGAGCCACATTTGGTTTCAAGAAAATCCAGATATTGCTCCCAAGCCATAAACTGCAGGCTACTATATTAGGTAAATTATATAGTATGGTTAAAGGGAAACAAGTGGAACTCAAGATCTCATTCCTGGCTATTAGAAGATAGTGGCACACTCCTGCTGGATGTGAAATATTTCCTGTGTGTTTTAGGAGAAAAGCAACTGTTCTAAGGTTAAGCATTGTGCAGTCCTCAAATCTTCATTCTCGCCCTTCCTCAGATTTCCTCATGTGGAAGCCAAAGAAGATTCTGTCTCCCTGCTTCTGGACTGTAAGCCCCTTTTGGGCAGGGAATGTGACAGTTTATTGTTGTATTGTACTTTCCCAAGTGCTTAGGACAATGCTCTGTACATAGCAAGCACTCAATAAATACAATTGGATAAATGAATGAACAAACAGCTTTCTCAGCAGAGGTCCCAGGATGTCCCAGGGATTGAACATCAGACTGGACTTGGGGCTTCAGAGGAGAAAAGCCACAGGGTTGGAATTTATACAACCAAGTAGGTAACTCATGATGACCATGGAGGCTGCTGTAGTCAGCCATTCCTTCTTCTAAAGTGTACCTAGGACTGAGAGTGATGAGAAAACAAGTTTCAGAATCCCTGCCTTCCAGTTCTCCTTCAGTTATTTTAGGCAAAAACTGGCCCCGAGTGTCCAGATCAATACTTTCAGAGGTTTGTTATCTTTCCGAAAATATGACCCAAAGCTCTGTCCTAGTGGACACTGTCATAAGGGACAGGGAAAGAGCCAGGAATAATAATAATAATAACAATAATAATAATAATAAAGGTATTTGTTAAGTGCTTACTATGGGCCAAGGACAGTTCTAAGCATCAGGATAGATAAAAGGTAACTCGTTTGGACACAGTCAGTGTCCCACATGGGGCTCACAGTCTTAATCCCCATTTTACAGATGCGGTAACGTCTGTACCGCACAGAGAAGTTAAATGACTTGCTCAAGGTCACACAGCTGACAAGTGGCCATCAGGATTAGAACCCACGTCCTCTGCCTCTCAAGCCTGTGGTCTTGCCATTAGGCCAGCAGACTAACCCCCAGCCAAATGATCCCTTCTGAAACAGAAGCTAGGGAGATTTAGCAGTCCAATTCAAGCCAGAGGGATGCACTGCTTCTCTGGGTCTTCTCCATCCTTAGTGATTACACAGAAATGCCCAGGGCAGCCCTTCTGCAAAGCTGTGCCCTGTGAAGGAAGAGGGGGCAGGCTCATTCAACTAGCAGCAGCTTGTAAGAGGGAAAATCCCAGGAGTTTTCCCTTTACCTTTCACCCTAAAACTTTTTGTTGGTTTAAGATTATCTTCTTAAAGGCTGCAGGTGCCAGGAAAGTTGCATTTTCGGAAGCTAGTCCTAAATTCTCCGGGCAAGGAGAGAATTGAAGCTGCTGAGATGAAGTGTCCATGAAGCCAATCCCAGGGGCAAACCCTGAAGCATTTTGTTGTTTGTGGAGCCAGGTGCCAGGCAAACCGATAAGACCAGAGCTCCCCACAAGGAGTGTTTTTGCCCATTTATAGCCCGAACCTTGTTTCTGTAAAAGTTGTCCCCAGAAAGGTGAAATAAAATCTTCTCCGTGCATTTCCTTCCCCATCCCCCACTCATCTGCCTTCTCCTACCTTCCCCTGCACAAACTGTTGTTGAGAATGGATGTTGAAGTCAGAAGGATGTGCTTGTCAAAGAAACTTCTCTGCTGTTTTGTACCTTCCGCTTTTCACCCCTAAATGATTGTTGATGTCGGAAATGAAAGAAATTATCATCAAAGACTTTTTAGCTTATGTACATATCTGTAACATTCATATTAATGTCTCTCTCCCCCTCTACACTGTAAGCTTGTGTCAGAAATGAAAGGAATTATCATCAAAGGCTTTTTAGTTTATGTACATATCTGTAATTTATTCATATTAATGTCTCTCTCCCCCTCTACACTGTAAGCTTGTTGTGGGCAGGAAATGTATCTGTTATATTGTGCTCTCCTAAGTGGTTAGTATTGTGCTCTGCATACAGCAAGTGCTCAGTAAATATGATTGACTGACAAAAATTTTTCCAAACTGCCAGATTAGCATGCAAACTCATTGAATATGGAGGCTGTTTCTTTTGCTTTGGGTATTCTCTTCCAAGAATTCATTACAATCAGCCCTGCTGTTGGTGCAGGGATACGAGCACTGCTCTGGGAACCAGGACACCTGTTTTTTAGTCCCATTTCTGCCAGTACTTAACAGGGTGATGACTGGGTGAAGACTGAATGTGCACTTTAAAATGTGCTGCAACCTGTTCAGAGGCTTGGGGGGAAAAAAAGCTCTCATCTAGCAGAGCTAAGGGACCAAAACATCCCTCTAGGCTGAAAACGTTTTCTCTAGGAAGTAAGCTCACTGAGGGCAGGGAATGTTTCTGTCTATAGAGACAGTCCCTACCCAACAGTGGGCTCACAGTCTAAAAGAGGGAGACAGAGAACAAAACCAAACATACTAACAAAATAAAATAAATAGAATATCTATGTACAAGTAAAATAAATAAATAAATAAATAAATAGAGTAATAAATATGTACAAACATATATACATATATACAGGTGCTGTGGGGAAGGGAAGGAGGTAAGATGGGGGGAAGGAGAGGGGGACGAGGGGGAGAGGAAGGAAGGGGCTCAGTCTGGGAAAGCCTCCTAATAATAATAATAATTATGGCATTTGTTAAGCACTTACTATGTGCAAAGCACTGTTCTAAGCACTGGGGGGATACAAGGTGATCAGGTTGTCCTGCACGGGGCTCACAGTCATCATCCCCATTTTACAGATGAGGTAACTGAAGCTCTGAGAAGTTAAGTGACTTGCCCAAGGTCACACAGCAGACGTGGCAGAGTGGGATTCGAACCCACGACCTCTGACGCCAAAGCCCGTGCTCTTTCCACTGAGCCACGCTGCTTCTCTAGCCACGCTGGTTCTCTATTATTATTACACTCTCCCAAGCACTTAGGACAGTGCTCTGCACACAGGAGGCACTCAGTAAATATGACTGAATGAATGAATTAATGCTTATTATCCATTGCACCCTGTGCCTGAACAGGAACTTGACTGTTAAGGAGAAGTAGTGTGGCTCAGTGGAAAGAGCACGGGCTTGGAAGTCAGAGGTCTAACCCTGCCTCCGCCACTTGCCAGCTGTGTGGCTTTGGGAAAGTCCCTTAAGTTCTCTGTGCCTCAGTTGCCTCATCTGTAAAATGGGAATGAAGACTGTGAGCCCCACGTGGGACAACCCAATTACCTTGTATTTCCCCCCCAGCACTTAGAGCAGTGCTTGGCACATAGTAAGCGCTTAACAAATGCCATCAAAAAAAAATGTGTAAGTGTTGCTGCATAAGCCACTAATGCTGTAATTAGTTTCTCTACCCAGTTTCTCAGTCCTGAAGTTTCAGACCCAAGACTCATCCATCGTATCTTTTTTAAAAAATGGCATTTGTTAAGTGCATGTTATGTGCCTGAACTTAACTAAGCTCTGGGGTAAGTACAAGATAATAATAATAAAAATAATAGTAATAAAAATAATAATGGCATTTATTAAGCGCTATGTGCAAAGCACTGTTCTAAGCGCTGGGGAGGTAACAAGGTGATCAGGTTGTCCCATGGGGGGGCTCGCAGTCTTAATCCCCATTTTACAGATGAGGTAGCTGAGGCACAGAGAAGTTAAGTGACTTGCCCAAAGTCACACAGCTGACAAGTGCCGAAGCCAAGATTCGAACCCCTGACTCCAAAGCCAGGCTCTTTCCACTGAGCCACACTGCTTCCCAGCTTGGACCTTATCCATGTCCCACATGGGGTTCACAATCCTGTTACCCATTTTATAGTTGAGGTAACTGAGGAACAGAGAAGTGACTTGCCCAAGGTCACACAGTAGACAAGTGGTGGAGCCAGAATTAAAACCCAGGTTCTCTGGCCCTCAGTCCTATGTCCTTTCCAATAGACCACTCTGCTCCTCTGACAGGAGGAGCAGTCATTATCAGTGTAGTACTTTGTGCACAGCAGTAGTAATAATAATAATAATAATAATAATAATAATAATAATAATAATAGTTCTAGTATTTAAGGGTTTACTGTGTGCCAGGCTCTGTACTAAGCGCTGGAGTGGATATGAGCAAATCAGGTTGGACACAGTCCCTGTCCCACATGGGGATCATAGTCTTAATCCCCATTTTACAGATGAGGAAGCTGAGGCACAGAGAAGTGAAGTGACTTTCCCAAGGTCGCACAGCAGATAAGTGGCAGATCTGGGATTAGAACCCACTACCTTCTGACTCCCAGATCCATGGTCTATTCACTACACCGGGATTAGTAGTAGTAATAGTAATAGCAGTAGTCATCTGACCTAATTATCTTGTATCTACCCCAACGCTTAGTGCAGTGCTTGGGACTTGTAGTTAACAAACATCAGAATAGATGTTTTCCCTCCCAAACCCTGCGCTCTCCTTGACTTTCCCGTCACTGTTGATGGCACTACCATCCTTCCTGTCTCACAAGCCTGCAAGCTTGGTATCATCCTCGACTCCGCTCTCTCGTTCACCCCTCACATCCAATCCGTCACCAAAACCTGCCGGTCTCACCTCCACAACATCGCCAAGATCTGCCCTTTCCTCTCCATCCAAACGGCTACCTTGCTGGTTCAATCTCTCATCCTATCCCGACTGGATTACTGCATCAGCCTCCTCTCTGATCTCCCATCCTCCTGTCTCTCCCCACTTCAGTCTATACTTCACGCTGCTGCCTGGATTATCTTTGTGCAGAAACGCTCTGGGCATGTTACTCCCCTCCTCAAAAATCTCCAGTGGCTGCCAGTAAACCTATGCATCAATTCAAAAACTCCTCACTCTCGGCTTCAAGGCTGTCCATCACCTCGCCCCCTCTTACCTCACCTCCCTTCTCTCCTTCTGCAGCACAGCTTGCACCCTCCGCTTCTCTACCACTAACCTCCTCACTGTACCTCGTTCTCGCCTGTCCCACTGCCAACCCTGGGCCTACATCCTCCCCCGCCCTGGAATGCCCTCCCTCTACACATCCGCCAAACTAGCTCTCTTCCTCCCTTCAAAGCCCTACTGAGAGCTCACCTCCTCCAGGAGGCCTTCCCAATCTGAGCCCCCTTTTCCCTCTCCTCTCCCGAGCCCCCCGCCCTACCTCCTTCCCCTCCCCCCAGCACCTGTATATATGTTTGTACAGATTTATTACTCTATTTATCTTACTTGTACATATTTAATATTCTATTTATTGTGTTAATGATGTGCATCCAGCTTTATTTCTGTTTATTCTGATGACTTGACACCTGTCCACATGTTTTTTCTTGTTATCTGTCTCCTCCTTCTAGACTGTGAGCCCGTTGTTGGGTAGAGACCGTCTCTATATGTTGTCATCTTGTACTTCCCAAGTGCTTAGTACATTGTTCTGCACACAGTAAGTGCTCAATAAATACGATTGAATGAATGAATGAATGAATCACAATAGTAGTCAGAATAGCATTTAAGTGCTTACTTTGAGCAGAGTATGCATTTAATAAAAATTACCAATTGATCTCCTCTTCAACTACACTTCAAGCTTTACTATTAGGTCTAATGGAGTGCATAATGTTGTCTAGTGAGTACAGACCCTAGAATCATGAAACCTGAGTTCTAATCTTGTCTCCACCTCACTGGGTGACTTTAGGACAATAATGTTAACCTTTCTGTGTTTCAGTGTCCCCACCTGTAAAATGCAGGTAGCACACAAACAAACCCTGTGGAAGAAGGGTGAGCCCACTGTTGGGTAGGGACCGTCTCTATATGTTGCCAACGTGTACATCCCAAGCACTTAGTACAGTGCTGTGCAAGCGCTGTGTAAGCGCTCAATAAATACGATTGATTGATTGATTGATTGAAGAAGGTACCAAATAAATGCAACATCAAGCAATTATTGATATATATTCAATATCCATTGATTGCCAAGTGGGAGAGTATCAGAGAAGCAAGATACTGTCATAGCATTTGATTTCTTCTTATTCATTCATTCATTCAATCAATCAATCATATTTATTTAGCGTTTACTTTGTGCAGAGCATGAACTAAGCACTTGGAAAGTATAATTCAGCAACTTCTCCCCAAGTGCTATCAGAGGCAGGTTCTGTGAGAAGTGGGAAGGATGACTTCAGGTATTCCATAAAGTTGCATCCTCTAGTACACAGAGAATATCTATTTAAATCTAGAGTTAAGAAACCTCCTAATAGAGAAATGTTTGAGGATTCCGGCAAACAAATGGAGTGCTTTATTTTTGACTCTCAGAATTGAAATGAACAAAATTGTAATGAACAAAGAGTCACCTCCTCCTCCCCCTCCCCCTCACAAAGTCTAATTCAGAACAAGGAAACCAGGAGTGGAAAGTGAATCCCAGGCACAGAAACTCACAGATTGTTTATGCAAATCCACTGCTCTGGGTGGTGTTGGAAATATGATCAAAGGTGGAAGCAAGCGTGTGTCCTTATATTTTCACACCAGAAAAAAATCATTCCTGGTGGTAAATGTTCTTTTAAAATAGGCAGCATGTGTACTTCATTTCACAACAAATCTGTTCAGTTTGATGAATTTTTAATCTATCAAATGTTTTCCAAGCTGGAAAGGAGTAACTTCTGAAGAACTCAAGACAATTAAGTCCTCTCACTGTTAATCAGCAAAACAAGGCATCTCGTTCCAAGGCCTTCTTTAATGTTTATGAGTACTTTGGATTATCTTTGTTTCATCAGTTTTGACAAATGTTTTGGGTAGTGCACTCTGGCCTAACTGTGAAGAGCCCAGGAGATGCGCCTTTCTGAGCCATTCTGTTCTGAAAATGGGTGACCTTTCAAACTCATGAGAGAAATTGTTCCTCAGCTGGCAAGATTGTTTCCTTGCTTTTTTGTTCATCGGTGACAAGGGCATCAAGAAGGGGATTTGCATCCTTACTTTTAAATTATACATGGAAGCTTTCCTCATCCACATTCCCTTTGCCAGCAAGCAGCATTCCAGTACTGATACCGGTCCGCAACATTCTCCTCATGTTGTTGGCTTCGGCCAGACCCGGTTTCCAAATGAGACCTCTCTCCTCACAGCCTAAAAGTCTGGCAGGGGAGGCTGAGAAAGCTCCTTTTTTCACAGAACCACAAGCAGCAGCAGCAGCAAAGCCTGCAACTCTTCCTCATCTGACAGAGGACTCTTGCATAGCTGGGCTTCAGATTCCTCAGCTGTAAAATGGGAATTCATTTCCTGCTCTCCTTCCTACTTTTGCTACCTGTGTATTCTTTCCCAGTGCTTAGTACAGTGCTCTGAACACAGTAAACGCTTAATAAATACTATTTCTACTACTACGTAGATTGTGAGCCTCAAACGGGACAGGGAATCCACCAACCTGATGATCTTGTATCTACCCCAGCCCTTGATACAGTGTATCGCGAATGCCGTAAGCACTTAACAAATACCGCACTTATTATTATAATGATAATTATTATAGGAGAGAAGCAGCGTGGCTCAGTGGAAAGAGCACGGGCTATGGAGTCAGAGGTCATGGGTTCAAATTCCGGCTCTGCCACTTAGCTGTGTGATTTTGGGCAAATCACTTAACGTCTCTGTGCCTCAGTTACCTCATTTGTAAAATGGGGATTAAGACTGTAAGCCCTACATGGGACAACCTGATCACCTTGTAACCTCCCCAGCGCTTATAACAGTGCTTTGCAAATGGTAAGTGCTTAATAAATGTCATTATTATTATTATTATTATCATCATCATCTTATCATTCTTATTATCCTGCCTTGCTTTTCCAGCCTGTAGTTACACTGTTCGCATGTACGTTTCCCTCTGCTTTGTCATTGAGAATCAAGTTTCTTTCTCTGGGTTTTCAGCCAAGTTCTGAAGGGAGAAAGAAGCTGTACTTTTTTGTAAATACCGCATTAGAACCCAAGAGCAGAGGTGGCTTTGGTGACGGCGTACTTAGCTTGTCAAAGCACATCTCTCTGATCAGACCCAAGAAGAAGAGTCTGATGGATGCCACCTGCCACTCCGGGACTAGATAAATTGAAGAGACAGAGATTGCATATTTAAAGGGAGAAGGAAAAAAACCCCATAAAATCTTCTGAAAAGCCCAAAATTATTCATGTCATGAAATAAGCATTGATTTTTCTTTTTCTTTTCTTCAGGATGAAAAAAAAAACCAGTTCGTGGAGGTTTGGCATCTCTCTAACCGCAGCAGCTCCCAGTGGTGGAACGGTGAAAACTGCAGCCCTCTTTGATTTAAAGGATTCTGGGGAGCTGAACCACTCCAAGAGCAGAAGGTACATGCTAGCTTCTGATAAACCCTAGAACAATGTGGTGCCTTTAGCGGGATTGAGATGGAGAGTTTTAAGTTACTCCGTTCATTTAGAGATACACATTTGCCGGTCACAAAGGGCACACCACAAGCGTGGCTATTTATCATGTCAAGCAATACTGAACCTGTAAGTAAAATGCCAAACTCCTCAGAGCAGAAGATGGATAATATTGCAGCGTTGGAGCGTCTCTGTGGGGAAATAGGTTTGAGCGGGTAGAGAGGGGCCCGGGATCGAACCATGGCTCTTCCCCTGAGTCCCTGAAACATTTCTCTTTCTGAAATTTCTCACTGTTGCCGTTCTTCACCATTCTGCAAAACATCGCAGCCTCCCAGAAATGTCAGTCTGCTCTGTAGGGGAGGGAACTGAATTCAGAGAGAAACATTATTTGTGGCTCTTACCTTTATCAACAACTTGCCAGGATGCAATGGCATCCCCTTCCCAGAGTGAAGGACGGTCCATGTCCAAAATAGGACCCTCTAATCAATCAATCGTATTTATTGAGCACTTACTGTGTGCAGAGCACTGTACTAAGCACTTGGGAAGTACAAGTTGGCAACATATAGAGACAGTCCCTACCAACAGCATTACTGCAACCAGAACCCAGAGTCACAGAGCAAATAGTCGGAGGAGAGGTGGAGTGCAGCTTTCCCCCACTCAGTTTCATTAACAGATTTGCGGCTCCTTTGGACATTCACGTAGACCAGAGAGCAACATGGCCTAGTGGAGAGACCATGGGCCTGGGAGACATAGGACCTGGTTTCTAATCCCTGCGCCACATGGGTCTCACAGTCTTCATCCCCATTTTACAGCTGAGGTAACTGAGGCTCAGAGAAGTGAAGTGAGTTACCCAAAATCCAGGTCCTTCTGCTTCCCAGGCCCTTGCTCTAATCAGTAGGCTGTGTAGTTTCCCATAACCCAGATCCCCTGACACCCAAGCGTGTGCTCTTTCCACTAGGCCATGTTGCTGCTCAGTTAATTAGCATCAGGCCAGTTTCCGTCATCTATTTTACCTGGGGTTTCCAGTCCTGTCTGCTGTGAATTTGCTAGTCACATGGAGCCTCAAATAATGGACTGTTAATAAGGGAAGGTAGCGCTCACCATGCTGCCTGGTTACTTTACCCCATCTTTGATTTCTTAGACACGGACACTAGCCTTCTGATCCAGATAGTTTCTCTCTGCAGCTTCAAGCTTTCAGTAAGATATCATTAATAATTCCTTCTGAGGGAAGTTTACATTAGCAGGAGTTGAATTGTACCCCTTGATCTTTCCCTTAATTGATGCTGCACATGTTTAAGTTGATTTAAATATAACTAAACACCAAGATGTGTAGTTCTGACACCAGTTAATCCAGGTGGGTCAACAGTGAAAAATAACTTGAAATTAACAAAAGGAGATATTGGATCTGTTGCAGGGGGGTTGGGGGAGGCGGTAATAAAAGAGGCAAAAAAAAAAAGTCCTTAGGCTTCCCTTCTAAAACCAGCTGAATCCCCCTGGGATTTAGAACTATAATAGGAAGATTCAAATTAAACAACAGAAAAGGCCTCCAGCTTGGAGATGCCAAGGTGGAGAGAATGTGAACAAGACAGGAAGGAAGGAAGGGTGCATCTTTCCACCAGCTATTTTCAACCTTGGATGGTAATGTAATGAGGGACAGAAGTATTCTTCAGCCCTCTGGTCCCAGAAGGTAATTTATCACACCATCCCCAGAAAGAACTACTTTCTACCTTGTCTTCTGCTTCTCCAGTAAGGACCTCAGCACTTCTTTCACTGACAAGTCTCACGCTCTGTTTTCCAGCCTGCAAAGACATCACTCAAAATCAGTCATTCCCCCTTCTCCTTAGCCTTCTGTGGGTCAGGATCTGCATCTGATCTGATTGACACAGTGCTTGGCACATAATAAGTGCTTAACAAATATTACTATTATTGTTAGTAATAATTCTGTTATTTGTTGAGTGCTCACTCTTTGCAGAGCAGGCTACTGAACTCTTGGGAGCGTATAATAGCATGAGTAGACATGATCCTTGGCTCATGGAGTTTACAGTCTAGAGGATGGCAGACTTGCAAGTTGCCTGGCAACTGTAGAGTACCTTGGGTTGCCAGACCATTCCAAAGCCCCCCGAGAGTTGCTACTGAAGATAGGCATAGTAGAAGCAGCATGGAATATTGGATAGATGATGGGCCCGGGAGTCAGAAGGTCATGGGTTCTAATCCCGGCTTGACCACTCGTCTGAAGAGTGACCTTGGGTAAGTCACTTCATGTCTTTGGACCTCAGTTACCTCATCTGTAAAGTGGAGATTGAGAGTGTGAGCCCCACGTGGGACAGGGACTGTGTCCAATCCGATTTGCTTGTATCCACCCCGGAGCTTAGTACAGTGCCTGGCACATAGTAAGTGCTTAACAACTACCGCAATTATCACCATTATTATTAGTGCATCTTCCTTAAAGAAGCAGCCAGTGAGTGAAGAGAGAGTACTCAGAGAATACTCTACAGAAGGGCATGAATTGTGCTTTGATTTCAAAGTTGCCTCAAGTGCTCAAGAGCCATTCCTCTCCCTTATCCCCGCCACTCAGGCCGAGCTTTTCATTCTCTCTGAACTTGCTGTCTGATAGAAGACCAAATGACAAACCAGAATGGCTTTGCTGATTTTCTCAGGGCAAGACCTAGCAGAGTTTTGGTCTTTGGTTGAAGAAACAGCCTCTTTCTCTCATCAACTGAAAGGCAGCAGCAAGGGCTTATTTATCCTGAACCTCAGAGTGCATCACATTCCCTCTGCCTTCAAAGCAATTCATCGAACTGAGCTGGTGCTGATTTCTTTTCCTGTGGGGAATCATCTGAAAAGTTGTAGCCAGCGCCAAGCAATAAGAGAACACAACACTGCTATAAAGCAATGAACAAGTCTGGTCTGCAAGACAGGGAATCTTGTAAATTCATGGAACAAAGGGAGAGAGATACTCTGAGCATTTTGTAAGTGAACTAGGATTGACTAGGGTTTGTTCTTTTTTAGTCATGTCCCCCAGCTTCATCCCTTTTTTCTTTTCTAATTCCTCACACATCACCATGAGATTTATATAATCTGAACCAGTAGATCTATGAATGGATAATCTAATTTTCATCTTCTCAAACAAGAGGCAAACACTATTATGCATCACCTACAAGACATGTTTTTTCTGGTTGCTCAGAGTAATTAAAAGCTGGAAGCTTCCTGGTGGATCAGTAATGTTCTGACTGAGATTCTCCAACTAAACTTTAATTCATGCTCTTTATTCTTGCCAAGCAGAACCTCCTAAATTCTTGATTATTTGCTCTTCTACTGCCATCTTACTGCCATTGCCTCTGGGAGGTCTTCCCTGATTAATCAATCTACCTTCTCTGTAATGCATCCCTTCAGCCATTGCACACTCAACGTTTATCAATGTAGTTATTCATTTGTGCAAATCTTTTCTATCTATTCTCTCACTTTGTACCTATTTTAGATTCTTCAATTTATGTCTGCTTGCCCCCTCCTTTAGAATGTAGGCTCTTTGAGGATAGAGTTCATGTGTTTTACTTCTTTATGCTCCCCAAGTGCTTAGTATAGTGCTTAGCACCCAGTAGGGGCTCAGTAAATGTGTTGCCGTTGATTCAGGCCAGTGCAGTGGTGGCTGAATTTCTCAGGAGTCTTCTTGTCCCCATAGCAAACTATAAGTTTTCCATGCCTGGGAATTTTATTTTGTATTTTATGCTGCTGAAGGTTATTTTTCTCTGTCTCTGATCCATCTATACTGTTCCTGTTAGAAGGTCTCTCTGTGCATGTCAGGCCTCTGTTCTGCAGTACTACCTTGATGTCATTGGCTCCCAATTTTGATTTTAATGATTATATCAATCAATCAATCAATCGTATTTATTGAGCACATACTGTGTGCAGAGCACTGTACTAAGCGCTTGGGAAGTACAAGCTGGCAACATATAGAGACAGTCCCTACGCAACAGTGGGCTCACAGTCTAGAGTCTAGTCTAATTATATAATAATTATGGTATTTGTTAAGCGCTTACTATGTGCCAACCACTGTTCTAAGCACTGGGGTAGATACAGGATAATCAGGTTGTCCCACGTGGGGCTCACACTTTTAATCCCCATTTTCCAAATGAGTTAACTGAAGCACAGAGAAGTGAAGTGACTTGCCTAAGGTCACACAGCGAGAAGCGGTGGATTATGCACTCAAAACCTTTCACCTACACCCAGCACTTAGCACATAGTAAATAGTACTGTTATCTATTAAGCACTTATTGTGTGCAGAGTACTGTACTAAGAGCTGGGGGAGAATGCATACGGAGTTGGACACAGGGCATCGAGAGCTTAATGCTGCCATAAATGGGATGGGGATGAGAGATGTGGGGTTGGAGATGGGATGGGTGGAAGAAGAAAAGAGCATCTTGCATGGGGATACTACAGCGCTGGCCTCTCCCTCTGACACATAAGTCCATAAGTGATTCATGGTGCAAACACCTCATGCCACAGATGGAATTCAGTGGATTGATATAAGGCAGCACACACTGAGTGATGTCGTTGGCAAGCCGCATGTCTTAGTGGACAGAGTGTGGGTCTGGGAATCAGATGGTCATGGGTTCTAATCCCTGTTCTGCCACCTGTCTGCTTTGTGACCTTACACAAGTCGCTTCACTTCTCTGTGCCTCAGTTACCTCATCTGTAAAATGGGGAATAAGACTGTGAGCCCAATGTGGGGCAGGGCTGTGCCCAACCTGATTTGCTTGTATCCACCCCAGCGCTTAGTACAGTGCCTGGCACATACTAAGTGCCTAACAATGTTATTATTATTATCCTGTTCCTCAGCACACAGGGCAAAGCAAGGAACGCTCTCTGCCCGCTGCCCCCCTTCGCTCCTCCTCCCCCCCCACCCGCCACGAACAGGGTCACTTCTCCAGAACAGCAGCCCCCGTCCCTCCTCACTGCCTGGTTCCCCCCATTCCCTGACCCCCCGAACAGCAGCCCCCTGGCCTCCCCGCTTTCCCCTTGGTCCAGTCAAATCTCTTCCACTCCGGATCTCCTCAGCCAGTCCCAAATTGGCTTCCAGTATGTGCAGTCTCCCTCCTGGGGCTGAACACCCACCCATGCCCCGCAGACCCCTCTCCTGGCTCCTGGCCCCTCTGGCTCTGTGCAGCCCACTGCCCCAGCACCATGACATTGCCCTCAACAACAGCATCATCAGCATCATCATCAATCGTATTTATTGAGCACTTACTATGTGCAGAGCACTGTACTAAGCGCTTGGGAAGTACAAATTGGCAACATATACAGTCCCTACCCAACAGTGGGCTCACAGTCTAAAAGGGGGAGACAGAGAACAAAACCAAACATACTAACAAAATAAAATAAATAGAATAGATATGTACAAGTAAAATAAATAAATAAATAAATAGGGTAATAAATATGTACAAACATATACATATATTCAGGTGCTGTGGGGAAGGGAAGGAGGTAAGATGGGGGGATGGAGAGTGGGACGACAGCAGTGTGGCCTCATGGACAGAGCATGGGCTTGGAAGTCAGAAGGACCTGGGTCCTAATCCCTGCTCTTCCGTTTGCCTGCTGTGTGACCTTGGCCAAGTCACTTCACTTCTCTGTGCCTCAGTGACCTCATCTGTAAAAAGAGGATTCAGACAGGGAGCCCTAAGTGGGATAGGGACTGTGTCTAACTTGATTAACTTGAATCTTCCCCAGTACTTAGTACAGTGCCTGGGATGTAGTAAGCAGTTAACAAAAACCATAAAATTAAAAAAAAAACTCAGCCTGAAGGGATGGACATCAGCAACCAACTAGAGAAGCAGCGTGGCTCAGTGGAAAGAGCCCGGGCTTGGGAGTCAGAGGTCATGGGTTCAAATCCAGGCTCCACCACTTGTCAGCTGTGTGACTTTGGGCAAGTCACTTAACTTCTCTATGTCTCAGTTACCTCATCTGTAAAATGGGAATTAAGACTGTGAGCCCCACGTGGGACAACCTGATCACCTTGTATCCTCCCCAGCGCTTAGAACAGTGCTTTGCACGTAGTAAGCGCTTAACAGATGCCATCACTGTTAACGAACATCAGCAAAAAGAAGTAAGCAAACTGTCGAAGAAATATTAGGGGAATGACAAGGGAGGGGTGAAGCAGAGAATCGCCGGAGAAAGGAAAGCTAGCTTCTGAGTATGTGCAACATCAGAGGGAGTGGTGGGAGTGATCAGCAGAGATCTAATCAATTAAACAACATTTTTTTTATTGAGTGCTTGCTAACACTGTGGAACACTGTACTAAGCTCTTGGGAGAGTATAATACAAAAGAGTTGGTAGACACACTCCCTGCCCATACGGAGCTTACAGTCTGAAGGAGAGGACAGACATTAAAATAAATTCCTGATATGTATATAAGTGCTGTGGGGCTGAAGATGGGGTGAATATGCAATGGTAAAAGAATAGAGACTCAAGGACAAGGGTGACACAGCAGAGAGAGGAAGTAGGCGAATAAGGGCTTCACTGGGGAAGAACTCTTGGAGGAGATGTGATTTTAATAAGATTTTGAAGGTTGGGAGAGTGGGGTCTGTCATACATGAAAGGGGAGGGAGTTCCAGGGAGAGGGAGGATGTGGAAAAGAAGGGGGGAGTGGCAAAATAAACAAGATCAAGGTACAGTGAGTGGGTTGTCATTAGTGTGAACTTCATTCGCACTTATATTTACATTAATGTCTGTCTCTTCCTCTAGACTGTAAACTTAGTACAGTGCTAAGCGCTTAGTACAGTGCTGTGCACACAGTAAGCGCTCAATAAATACGTTTGATTGTTGTGGGCAGAGGGCATTTCTACCGTCTCTGTTGTACTGTACTCTCCCAAGCATTTAGCGCGGTGCCTTGAATGCAGTAAGCACTCAATAAATACTATTGATGATGATGATGATATTTATCCTTCCCCTGGAGGATCTTAGACCCGCATACTCACTGAACAAAGATTTTCACCTCTATTTTTCAGAGAGAGAATCTGAGGTCAGGTGAAGAGTGGATCAGTCAGCCAATCAATGATATTTATGAGCTCTTAATGTGTGCAGAACACTTTACTAAGTGCTCAGCTCCACAGCACTTATGTACATATCTGTAACAGGGAATGCATCTACTAACTCTGTCATACTGTACTCACCCAAAGGCTTAGTATGGTGCTCTGCACATAGTAATCACTTAATAAATACCATGCTTAAGCTTCTTGTGGGCAGGGAACTTGTCTACCAACTCTGCTGTATTGCACTCTCCCAAGTGCTTAGCACATTGTTTGTGAGGGTATACTTCCCCCAACTTCATATCGTACAGACCACTACTTTTCGAGTCACATCTCCTCCAAAAGTTCTTCCTCAACTAAGCCTTCATCTCCCTTACTTCCTCTGCTTTCTGCGTTGCTTCTGCACTAGAATCGGTACCCTTTCCTCAAAAATCTCCAGTGGCTACCAATCAATCTGCTCACTTTATTAATTTTACTTGTACATATCTATTCTATTTATTTTATTTTGTTAGTATGGTTTTGTTCTCTGTCTCCCCCTTTTAGACTGTGAGCCCACTGTTGGGTAGGAACTGTCTCTATAATGTTGCCAGCTTGTACTTCCCAAGCGCTTAGTACAGTGCTCTGCACACAGTAAGCGCTCAATAAATACGATTGATTGATTGATTGATTGATTTCAACAATCAGTAGTCATATCGCTCTCAGCTCTATGATAATGATGGTATTTGTTAAGCGCTTACTATGTGCTGAGCACTGTTCTAAGTTCTGGGGTAGATACAGGGTAAACAGGTTGTTTCACATGGAGCTCACAGTCTTAATTCCCATTTTACAGATGAGGTAACTGAGGCATAGAGAAGTTAAGTGACATGGCCAAAGTCACACAGCTGACAAGTGGCAGAGCTGGGATTAGAACCCACGACCTCTGACTCCCAAGCCCATGCTTTTTCCACTAAGCCACACTGCTTCTCATATATGTCACCTATATACATATCTGTAATTTATTTTAATGTCTGTCTCCCCCTCTAGACTGTTGTAGTCAGGCAGTCAACCAATTGTATTTACTTAGCACTTACCATGTGCACAGCACTGTACTAAGTGCTTGGGAAAGAACACTATGACAGAGTTAGTAGACATGTTCCCTCTTACAGATATACACACAAGTGTTGTGGAGCTGAGACCTTAGTTAAGTGTTCTGCACATAGTAAGTGTTCATAAATACCACTGATTGATTGATTGATTGATTGATCCAATCTTGACCTGACCTCAGTTTCTCTCTCTGAAAAATGGAGGTGAAAATCCTTGTTCTAGGTGCATGCGGGTCTAAGATCCTCCAGGAGAAGATAAAGGCCTCCTCCAGGAGGCCTTCCCAGACTGAGCCCCTTCCTTCCTCTCCCCCTCGTCCCCCTCTCCATACCCCACATCTTACCTCCTTCCCTTCCCCACAGCACCTGTACTTATGTATATATGTTTGTACATATTTATTACTCTATTTATTTTACTTGTACATATCTATTCTATTTATTTTATTTTGTTAGTATGTTTGGTTTTGTTCTCTGTCTCCCCATTTTAGACTGTGAGCCCACTGTTGGGTAGGGACTGTCTCTATATGTTGCCAATTTGTACTTCCCAAGCACTTAGTACAGTGCTGTGCACACAGTAAGCACTCAATAAATATGATTGATGATGATGATGATGATAAATATCATCATCATCATTATCATCAATGATATTAATTGAGCACTTACTGTATTCAAAGTATACTCTCCCAAGCATTTAGTACAGTGCTCTTCACACAGTCCGTGAGCCCGCTGTGGGCAGGAATTGCGCCTGTTGCCAAATTGTACCTTCCAAGCGCTTAAATTTGATTGAATGAATGAATCACTGCTCAATCAATTCCATTGCCTGATTGATTACGCTACACACAATAAGCCCTCAATCAATACCATTGATTAACTGATCACAGTAGAAGTGGCAGACTCCATCCCTTTCCACAATGTACTGATACTTGTCTTTCCTCTTCACAAAGACAGTGCAGGTCTATTGGCATAGTATTTGTGATTGGGTAAAATGACATTTGAGAATAGGTTCTCTCACACTCACTTACACACACTCATACACACACAAACACACACACACACCCTTCCAGTTGCCTACTTCTTCCATTCAGTAACATAATTTCTCAGCTAGTGCTTTCAGACAGTATTGATTACAGACTTTGGAGAAGCTACGGGAGCATCAAGCAGTTACTAGCTCAGTGCACACCCTATGTATTCATGTCACTGTTACAATCTGCCAAATACCTTTTCCCAGCAACCAGTAGGCTGAGCAGCAGAACTTCCATACCCTACTGCTAGGGAGATTTGCTGTTTTCCATGCTTCCAGCCATCTAGGTATGAAATTTGGGAATCCGTAACCAGCCAAGTAACCCAGACTAAGCTGACTGAATCAGCTTTACAACAGGGGACTCCTGTTCAATCATCTCAAACATTCCAAAAGGGTGTAAAGGGGAAAAGAAAAGAGGGAAGTAGCAATGCAAATATTGAATATGAATGGAAAACAAAGAATTTCCCAGCGTGTAAGAGAAACAAACCTATTTCCGCAGGACACATTTGTACTGCCAGCACAGCAGAAATCACGGCGGCCAACAGAAGCTTCCGAGTACATATTTATTAATAAGCCAAAACAGAAACAAATTAAAAACACCTTCAAACGTGAGTGAAGTCCTAGAGACGGAAGAGACGGCCCCCAGGATGGAGGCAGATGGAAAAAGCATTTGAAAAATGATTACTGGAAGTAATTTATCTGATGCCAAGGGCTGGCAACGACCCCAGGCCTGCGCTGTCGGATCAAATTGGAACATAGAAAAGCGACAGTTATTTCGAGAGTTTGGGACTGGAAATGAAAATGAGGCCAGCAGGAGAGGAAAATATCAAAGTAAAGAAAGAATTGAGGGGCCCCTTTCCTAATGATTTTGGAGACTGTGTGGGCAAGCGGCAGTCTAATCATGGGGCAGTTTTTTGAGTCTTGGCTAGATTGAGAAATTGGCAGTTCCCCTCAGTCCGGCCCTCCATTCCCAGCTTTAACATTTCAAGTTTGAGATCTTGTTGAGAGAAGCAGCATGACGTAGTGGAAAGAGCATGGAACGAGGGAGTCAGAAGGTCATGGGTTCTAATCCTGCCTCCTCCACTTGTTGATTGTGTGACCTTGGGCAAATTGCTTCATTTCTGTGTGCCTCAATTACCTCACCTGTAAAATTGGGATTAAGACTTTGAGCCCCATGTGGGACAGAGGCTGTGTCCAACCTGATTTGCTTGCATCCACCCCAGTGCTTAGAGCAGTGTCTGGCACATAATAAGCACTTAACTTACTAAGCTGTGGCACGGAGAGTCCTTAGGGTGGGAGTGGGCTGGACACACTGCAGCCCCAGCCCGTGCCCTCTAACAATGGGGGTCCTGCAGTTGTGGCTGAAGTGAAGCCCCCTTCCACCGTCCCTGCCCCCACCACAATATGAGGCATCCAGGACAGGGTACTAGGGGTTACCCTCACTCTAAGGAGAAGAGGAAAGTAAAACAAAATACCTCATTGGTGTTAGACCCACAATGGGCTCTGCAAACTAAGATGGAGGTGAATCTTAGGCGCCACTTGGATAGAGTCCATTAATAGTGAGAGGGTGTCCAGGGCTGGTCTGGGAAATTGCCATCTAACAAAACCATCTGATACCACAGCACCTATATATATGTAAATATGTTTGTACATATTTATTACTCTATTTATTTATTTTACTTGTACATATCTATTCTATTTTATTTTGTTAGTATGTTTGGTTTTGTTCTCTGTCTCCCCCTTTTAGACTGTGAGCCCACTGTTGGGTAGGGACTGTCTCTATATGTTGCCAATTTGTACTTCCCAAGCGCTTAGTACAGTGCTCTGCACATAGTAAGCGCTCAATAAATACGATTGACGATGATGATGATACCAGAGCGCTACTACAGTGCTCTGCACACAGTAAGTGCTCAATAAATACCACTGATTGATCAAACTGCCCCAGAGAGTCCACTGGGGGAGTTTGAGAAAGGGAAAAGTTCTAGGGAAGGCTCTAACCTAGGATTACATCCCTCTGGCTTCCAGCAAACTCAGCCAGCATGACAAAGTGTTAACTCTTCTCTTTTCTCCCGATTTCCCTGTGTCCTTTCCAACATACTACAGCCAGAAGAGGCAGACCTGATGTCTGGGCTACCAGTGAGTGGGTTATGTACTCAGGGGTATATCCCACGAGGGGGAACCCCCTGCGATCGTTATACCGGCCTCTTGACCCATCCGTCTTTATTCACTAAGTGCCTCTGCCCAGCGTGCCACATGATCCCATTTCTCCATCTGAAAATGAAGCTTATCACATTCTTGTGGATCCTTGAATTAGATATGGTAAACACATTCATAGTCAGAAAAGAATTTCCCATTTTCCCGGGCACCCCAGATGTTGTTTTCAGGCACTGCTGCCCATTCCAGGTGCGTCTGTGAGTCTCGGTTTGCTCACCTGAGAAGCAAAAGCGGCTTAGGATTCCTGTTTTGAGGGAAATGTGTACAATTTCCTGGTAGTCAGCAGCAGGGTAACAGGATTAGTTTTTACATAAATGGGAAAAGGATGAACATTTTGAGATACAAATCCCTTGGGGATGGTTCCAAATACACACACTACACATATTGCGGGTGCTTAAGGTCAAGATAGCTCCCTCAGAACTAGAGTTGTGAATGTCAAACGCATCCTTCCAGCTCCTTCCCTACATGTTCCGGTTTCCCAGTGTCTTTTCTCCTAAAATAGGCTTCTGCGTACGGCAGTGGGAGCATTGTAAAGTCAGCTATAGGGGGTCTTCGGGATAAGTAGTTGTTTCACAGCAGCCCATGACTGAGAGTAGCATTCAATCAGTCATATTTATTGAACGCTTACCATGTGCAGAGCATGGTACTAAGCGCAGCTGGACGTATTCTGATGTTCCCACGATGGCCACTGTTTGGGACACTCTATGATGGCCACCTCGCATGCACACCATCAGAAGGGACGGGGAGGCATTGGAGCTAATGTGCATCAAATCCTGTCGGTTCTACTTATAATAATATAATGATGGCATTTATTAGGTGCTTACTATGTGCAAAGCACTGTTCTAAGCGCTGGGGAGATTACACAGTGATCAGGTTGTCCCACATGGGGCTCACAGTCTTAACCCCCATTTTGTAGGTGAGGGAACTGAGGCATAGAAGAGTTAAGTTGACTTGCCCAAAGTCACACAGCTGACAAGTGGTGGAGCCGGGATTTGAACCCCTGACCTCTGACTCCAAAGCCCTTTCCACTGTGCCACGCTGCTTCTCTACTTGCACAACATTACTGAAATCCAGCCTTTCCTTCCCATCCAAACTGCTACTATGTTGATCCAAGCACTTATCATAATGATCCTCAGCACTGCATCAGCCTCCTCGTCCCCTGTCTCTCCCCACTCAATCAATCAATCAATCAATCAATCATATTTATTGAGCACTTACTGTGTGCAGAGCACTGTACTAAGCGCTTGGGAAGTACAAGTTGGCAATATATACAGCCCCTACCCAACAGTGGGCTCACAGTCTAGAAACTGGACGCTCCAGTCCAGTCCACTCTGCTGCCCAGATCATTTTTCTAAATGATGAGTCCATTTCTCCCCACTCCTCAAGAATCTCTTTCCATGATGAGAGGCAGTGAGGGCTGGTGGAAAGAACATGGGTTGGGAACTCAGAAGACCTGGGTGCTTGCAAATGAAGTTGGATTCATTTTAGCACCATCACCCCATCGTTAGTAAAGATAATAATAATAATTATTATTATTATTATTATGGTATTTGTTAAGCACTTACTGTGTGCCAGGCACTGTACTAAGCACTAGGCTAGATACAAGCGAATCAGGTTGGACACAGTCCCTGTCCCACATAGGGCTCACATTCTCACTCCCCATTTTACAGATGAGGTAACTGAGACACAGAGAAGGAAAGTGACTTGCCCAAGGTCACACAGCAGACAAGTGGTGCAGCCAGAATTAGACTCTGCTTCTATACAATTTGGAGCCTCTCTCTCTCTCTCTCTCTCTCTCTCTCTCTCTCTCTCTCTCTCTCTCTCTCTTTACATATTTATATGAAACCTCATTTTGGATCATTACATATATAATTATATATGTATGTGTGCCTGTATTTATATGTTCACTATCTTCTTTCAAGCTCTTAGTGCAGTGCTCTGCACACAGAAAATGCTCCATAAATGCAATTGATTGTTTGATTGATTTGATAGGGACTAGGGAACCAAACCTAAATGCAGACAAAGGAATTCCCAATACTCTTCCAGCCTTTCTCTGGCAATATCTCTCCCTTGAAAGGTCAGTGTTAAGATCTGTTGAAGGGTAAAAAGTTGGCTAGTAAAACTGGCACAGTGAAAATACAGATTTACATTTCCAGGTTTCCTCTGGCTATAGCAAGAGTAGGTGTCTGGAGTAAAGCTGTGCTCTGCACACAGAAAGTGCTCAATAAATACGACTGAATGAACTTCATTTCAACCCCTATTAACAGGTATGAGTCGCGTTTGGAGTAGTAGCCCAAGACTTTACCTTGACCTAGGGTCTGTATATACTTATTTATTTATTTATTTATTTATTTATGTTAATGCCTCTCTCCCTCTATACCGTAAGCTCATTTTTGTTTTTGTTTTTTTTTAATGGCATTTGTTAAACATTTACTATTTGTCAAACACTGTTCTAAGCACTGGGGTAGATACAAGTTAATTAATTTGGACACAGACCTTGTCCCACATGAGGCTCACAGTCTAAGTAGGAGGGAGAACAGGAGGAATGAAACACAGAGACGTGAAGTGACTTGCCCAAGAACACACAGCTAGCAATTGGCAGAGGTAGGATTAGAACCCATATTCTTTGACTCCCAAGCCCGGGCTCTTTCCACTAGGCCATGCTGCATTGTGGGCGGGAAACGTGACTACCAACTCTGTTGTACTCTCTCAAACATTCATTCATTCATTCAGTCATATTTATTGAGTGCTTACTGTGTGCAGAGCACTGTACTAAGCGCTTGGGAAGTACAAGTTGGCAACATATAGAGACGGTCCCTACCCAACAATGGGCTCACCAGTCTAGAAGGGAGAAACAGACAACAAAACGAAACATGTGGACAGGTGTCAAGTTGTCAGAACAAATAGAATTAAAGCTAAATGCACATCATTAACAAAATAAATAGAATAGTAAATATGTACAAGTAAAATGAATAGAGTAATAAATCTGTACAAACATATACACAGGTGCTGGGACTGGAAGTGCACTGCACACAGTAAGCTCTCAATAAATACTACTGATCGACTTATGCATGGCTGGTGACAGGTCTTAGGGCTATCATATACGGGGCTGCACATGATGCTGCTGGTACATTATAGAATATACAGTGTAACATAATGACATCACCCGTACACTAAGTTCCTCATAGGCAGGGATCATGTCTACCAACAGTGCAGCCTTTGTACTTTCCTAAGTGCTTAGTACAGTCTCCTGCACACAGTAAGCACTCAATAATACCGTTGATTGATTGGGCTGGGTCGGACATGATTATCTTGTATCTACCCCAGCGCTTAGAACACTGCCAGGCACATAGTAAGTGCTTAACAAATAATATTTTTTAAAAAATTGCAGATGCCCTTCCAAACCAAAACCATCTCTCTAAGGGGCACCCCACCCTACCCCATTACCTCAGAACTGTGCCATTCCCGTCCTGGGTCCCGAGGTAGAGGGAGACTGTGACCAAAAAAAGCATAATGGACGCAAAGTCTTTTAGTGCCGTATCCATATCAGACAGGGCACTGGTTACTTGAAAAACTGGACTGTCCAGCATAAAATTGGATGAATGGTCAGTTTCCCTCCCCTTGGTTTCACATCTGTCATTTACTAATGGGTCTTGTCCTGTGGAAGCTTAAGATTTATCTCCAACAAGCTATTCCTAAAACCCGATGGAGCCAAACTCCCCATGTCCGTGAGATCTGGGCCTGATAATGATAATCACTTACTACTGACAATGCTAATAACAATTATGGTATTTGTTAAGTGCTTACTCTATGCTAAGCACCATTCTAAGTGCTGGGGTAGATTCAAGGTAATCAGGTTACCCCACAAGGGGCTCACAGTTTTAAGCCCCATTTTACAGATGAGGTAACTGAGGCGCAGAGAAGTTTAAGTGGCTTACCCAAGGTCACAAAGCCGACAAGTGATAGAGCTGGGTTTAGAGCCCACATCCTCTGACTCCCAAGCCCAAGCTCTTCTCACTAAGCCACGCTGCCTGATCCGTGACTCAGTTACAGTCGTCATGCAGGAGATCCTCTTTTTCATTTCATGCTCTACAAACAAGCATGGAACTACTGAGAGCCTCCAAGTGGGTTTTCTGGAGATTTTGGATCATCTGGCTGCCTCCCAATCTCTTGCTAAAGCTTATTCCATAGATTTATTTTTCCTCTCTCCTATAGAAATTGGCATGGCACGAAGCCGGCTGCTCAGCCGCAGAACAATACCGTTTTCATACACGGAGAACAATCAAAATCAACCCCCATCAGTGTAAATCAGCAGTCCTTTCAAACACTCTGCACCTTATTCACCAGCACCAGAGGGCACATGTCCTGCTGGGCAAGATGAAAGCTTTTTTCTTTCATCTTCAGGCTGCCCCAACCTGAACCGAATCATGACGTTTTTTCAACTCCCATTAAGTACACCATTCTGGCCAAAGTGATTCCAGCCTTTTAAAGGATTGCTGTATTTTCCCCACACACATTCAACTGTGAGTCCATTTTAGATCCGTTCCTTTAAAGGAGGAGAGCAAAACCATACATCTTCTTTTGATCTTCTAGGGGAAGCAGAAAAGAATTGAGGAGAGAGAGGGGGAAAAAAGACAGAAATAGAAAAAAAATAAAAGGCTGGGCCTTATGGCCTCATGGATGGGAAAAGACTAAATAATTCACTCTCGGGAAGGGGCATCCATGCATCAGGATGCCAGTTAACTGTTTGCTTCAGTAATTATTTTAGTATTTGTTAAGAACACTCATCCTATATGCTGGAGTAAATACAAGATAATCAGGTTGAATTAATCAAATCTAGGTACTGAGCACTTGCTGTGTGCAGAATACTGTATTAAGCGATTGGGAGACTACAATATAACAGAGCTGGTAGACATGTTCCCTGCCTAAAATTAGCTTACAGCCTCGCTGCGTGAGACAGACATTAATATAAATAAATAAATTGCAGATATGTAGATAAGGGCCGTAAGGTGGGGTGAATAGCGGACTACAAATGTACTCGAAACAGTCCCTGTTCCACAGTATAAGGGGGAGGGAGAGCAGGGATTTTAAAGATGAGAAAAGTGAGGCTCAGAGAAATTAAGTAACTTGCCCAACTTCACACAGCAGGGAAATGATGGCCCCAGAATTAGAACCCATATCTTTTGACTCCTAAGCCCGGGCTGTTTCCACTAGGCCATGTTTCTTCCCCAAATTTGCATCTAAATTTGGTGCAAATTTGCTCCAAAGGGGAATGAAAGAGAAACTGCAACTTGCAAAGTTTCAGCAGTATTCTTTCTCCCCACTGGCAGGGAGTGACTTGGTTTTATTATCAAAAAGTAGATGTTGAGCTTCCGTAGTGCCTTCTTCCGATGAAATAAAATGCTTTGCTAATACTACGTAAGCTTGTTTTGGCAAGGGAACGTTTCTGCTAATGCTGTTGTACTGTACTCTCCCAAGTGTTTAGTACAATGCTCTGCACGTAGTAAGCACTCAGTAAATACCATTGATTGATTCATATGTTGGAATACTTCCTTTGTCCTCTTAATATTCTCTGGGAGATTGGGAGAAGTGTGGTTACTTTTGGGTGAAAGCAGAATTTGTGGGAAAGTTCTCATAGCATTCTTTTGCTAGATGGAACAAAAACAAAAGATTCTGTAGACTCTTCAGGCCAGGGGAGAAAGCTCAAGTTTAATCTGACCCAGCTATTCCCTCAATAAAATTCCAGAGCCTAGAAATTAGAGGCAGAACATGATGGGTCTCCCTGTATATTTGTACCCTACTTACCAAATGCATTAAACCAGGCTTTCAGATATGAACTTGCTCTAATAACTGAGGAGAAGCCAGTAGCAAACGATATGGATTTCATTTATTTTTACTGTTTCAGGAGGATATACCCAAGAGTATATCTCACTCTCCCTCCTGTGTTATCTATGCACTCGGAGGTGTGACCTTTGGCCATTTGATATTAGCCTCCTCCGCAACCAGACAGAACCTGTGTAGATGTCTTTAAATTATATATTATAAATTATTCATTTATCATCAATCGTATTTATTGAGCGCTTACTATGTGCAGAGCACATAGTACATAGCATATATTACTGTATCCCCAGCAGACTGTAACCTTACCATGGGATGGGAACATATGTCTGTCAACTCTGTTGTGTTGTGCTCTCCCAAGTGTTTAGTACAGTGCTCTGCATATAGCAAGCTCTCAATAAATACCATTGATGATGAATTTAGAGAGATGATAGGCTGGGAAAAAGTTTTGAGGACTGGCAGGTTTTTACTGCCTACCAGAGAATGTGGAGAGCCATGAATTACACCAGCCAGACTACTTGCACTGATGGAACTCCTCTTGCATCTTAGAGATCTGCTGCTCTCCTTGTGCAGTTAGTTGGGTAAGAGGCAAAAATGGCTTTCAGTCCCAGTTTACAGGAATTCAGCCTTCAAATCAAAGACCAGCACCAACCATGATAGAGCACAGGCCTAGAAATCAAGAAGGATCTGGGTTCTATTCCCACCTCTACCGCTTGTCTGCTGCGTGACCTTGGGTAAGTCACTTCACTTCTCTGTGCCTCAGTTACCTCATCCATAAAATGGAGGTTAAGACTGTGAGCCCTATATGGGATAGGGACTGTGTCCAACTTGATTAGCTTGTATCTACCCCAGTGCTTAGTACAGTGCCTGACATAAAATAAATGTTTAACAAATACCATGAAAAAAAACCCCAAAACAGAACTGGCTGATTCTTGTGAATTTTCTGGGAAACTCAGATAGATTGGCTGTAGTCCAGAAGGAGCTAGAACCCCTGGCTTCAGAGGTGATATTTATTTTTTCCACCTCCAAACCAGAATCAAAACTGTTGTCTTGTTAATGTACTATCACAGGGCTAACTATCCCTTTGCCCCAGAGAGTCTGAAGTAAGCCCAACTCTGCCACTGCCCTGCTTTGTGACATTGGGCAAGGCACTTAATCTCTCTATGCATCAGTTTCCTCATCTGTAAAATGGGGATAAGACACCTACTCTCCCTACTTCTTGGGTGGTGAGTCCTGCGTGGGTTAGAGTCTGTGATTATCTTGTGTCCTCTCTTGTGCTTTGCACATACCATAAAAATAGTCCCATGTGATGATTTTTGTGTGAGTTGGTCCCCAGACAGCCCAAAATTAAATGAGATCTCTTCTGTCACTTCTGGAGGATATTGAGGGTGAGGCACTCGTGACTGAGAAGTGACTGAGAGAAATGTCACACATTTATTCAGAATCACCCCTGAACTATATTAAATCTCTTTGGTACAGTGGCCTTGTAAGAGATAGCAATAAATACGGGTTTGAGGAATATAAACCTAGCCCAAAATCAAATGCTGGAACAGGATCTTTTGAATAGGCTACAGTGAATGCCACAGCAAATGATAAAGTGAGTGATGGTCACGGTGACATTTATAATGTGTTTGAAACAGCTGCAAAGAATCCTTGTCAGCAAGAAAAGTTCTTTATTGGGACAATTATTGAAGGAAAATGTCAGACAACAGCTTTTAAGAAGAAATGGTACAGAGACTGGAACATTCCCTCCCCCCGCCCCCCCAATTAAGAAGTTATGTTTCAAAGTATCTATCGCATTTCAATAACCAATAAAGTTTAAAAAATGTCATTTATATAGAAATCCAACATTTTGCTTCCCTAGTTATCCTGACTGATCTTAGATTGAGCGACATGTGCAATATGATTTTCTTCACCAGACACTTCAATCAATCTTTCATACTTCGAATACAGGTAGCTCATGCTTGCCAGAGTCAAGATCGGGGGAAATTGGGCCGAAATAATAAATGTTCAGGATTTTCCCCTCTAACGTTGCAAGGACTCACTTTGCAGATCTGCTGATACTTACATGCCCTCCCTGGAAGATAGACTACTTCCATTTTCACACAATAAGTCACCATCGACATTTCTCCTGGTGTGGAATGGTACATAAATTTACCTGAGGGCTTCTGCCCTGGCCAGGCCTGACACAGAGGAGCACTTCAGCTAGTCCAGAGAGGCAAGGAAATGTCCAACTCTGTTCACTCCATGTTTCTTCTGAGTAGGGAGGGTGGTGCCAGCTATGTTTCTGGGGTATTTGAGCTCTCTTTCCCATGAAGGGCAGCGTGGACTTCTTCTGTCATTCTTTACACAGCAGTGTCGAGTTGGGTTTCTTTCTGCCCCCTTATCATTCCTCACCCAGATCATACGCTGAGTATGCCACCGTGCATTCTTCTTCCCCCACAGATTTTGCTTTCTGCCGCCAGCAACGTGGCGAATGCTGAATCTGGCTTCTGGGCAAGAACCTCTGGCTTGTCAAACTCAACTACCTGAAAGTTAAAGATCAAGGAATCAGCCCCTGGTGAAGCAGAGGTGTAGGAACGGGGTGGTGGCTGGAATCTCCTTTACCTGCCCGTTGTCCAAGACCAGGATCCGATCACAGTTCAGAACGGTGTTGAGGCGGTGGGCAATAGTCAACACCGTGCAGTTTTTAAATGCTTCTCTGATCGTACATTGAATCAGGTTATCTGTTGTTGTGTCAATTGAGGCAGTGGCTTCGTCAAGGAGTATGATCTGTTGGAGAAAGATCTTGGTAAAACTCATGAGAGAGACCTTCTTATCCAGGCTCTCTTACTGATGGCTTGAGTTCTAATAATGCGGTTCTTGGGGGAATCCCTCTCCACCCCACCAAATTCTGCACCTTTTAATTTTTAAGTGGTATATTCCATTCAGTCATGTGGGTAAGAAGAAACAATTATGTTGCCAATTGTAATTGTTGCTTAATGCACGGGTGTTGAGAAGAAAAGGAAATTTCACAAGGGTGGCACTAGGGAAAGAACTGGTTACAGAAAGAAACTGTAACACTCTTTCTCTGAGGCAGGGACCCAGGATGACTCAGTGAGAAAAAGAAATTTAAATTTTGTATTACTCCCTCGTAGTATGCTGACTGAGGCTTCAGGCACTATTTACCAAATCTTGCCTTTTGTAGGAGGTAAAGGAGATATCTGGGTGGGGGGGTTAAATTTGAATTTCTTGGAAGAACAAAGAGCTGACTAAGGACACCGGGAGGAAAGTACAAAGAAGGTGATCCCATTGTTACAAAGTTCAGCAAAGTCAACATGATTTCCAACCTTCAACCTGTGGCTCTTGAGTTGGCCTTGAGATATACAAGAAGCCTGTGATTAGGTTCAAATGGCTGTACCCTCAACTCAAGACCAACCTTCTGGTACAAGTAATGTTTGGGAAAAAATTCCAGAATTTGACCCATCGATTCCCCGGGAAGATTTCTCACTTTTGAATTACGAAGGAGTGCTCTTGCCATGCAGAGCAGCTGCCGTTCCCCGACTGAGAAGTTTTCTCCATTTTCTGTGACTTCAGCCTGCAATTTTTCTGGGAGTTTAATTATCTATAAAACATAGAAAGTGTCACATTTACGATGGTTCTCTATAAAATTGTGCTGGACCCGGAATATTGATTGTGCTTTCTCGTGCATTCATCAGGGCGCTTTATTTTTCTGAACATTAAGGCGTGGGAAGCTCAAACCAACAATTACTTAAATATTGCCCAAATAGAATAAGTAAAGGCCCTGGGAGTGAGGAGGCATTAATAATTCACAGTCGCAGTATGATTTATGGAGCCCTCAAATATACAGACTGGAAGTGAAGATCCATCATTGGCAGTTGTGGAGAATAATAAAGAAGGAGAATTGGCTTTCCATGGCCTTGTCTCCAGGGGAAGGTTGGGGAAGCCCCTGCCTAGAGGAGTGAGGTGAGGAGAGCTGTGACTGCCAGGGAGTCTCAGACCACTTTATTGAGCACCGAGCCAGGCTGTTATCCTGGGGAAACTGTTAGACAACTCCATCAATGGAGATGGTCTATCTGCCTAGCAGCCATGAGGGTTAGAAGCAGCATGGCCTAATGGATAGAGCCCAAGCCTGAGATTCAGAAGGACCTGGGTTCTAATCCTGGCTCCGCCATTTGCCTGCTGTGGGACCTTGGGCAAATCGTTTCAGTTCTCTGGGCCTCAGCTACTTCACCTGTAAAATGGGGATTAAATCTGTGAGCCTCATATGGGACATGGACTATGTCCGACCTGATAACCTTGTATCTACCCCAGTGCTTAGAACACTGCCTGATACATAGTAAACGTTTAACCAATACAATTGTTATTATTATTATTCCAGCAGATGAGGGTTTGGACACCAAATCTCTGCCCAGTTTCACAGGGTTTGAGGCAGAGGAGAGGGGAGCAGAAAGAATCTGTCCAGTAGGAGAGAGTGAGATGTTTGTATTGGAGAAGGCTATAATGGCTTTATTGATTTCCTAAGTTCTCTAGGGAGACCATGCAAGGTTGGACTACCTGAATTCAGCAGGCTAGACCATTTTTCAGGACACCAAATGGAAGGGAAGAGCTTGGGGCAGGGGAGCAGTTCTGCCATCCTTCCATTCCCACGCCCCGCTCTCCAAAAAATTGCAAAGATAGGCCACTGGGGAAATATTCAACCCCCTAAGCATAAAGCATATACTGTGGGACAATAAATCATAATAATACAAATATTAATAATGATAATCATAAATGTAGTATTTGTTAAGCACTTACTATGTGCCAAGCCCTGTGCTAAGCCCAGGAATAGTTACAAGCTAATTAAGTGGACACAGTCCCTATCCCGCATGAAGCTTACAATCTGGTTGGAAGGAGAACAAGAATTGTATCCCCACTTTATCAAACAGGAAACCGAGGAACAGGGAAGTTAAGTGACTTGCCCAAGATCACACAGAAGATTAGAACCCAGGTCTTCAGACCCCCAGGCCCATCCTCTGTCCACCAGGCCATGTTACCCGTTACCCAGTAGCTGTACAATAAAGCCAGATTTACACCAGCACATAATCTAGATAATTCAGCGGGATGGAAAAACCTTATCTAGACAGTTCCAGAAAAGGGCACTTGTCTAAAATATAAGGATAAATTAGTTCTGGATTATTCAGATAACTTATAAGTGAAGACTTGTCCTAAAAAAGAATTTATTAGTGTTGAATTGAACTGAATGAAAGTGTATGTAGGGAATAGAGATGTGGAAGAGCCAGGTCTTTGTGATTCATGCTATTGGGCTTGGGAAGAAGATAAGTGATATCAAAGTGAGGATGCAAACTCAGCACCTCAGAATCCAGGAAACCTACTGTCTCTTTCATAAAAGTTCGGTCCAGGACTTGCCAGAGTTCTTCCTCAGTGAATCTATCAAAAGGATCCAAATTATATCTGCAGAAAAAAATAGATTTTGTTTATTGTGTTTGAAATGAACAGTTAATTTTATCTCTGAAATTAAGAAAAGGTATGGATTTAAAATGTTTATCTCTTTAGCACTCTTAGACCATGGTACTCTGAAGCACCTTCATTTGGTCAAAACCAAGAAATTACCCAGGCTTTATGCAGATAGGAAAGCACAGGTAAAGCTAAATAGCTACAGATTTCCATATCGCTGTGGTTGATGATGAACTTCGCTCACTTTGAGAACTGAATTCACTCTTCTGACTACGAGGAGGGCATTTGATTGATTGATTACAGTTCTGGAGTTCCAGAGGACATGTCAGTTCCATGTTGTTTCCTTCATTCAATCGTATTTATTGAGCGCTTACTGTGTGCAGAGCACTGTACTAAGCACTTGGAAAGTACAATTCAGCAACAGATGTGTTCTTTCACATCTATTACCTCATTTGATTCACATGCCAGCCCCGTGGATGGGGAGGGGCAGGTGCTTTTTATTCCAAATTTATTCGCTGGTGGGATTTGGCTGATTGTTTGGAGTGCTGATAGCACCTTCTTCTTCATGGATCAAGAAACCGGGCTCCGGACTGAAAGAATCTCCCTCAAAATTCCACACCTCTTTCAGATCTGCCATCCCATATTTCTCAGTGGAAACAATGAGCTGGTTTTATGCTCCCTTACCAATCAGAGCTCACTATGGAAAGATATTGATGTGATGATGGGAACAGCTACCTTACTGTACCTACGAACAGAACGGGATCCTGGGGGATCACAGAGAGTTTGCTTCTGAGATCTTCCAAACTAATACTGCAGATATCAACATCATCGATGTAGATCGTGCCAGCTGTGGGTTCTACTATTCGAAAGAGAGCCATTCCTAAGGATGACTTTCCTGGAAATAAAGAAAACAGTAAATTAGACATTGGCTTTGCCTGTCATCATATCTAAATGTTTAATTAAGCAATTTTTTTCATGAAATGGAAAAAAGCAAACCCATGGTGATAACCATGACAGCAGGAACCCTCCATTATTCCTGTAAATTATTCCCCTTTTAGACTGTGAGCCCACTGTTGGGTAGGGACTGTCTCTATATGTTGCCAACTTGTACTTCCCAAGCGCTTAGTACAGTGCTCTGCACACAGTAAGCGCTCAATAAATACGATTGATTGATTGGAAATTCATCCCAAGGTATTCTCGGGAAACAGCTAATTCTCTCCATCATATATGCTAGTCCTCCAGTTTTCTTACTGTAGGAATCATTCCCATTTTAATAAGCTTAAAAATATGATGCACACTTGGTTTTCAGCTCCATACCCTATTCCATCAGAAATATTAATTTACAGTAAAAGAGGCTTTCAGAATAAAACAATTCACTCTCCAATGTTGTAGACCTACCATGGTTGGCAGAAATAAAAAAAAGGGAAACCAAATTAGAGGCATCCTCACCAGAACCGGTCCTTCCCACAATCCCAATGTTTTCTGCACTTTGAATATTCAGATTCAGACCCTTAAGGGCCAGGGGTGTATTTTCTCTGTACTTCATCTGATAATCTTTGAAGGTGATTTGTCCATGAGCTGGCCATCCTGGGGGAGAGCTCGCCCCACTGAGAGGGTGCGAGCATTCGGGAACACAGGTCTAAGAAAGGAAAACATTTCACTTATCTATTAATACTTGAAAAAGACAAACACAGTTAAATCCAGAGAACACAGTTAAAGCCAGAGAATGGTTAAATCCTTACAGCTTTTGTGAATCACTTAGAATTTTCTCTTACCAAGATATATTCCTTTAGTAGTTCCACAGAGGTTAGCTTGGCTTGTGTCTCTGTGCCTGTCCTCACACAAACCTGTAGAAGTCCACTTAACTATTGAAAGTAACAAATGGTCAGAGTTAGCAGCTCTACAGCAGAACGACAACTGAAACTATGATTCCATGAAGCAAACAATGAGGGAAAGCAATATTCTCAGGAAAATGCCCTGAAGTAAAGTTATTCTTTTGTTGTTTTTATTTTATTATTACTAGTAGTAGTAGAGGTAACAGCAATAATTTGGTGTTTATTAAGCACTTTCGATACGCCAGAGCTCTGTGCTAAGTAAGCAGTAGGAATAGATAAAAAATAATGAGATTGGACACAGTCCCTGTACCATTTAGGGCTCAAAATCTAAGAGGCAGGAATGGAGGTATTTTGTGCCCATGTTACAAAGGAGAAAATTGAAGGACAGAAAAATCCATCAGTGTTTATACCCATTCCCTTCTGTTTAGACTGTGAGCCTACTGTTGGGTAGGGACTGTCTCTATATGTTGCCAACTTGTACTTCCCAAGCGCTTAGTACAGTGCTCTGCACACAGTAAGCGCTCAATAAATACGATTGATTGATTGATTGATTATCAGGAGCTCATCTGCTCTCCAGGTTTAAGCTACCACTTTCCTGCTGATGACTCCCAAATCTATCTCGGTAGCCCCATTTTCCACCCTATTAGCAATCTGTCATTTCTTCTTGCCTGCAAGACATGTCTATCATCAAAGTCTTTCTGAAGTCCTACCTCTACCAGGAGGTTTTCCCTGATTAATTTTTCTAACCAGGAGGTTATATTCTCCCAACTATCCTTTGGCACTTTTACATTTATTTACCTCTATATTTATACCCTCATATCTGTCTTTCTATTGTCTGCCGCATCTGTCTATCTGTAATTTATTTTGTATCTGCCTCCCTACTAAATAGTTAACCCCTTGAGGGCAGAGATTATACATTCTAGCTCTATAGTTCTCCCAAGCACATAGTAAAGCTTTCTGGACCTAGCAGGGTGCTCAGTAAATGCTATTGATTAACTGACTGAAGAAAGGTTAAATGGCTTGTCCAAAGTCACACAGCAACCCGGGTTGGCAGAACTGGGAATACAACTTAGATTTCCTGACTTTCCATCCCTGTACTCTTTCTACCAGGCCCTGCTGATTAACTAGTAGCAGTTTTCTTAGTCACTCCCCATAGCTAGAATCTTACCATCAGAATCCTAACTGAACCAATAAAACTTTCACCTGAGAGTTCTAGATTTCAAAACAAAACAACAACAACAACAACAAAAAAAAAAACACTCAGAGGCTGAGCAATGTAACACAGTCCAGATGCCCCCTGGATAAGGAAGTCTGTCACAACCATTTTATATTTAGGGCAGGGGAATTGCAATTTTCTTTTAGAAACTGTATCTCTATAATCTAAGGCTTCACCTGAGTACTCCCTAACATGTCTCCTCCTCATTTCCCCCTCAGCCACCCAGCCCCTCTCCCTCCCTCCAGCCCCCACCTCAACACACTCACTCCCTGTCCCCCACATACACACACAGCAGTATCTCGAGGAGATCTCCCACCTTCTCTCAAAATCCACTCACTCCATTTATGCTTCCAACCCCAACCCTTTGCACGCCTCCCTTCTTCCCTCCCTGACCGCCATCTTCAACTATTCCCTCTCCAATAGCTTCTTTCCCACTGCTTTCAAACATGCTCATGCCTTCCCAATCCTAAAAACACCCTCCCTTCACCCCACAGCTCCTTCCAGTTATCACCCCATCTCCCTCCTACCATTCCTGTACAAACTCCTTGAGCCAGGTGTCTACACCTGCTGCCTCTACTACCACTCTTTGAATTCTCTCCTTAACCACTCTCTAATCTGGCTAGGAAACCAATAATATAACAATAATATGTGAAATTATAAAATAATAGTGTTTTTTAAGTGCTTACTATGTTGCAAGCACTATGTTAAGCTCTGAGGTAGATACAAGATAGGACACAGTCCTTGTCCCACACAGGGATCACAGTCTTAGAGGAAGGGAGAACTGGTCTTTTATCCCCATTTTATAGATTTGGAAACTGAGGTACAGAGAGGTCATAACCTGCCCAAGATCACACAGCACAAATGTGGCAAATTTGGGATTAGAACCCAGGTGTCCTGATTCACAGTCTCTTGATCTTTCCTTTAAACCTTCCAGTTAAACTGGTGAGGCGGATTGATTCAATTTAAGGGGATGAAGGGTAATTTGTGCTACAATGCCTATCTTGGGCTACACATTTCATTACTCGAGAACTAATTCACGCATCCATTGCTAGAAGCCACCTTCTGGTGCCATAAAAGAAGAAAATGTCATCTCTAGCATATCAGACAACCCAGTCAGCATGACATTTACAGTGCATTACCTGAATAATATAGGACAAGGATAAGCCTTTTGAGGAAGCACTAATTGAAGGACTCAGAATAACTAGTATGGCCACAATGAAGGTGACAATGTTCATGAGTACATCAGTTCTCCAAGCAAACCACCGCAAGGCACAGTTGAATAACAGGAAGTGACTGGAATTTTCATCATTTAACATTTTAAACCTGAAATGAGAAAATAAGAACATGAGCTACAGCATTACTGAATCACATCTGGGGCCCATCTAGTCCAGTGTTCTGATCCCAATAATGACAACAGGCTACCTGGAAGATTTATGTAATGGTTGCCCTTCTCTAAACTGTAAGCTCATTGTGGGCAGGGAATGTTTCTGTTTGTTGTTCCACTGTACTCTCCCAAGCACTTAGTACAGTCCTCTGCCCACAGTAAGCGCTCAATAAATATGACTGAATGAATGAATGAATGAATGGCATCCTTTTTGGCCTCCTACAACAGAAATTCAGCAAGGAGGTCAGTTCTTCATCACAAACTCCTGTGTCTCCATCAGTGGTCTGTAGACGCCTGCCAGCCCAGCAAGAAGTGGCAGAAGGGCTGAGGAGAAAGAGTTGATCCAAGAAAGTTTCAGGGAAGAGCAGCAGGAGTCTCCAGCTGCCCTTCAGCATTTCCCAGCAGATTCTCTCTCTGGCTCAGCAATGGCACTGAAGAAAAGCCAGAAAAATCAGGATCCCTAAAACCAGGTCTCTCCATAGCCCTGCTGCCTCTCCCTTCCTGATCTCCTTTGCTCTGGCTTGCCCCAGCCATCATCAATCGTATTTATCGAGCGCTTACTGTGTGCAGAGCACTGTACTAAGCACTTGGGAAGTACAAGTTGGCAACATATAGAGACAATCCCTACCCAAAGCCACGACAGCTCCCACCTAACCCATCAGTGTCATCAGTGCTTCAGTCTCTGACCTTTGAATGGGGGCTGGGGGGGCCCTAGGCTCATTTGAATTACCTGTCCTAGCATGCAAAATCTAAATGCAGAATTCATGCATTTTAAAGTGAATATAGTACTGAATTGGGAAAAGAAAGCACTAATATAAATGCGCAATTTTCAGTTCCTACCTTTTAACCAAAAGAAACCCACACTAAATGTGTGTTCAACTACCCACACAGATGAAAAATCCTCTCAGATTTGCTCATTTTTCAGAAACAATGCAGAATGCAATGTGATCGAGACACCAAAAAAATTTGGCATTTTTGAATATCCCCATGAATGGTAACTGAGCCTTATATCTAACTCCAGCAGAAACTCTCTCTTTTCTTTTATTTCTCTATAATTAATTTTCTCTCCTTGCTGAGTTTTTTTGTTTCTGTTGCTTAACGGCACATGTTAAGCACTTACGACGTGGCAGGGACTGTACTGGGGTAAATAGAAACTAATCAGGTTGGACACAGTCCCTGTCCCACATGGGGCTCACAGTCTTCATCCCCATTATAGATATACAAATGAGGTAACCAAGGCACAGAGAGGTTAAGTGACTTGTCCAGGATAACACAGCAGACAAGCGGCAGAGCCAGAATTAGAACCTAGTACGTTCTGACTCCCAGGCACGTGGTCTATCCACTGGGTGATCTTGGGCAAGTCACTTAATTTCTCTATGCCTGTTTCCCCAACTGTATAATGGGTATTAAATACCTGTTCTCCCTCCTACTTGGACTGTGAGCCCCATATGGGATAGAGACTCTGTCCTACCTAATTAAATTGTAGCTACTGCTGTGCTTGGAATAGTGTTTGACACATAGTAAGCGCTATCGAATATAGTAAAAACAAAACAAAACAAAAAAAGCAATGTAACAGATTTGGTAGGCAAATACTCTGTCACCAGGAGCTTAAAGTCTAGAGGGAGAGACAAACGTTAAAATAAATTATGGATACGTACATAGAGTACTGAAGATGGGGTGAATAAATGGTAAAAACCCAAATTCAAGGGTGACACAGAAGTAAGAGGGATTAGGAGAAATGAGAGCTTAGTCAGGGAAGGCCTCTTGGAGGAGATATGATTTTAATAAGGCTTTGAAGGTAGGGAGAGTGGTGATCTGTCATATATGAAGGGGGAGGGAATTCCAGGCCAGAGGGAGGACATGGACAAGGTTCAGAGGAGAGATAGATGGTATCAAGTTAGAGTGAGTAGATTGAAGTTAGAGGAGTGAAGTGAGCATGCTGGGTTGTAGTATGAAATTAGGTGAGATGGGAAGGGGCTAGGCAATTTAGAGCTTTAAAGCCAATGGTAAGGAGTTTCTGTGTAATGCAGATATAAAGTAGCAAGCCCTAGGGGTTCTTTAGGAGTGGGGAGACACAGACTGAACTTTATTTGGAAAATGATCTGGGCAGCAGAGAGAAGAATGGACTGGAGTGGGAAGAGACAGGAGGCTGGAAGGGCAAGTGTGCAGAAAGCTGCTGATAACTAACCCTTAGGAAAGATTTTCTCTAACTGCCTCCCCCAGGAGCCCTTTCTTGACTAATCCCCTCCCTTCTCGGCCAAACCATTCCATCAGCCACCTTAGAATTCAATTCTGCCATAACGTGTGTTTTCACTACAGGTTTTGACTAGAAGGATATTAGGCTGTCTTTCCTATCACTTTTTCATCACTGTAGACAATCACTACCGTCCTCTCTATTACATAAACCCCTAAACTTGGCACTATTCTCAAATCATTTCTCTTATTTTTTATAGTATTTTTTTATGCACTTACTATGTGCCAGACACTGTTCTAAGCACTGGGATAGATACAGAGTAATCAGGTTGGGCACAGTCCGTGGGGCTCACAGTCTTAATCCCTATTTTGCAAATGAGGGACCTGAGGCCCAGAGAAGTTAACTGACTTGCCCAAGGTCACACAGCATACAAGTGGGAGAGCTGATTTTAGATCTCAGGTCCTTCTCACTCCCAGGTCTGGGGCTCTTTCCACTAGGTCACGCGGCTTCCCCAACATATTCAGTCAATGCATATCTTCAATCTTTCACCAAATCCTGTTCTACCTTCACATCACTAAAATCACCCTATTGTCTCCATGCAAACTGCTCATATTCTGATCAATCAATAAATCGATCAGTGGTATTATTGAGTGCTCACTACTTGCTGAGCACTGTACTAAGTGTGTAGGAGAGTACAATACAACAGAATTAGCAGAAACATTTCCTTCTCATAATGAGGTTATAGTCTAGAGGTTGCCAAGCACTTATCATATCCTGTCTTGACTAATGACCTTGCTGACTTTTGTCTCTCTCTCCACTCCATTCATTCATTCATTCATTCTATTGTATTTTTTGAGTGCTCCAGGCCATACTTCACTCTGCTGCCCAAATCATCTCTTTTAAATACCCTTCAGTCCATGGCCCCCCCATTTCTCAAGAATCACCAGGGTATGCCCATTCATCTCCACATCAGAAAGAAAAACCTTACCATAGGCTTTAAAGCTTCATTCAGCGTATCTCCTCCTACCTTAACCTCACTGCTTTCCTACCACAAGCCAACTCGCATGCTTCACTCCTCCAATGCCAACCTAACCACTCTACCTCAGTCTTGTCAATTTCACCACCAACCCCTAGCCCCTGTCCTCACAATGGTTTGGAACTCCCACCCCTTGTGTACACAACAAACCACAACAGATCTCCACACTTTCAAAGCCTTATTAAAATCACATTTCCTCCAGGGGACCTTCCCTAATTAAACCCTTTTTTCCCCTACTCCCTCTTCCTTTTGCATATGGATCTGTACCCATTAAACATTTGCTGTTCACTTCACCCTCAGTCTCACAACACTTATGTACATCTCTGTAATTTATCGATTTATATTAATGTCAGTCTCCCCCTATAGGGTGTAAGCTCCTTCTGGGCAGGGAACTTGCCTAGCAACTTGTATTCTATTGTACTCTTACAAGTGCTTAGTAAAGAGTTATATGCATAGTAAGCACTCAATAAATACAATTGATTAGGGGGCCATCAAGCATTTGTCTGGTAATACAGGCATGTTTCAATTGGCTGTATCTTTTATGGAGCAATGACGTGAAGTACTACTGCCTGTGGTTGGAATTGATGACCAGTTCCAGTCTAAGGTCTTCTTTGAGGACTTATGAAGGAAAAAACACAAGCCTAAAAATTAGGCTATTAAATGTATCTGTTCATCAAAGAAAGGAATAATGGACACAGTTTTTCCAGATTTTTAAGTCCTTCCTCAAATCCCCTGTTCCCTCGGCTCCTCCACCTCTTGCCCCTCATTACCTGGCCACCTACTTCATTAAGACAATTGAAACTCTCAGGTGTGATCTCTCAAAATTCTCCCTTGCTCCTTTCCAGTCCTGCCCTACTCCTGCCACTTCAACTCTTCCATCTTTTCCAGCAATATCTCAAGAGGAGATCTCCTGCCTTCTCTCAAAATCCACTCCTTCCAATTGCACATCCAACCCCAACCCTTCAGACCTTATCAAAACACTTAGCCTCTCGCTTCTTCTCTCCCTGACCACCATCTTCAACAGCTCCCTCTTCAATGGCTTCTTTCCTACTGCTTTCAAACATGCCCACATCTCCCCTATCCTAAAAGTACCCTCCCTTGACCAGACGGTTCCCTCCAGTTATTGCCCTATCTCTCCCCTACTGTTCCTCTCCAAACTCCATGAGCAAGTTGTCTACAGCCGCTGGATCAAGTCCCTCTCCTCCAATTCTCTCCTTGACCCCCTTCAATCTTCCTTCCCCTTCACTCCAGAAAAACTGCCCTCTCAAATGTCATCTTCTTGCCAGAGCCAATGGCCTCCACTCCATCCTAATCCTCTTGGACCTCTCAGCTTACTTCAACTCTGTCAACCACCCCCTTCTCCTTGAAACATTACCCAACCTTGGCTTCACTGACACTGTCCTCTCTTGTTTCTCCTCCTATCTCCCTGGACAATTATCCTCAGTTCTTTTATGTGGGCTCCTCCTCTGCCTCCCATCCTCTAGCTGTGGAAGTCTTTCAAGGCTTAGATCTGGGTCCACTTCTATTCTGCCCCTACACCTACTGTCTTGGAGAACTCATTCACTCCCGTTGCTTCAACTACCACCTCTATGTGGATGATTCCCAAATCTACATCTCCAGTCCTGTTCTCTGTTCTTCTCTGCAGTCTCACCTTTCTTCCTGCCTTCAAGACATCTCTACTTGAATGTTCTACAGATACATCATATTTAACATGTCCAAAACATAACTCCTTATCTCCCCCTTATAAACCCCTGTCCTCCCCCCTGGTTTTCCCTTCATCACTATAGACAGTACCACCATCCTTCCTGTCTCGCGAGCCCATAACCTGGGCATTATCTTCAATTCATCTGTCTCATTCAACCCAAATATTCAATCTATAGTTAAATCCTGTCAGGTCAATCTTCACAACATCACTAAAATCCTCCCTTTCCTCTCCATTCAAAATGCTACCACATTAATCCAAGCACTTTCCTTTCTGACCTCTCTGATTTCTGTCTCTCCCTACCCTATTCTATTCGTCACTCTGCTGCCCGGATCATTTTTCTACAAAATCACTCAGTCCATGTTTCCCCATTCCTCAAGAACATCCAGCGATTGTCCATCCACCTCTGCATCAAACAGAAACTGCTTACCATCAGCTTTAAAGCACTCAATCCCTTTCCCCCTTCCTGCCTCACCTCACTGCTTTCCTACTACAACCCAGCCTGCACACTTCATTCCACAAATGCCAACCTGCTCACTGTACCTCGATCTTATCTATCTTGCTGCCCACTTCTCTCCCATGTCCTGCTTCTGTCCTGGTACACCCTCCCATTTCATATCTGACAGAGAAATATTATCTTCACCTTCAAAGCCTTACTGAAAGCACATCTCCTCCAAGAGGCTTTCCCTGACTAGGCCCTCATTTCTTCTCTTCCCACTACCTCCTGCATCACCCTGATATTCTCCCTGTATTCACCCCTCCCTCAGTCCCATAGCACTTTTGTAACGTATTTATATTAATACCTGTCGCCTCCTTTAGACTCTGAGGTCATTGTGGGCAATATGTCTACCAACTCTGTTGTATTGTATTTTCCCAAGTCCTCAGTACAGTGCTCTATGCGGAGCAAATGCTCAATAAATATGATTGTTGGGTGGATTGACAAGGGAAGTCCTCGAGCAGTAGTGACATTCTCAGTGACCTCCAAACCAAGAGTACAAAAGAGAGGTTTCCACAATTTTCCTCAGAGAATTCCAGAGGCCTCTCTAGGTAAGCTTAGCGATTTTGACTTTCATCTTGATCTATACCTTGACTTCACGCACTCTTTCTCCCCTCAATCCCTGCCAAGACAGTGACTTGCTGGAAAGCAACAAATGGAATGGATCCTGTCTCTAAAACATGATATTGTGGGGCAAAGGGGCCTCTATCCATTTGTGAGGAACAGCTACCAGAAGGTCTGAATACTTGTGTGTTCCACAGAATTGAAGCAATACAGAAGACATTTGCTTCAATTAAATGACGGATTTTCTGTGTTAAATCAGCTGATGTCATTATTCGGTGGTTGAATGGAAAGCAGTGGCATAAAAGACACAATTCTGAGTGCTTACCTGCGGACATATTTTTCTTGTTTATCATAGGCATGAATGACACCCAGACCCTGAATCGAAGAAGTGATGTGAGAGAACCATGGAGATCGACTGATGTTTTCCACGTGCTTCAGCTCTTGGATTCCTCTATGGAAAATTCTGTGAGAAAAGGAAGAATTTGTGTGGAGAAAGCATATTTGAAGAAACTTTAAAGAAGCCAAGCCACACATGCTGCGTTCTGAAATCTAGCTTCTGGAGTCATGGAATAACAGACTGGGAAGACCTCCATTTAGGCAAGTGATGAAACCTTCCAGAAAAGGTAGGTGAGATGCATTTTTTTCCTTAAAGATGTCCAGAATGGAGACTCTTGGTCATCCATTCAAGTATTTCATCACCTGAGACCCTACAGATTCTCTATTATGTCCATCAGAATCTCTCGCTTCAATCTAAGCTATGTCCTTTTAGGATCTTGATGGACATGGAGAACCAGTCAACTTCTTCCTCAGGAAAGTCTTTGAAAGGCAGTTTGGGAGTTCCTAGCCTTCCCAACTCCAGGCCAAACAATCCCAGTTCCTTTAATAATAATCATAGTGATTATAGCAATAACAATGATTGTGGTCTTTGTTAAGCGCTTATTATGAGCCAAACATAGGGCTCACAACTTAAGTTGGAGGGAGAATGGCTATTGAATCCCCATTTAGTCGATGTGGAAACCAAGGCCCCGAGAAGTTAAGTGGCTTGCCCAAGGCAACACAACAGGTATGTGGTGAAGTCAGGATTAGAATCCAGGTCCTCTGACTCTCAGGCTTGTTCTCTTTTATCTTTCCTCAGAGGAACTGGCTTCCATCTTTTTATTCATTTTGGTCACTCTTCCCTCTCCAATTTTCTCCAGATCTCTTTTGAAGTGTGAGACAGGATACATTACCCTGTTAAAGATCTAATAGGTCAGAAGCGACTCCGTGGCATAAGACAAGACAAGACAATGCAGATTATAGAGGAAGGACAACCAAGGTCCTGGCATGTGATAAGCCTATGTTAGTGCACCGTGGGCTTTCTAAATAATGATCCTTCAGTCAGTCAATTGCATTTATTTAACACTTATTGTGGGCAGATCACTGTACTAAGAGTTTGGGAGAGTACAGTATAGCAGAGTTGAAAGATACGTAACCTGCCCACAGTGAGCTTACACTATGGAGGGGGAGACAGACATTAAAATACATAAATAAAGTGTATGTACATAAGTGTTGTGGGGCTGAAGGAGGGAATAAAGGGTGCAAATAAAGGGTAATGGTATTTGTTAAGCGCTTACTATGTGCCAAGCACTGTTCTAAGCACTGGGGTAGATAAAAGGTGATCAGGTTGTCCCATGTGGGGCTCACAGTCTTAATCCCCATTTTACAGATGAGGGAACTGAGGCACAAAGCAGTTATGTGACTTGCCCAAAGTCAGATAGCTGGCAAGTGGCGGAGCCGGGATTAGAACCCATGACCACTATGACCACTTAACCATCTTCTAACATTACAATTCCTAGAAAATTAGAAGAAAATAACTATCTAATTCCAGGATCAAACATTTCCTTATGGCACCCAGTCCTTCAGCAAATACTAAGCTTATGGCAACAATTCCATGGCTTTACTATTACCATTCATGCCCTTTGTTATCACCACCCTGCTCCCTTCTTTCAAAAACATCTTCTCCCAGGTGGTCAGACTGGTATGCCAAATACCTAGCACAAAATGTTGGCTCTGCAGAACGCAGGGATCAGTTGGAATTTCCAAGCATCCTGAAACTGGGACAATAAAATGGGAGTTGGAAATCTTTGTGTATTTTTTCCCCACTTTAAATTGTAGTGGCAGCTCCAACCTAGCAGCTGCCAACTTACTGCATTAGTTCTCTCTCTAGGAGGATCATTATTCATATTTTGCACCCTGGAGAGAAGAACACAGGTGGTTCAATCCCTCTTTATAATGATAACTCCAGTGCCTATAGAGGTCTGACTTTGCCCCCAGCATCCACCCCAAAAGCTCAAAGAGGAGATTATGCCACCTTGCAGTTATGACCAAATGGATGAGGTGTATACCGGTCGATATTGTCCAACCCCTCCAAGATGAGGATCAGTCCTTTCCAGTGATTCCCTTGGAGCCTCCTTGGATTGCCAGTACAGTGCTCTGCGGTCAGAGTAGACTCAGGAAATGTAGGACTACTGAAGCGAAGCAGTACTCCTGGCCTCATGAGAACTTCCAGTTCTTTCCCACCCCACCTTCCCCCAAATACTACTGTGCTCCATTGGCCGTAGGTCAAAGGGGAGGAGCTGCTCCCAGGAGATTTCCTGGCCTCGAGCCTAAGGACTGCCCACAGTCCCAGCATCACGCTGCTTGAGCTTCCCTTGGGCAAGTCACTTAACTTCTCTGTGCTTCAGTTACCTCGTCTGTAAAATGGAGATTAAAAGTGTGAGCCCCATATGGGACAGGGAACTGATTAACTTGTATCTACCCCAGTGCTTAGAACAATGCTTAGCACATAGTAAGCACTTAACAAGTACTATTATTATTATTATTATTTTATGCCCCAAACAGCATTGGCAGGAGCACTAGTCCCTTGATCCACAGGAATATCAGGATTCTAGACATCTCATCCTACATTCCTGAGGACAGCAGGAGGACTGGTTGCTGGAGGTGGAGGACGGGGGTGAGGGACGCTGGACATGGCAGTTCCTTTTCTCTGTCACCCGCCTCCAGGTGAGAGGTAAGGAGGTCTGGAGGTGAGGAAGAGGGCAGAAAGTTTTAAACAATGGAGGAAGCAGGGTCCAAAGCTAATTCATGCTACAACAGAAGGAAACAATAAAAACATATCACTGCATAGTTGATGGTCATGGGGCACACATAGATCTCAAGGAATTCTTTTTTATGGTATTTTTATAGTATTATTATTATTTGTTAAGTGCTTTCTATGCTCCAGGCACTGCACGAACCATTAGGGTAGATATAAGGTAATCAGGTTGGACACAGTCCCTGTCCCACATGGGGCTCACAATCTTCATCCCCATTTTACATATGAGTAAAGCACACAGAAGTGAAGTGACTAACCCAGGGTCACAGAGCAGGCAAGTGGAGTTTTGTTTTGTTCTCTGTCTCCCCCTTCTAGACTGTGAGCCCACTGTTGGGTAGGGACCGTCTCTATATGTTGCCAACTTGTACTTCCCAAGCGCTTAGTACAGTGCTCTGCACACAGTAAGTGCTCAATAAATACGATTGAATGAATGAATGAATGAATGGTGGAGCTGGGATTAGAACCCAGGTCCTTCTGACTCCCAGGACCATGCTGTATCCACTAGGCAAGGCTGCTTCTCTATTTTTCTAATTCTTCTCTATTATATTCTCTATTCTTCTTCTATTCTTCTCTAAGTCTTCAATTATGCCCTTAAAAACTGGTGCTTTCACTTACTGAAAGAGAGCGAGAAAAGCTGCAGCCAAGACAGCTACGACAATCAGTACAGTGGGAAACGCAACAGCTAATATGGACAAAATGGATAGCACCATAAAAAACTGCTGCAAAAAGTTCTCAGCGTGAAATGGAAGTCTCACTTCCAGCTCATCCATATCTTTAGAAAAACGGTTCATTAGCCTGCCAGTGGGAGTTGTGTCAAAGAAACTCATTGGGCTTCTTAAGACCTGTGGATCAAAACAAAAAGCAGATCAGCTCAACTGCAATATTCAAACTTTAGTTTAGTGAGCAGGAAAGGAATCCCGAGAGGTCTCCCCCTCTAGACTGTAAGCTCCTTGTGGGCAGGGGTTGTGTCTACCAACTCTGTTATATTATTATATTGTAGTCTCCCAAGAAGTTAGTGAAGTGCTCTCCACATAGTAAGCATTGAGTAATAATAACAATAATGATAATAATGATAGTATTTGTTAAGCACTTACTATGTGCCAAGCACTGTCCTAAGCACTGGGGTAGATACAAGGTTCTTAGGTTGGCCACAGTGCTTGTACCATGTGGGGTTAATAGTCTAACTCCCCATTTCACAGATGAGGTAACTGAGGTACAGATTAGTGAAATCATCATCAATCGTATTTATTGAGCGCTTGAGATTAGTGAAATGACTTGCCCAAAGTCACACAGTAGGCAGGTGGCAGAGCTGGGTTTAGAACCCAGGTCCTTCCGGCTCCCAGGCCCATTCTCTATCCACTCTGCTAAGCTGCTGCTGCTCAGTAAATATGATTGATTGATTGATTGGCTCAAATATGTGCCACTGACCACTTTGCTGTAATAATAATAATGGCATTTGTTAAGCGCTTACTATGTGCAAAGCACTGTTCTAAGCACTGGGGAGGTTACAAGCTGATCAGGTTGTCCCATGGGGGGCTCACAGTCTTCATCCCCATTTGGCAGATGAGGTAACTGAGGCACAGAGAATAATAATAATAATAATGGCATTTATTAAGCGCCTACTATGTTCCAAGCACTGTTCTAAGCACTGGGGAGGTTACAAGGTGATCGGGTTGTCCCACGGGGGGCTCACAGTCTTCATCCCCATTTTACAGATGAGGTCACTGGGGCACAGAGGAATTAAGTGACTTGCCCAAAATCACACAGCTGACAATTTGAAGAACCAGGATTAGAACCCATGACCTCTGACTCCAAACACTTACTGTTTGCCAAGCACTGTACTATGCACTCAGGAGAGTGCAATATAACAATAAACAGACACATTCCCTGCCCACAGTAAACTGTTTTATATATATACACCCCAAACCATATATTCATATTTTTTTTTGCCTCATACATAGCTTTAGATTTAGGTTAATTATTCTGTGGTTTGGGGTGTACACCCTAAACTCTCTGCATTAATCATGAATTGGGACTCCCAGAAAAGGGCCGAAGCGGGGTCGGGGGGTGGGGAGAGGGTCTCTCTCTGTGAAAGGCTCCCCAAAGAGTTGACTTCTTTTTGGACTGTCACACCATAACCTCCCTTGGTGACACTGTTCAAAGCCGTTGACATAGCTAGTCCTTAAATAACTGTACTGAGAGTTAGGAACATGAAAGGGGTGACCACAAAAGAGGGGTGTCTAGGGTGTGTAGATGGTGCCGTGTGAGCTCAGAGCAGTGGCCCATTCATTCAATCCAATTTATTGAGCGCTTACTGTGTACTGTGTGCAGAGCGCTGTACTAAGCAGTTGGGAGAGTACAATACAACAATAAACAGGCACATTCTCTGCCCACAGTGAGTTTGCAGCCTGGAGGGGGGAAAGGCTACATTACACTCTGGGCTGAGAACTGTAGAATATCACCCATTCCCAGTGGTCTGGTGATGAGTGACTTACCTTGTGAAATGCACCATCATGTAATGTTGACGAAGCCCTCAGGGTGGTCTTAGTGAAAACATATCCTTTAAGGACTGCAAAAACAAGCACCAACAACATCGTCCCTCCATAGATCCCCTGATATAGATGCAGCTGGGGGTTATCCAAGATGTTTCCAGCAGGGCAGGCTGGAGGCTTTGTTCCATTGCTCCAGACCCTGCAGCTTGTCTTTGGGAAATAATTGGGTAAAAGCTTGGAATTTGCCATTAACGTCACGAATCTCCCCAACCCGTCCCACCCCCAGTAGATTTCTGTCCAGTGGGCTTGGATCCTGGTGGCCCAAAGATCCGTGGGAACCATGAATCCAACCTTCTGAAAATCCAGAGCCCATTTTACCCTGCTGTCGGACTGAACGTTATCAGTGAACAAGCACCATTGTCTTTTCATGTTTTCTCTCCAATCAGTCCATCAGCTGCTAAGTACTTGGGGGAGTACACCACAACAGAGTTGATAGACATGTTCCCTGCCTACCAAAAGCCTAAAGTCTAGAGGGAGAGACAGACATTTAAAGAAACAATATGGCTATGGAGACGAGGGCTGTGCAGCTGAGGATGGGGTGTATCAAGTGCTGGAACAGTCTCTGGTCGGTGAAATACGAAGCTCAAATAAAGGCATGCGGAGCACGGTAAAGTCTACTTTCTGTGGAGAAAAACCAGCAACACAAGTTCATAAACACCGATTGATCTAAAGTCCCAGGAGTGACCTGCATTATAGGAGCCTGGGGACAGAGAAAGAGTCAGGCCAATGGTGCATTCATGACCAGTGAGTTCGGCCTTGGGGTTGTTTGAGGTAAAGTAAAATTCAGGGCGATGAGGTTTGGAAGACACAGGTGGGATGGTTAATCGAGAAACTCTAGGCCCAATCACTTGTCTGCTGTGTGACATAGGGCAAGTCACTTCACTTCTCTGTGCTTCAGTTACCTCATCTGTAAAATGGGGATTTTTTTAATGGCATTTATTAAATGCTTACTATAATAATAATAATAATAATGGCATTTATTAAGCGCTTACTATGTGCAAAGCACTGTTCTAAGTGCTGGGGAGGATACAAGGTGATCAGGTTGTCCCACGTGGGGCTCACAGTCTTAAGCCCCATTTTACTGATGAGGGAATTGAGGCACAGAGAAGTGAAGTGACTTTCCCAAAGTCACACAGCTGACAGTTGGCGGAGCTGGAATTTGAACCCATGACCTCTGACTCCAAAGCCCGTGCTCGTTCCACTGAGCCACTGTGTCCAACCCGATTTACTTATATCCACCTCAATGCTTAGAACAGTGCCTGGCACATATTAAGCGCTTAACAAATACCATTATTATTATGGCTGTTACTGCCGACCTGGGGCAACTACCAACTTACCTCTTTGGCCCTAGATTTTTCTTCCTGAAAAATGAGGAAAATAGAACCTGCTCCCACACTCCTGGATGTTGAGAGGACAGAGGAGAAAATGGACATGAAGTATTTTGAGCCTCTTGGGAGAAAGGGATGAGATAAATTCAAGCCTTTCTTATTACGGGTCTAAGATGCATCCCAGCTTTCGATCTGTGTGGCAAAGTGGATCTCTTATGGTAATCTGAGAAGGTGGTAATACTCCGTAGTGAACGCCTGCTCGTTTTTCTGGATGGGGAGTTTAATCTGTCACTGCCACTAGAGAATAAGCAGGGGCCTTGTCCTAAAAGCAATTTTATTGCTTACGGTGAGAGCAAAAATGTAAATGACAAGCTGATGGATGGGGCTATTGGAAAGCAAAAACCTCAGCATTCCAGTGAAAGTATAATTTATGAGAGGGTCAAACTTGGAGAGGAGCCTTAGTTGGGCTCTCTGTTTGGACCTGGAATTGTTCAAGGACGGAAAACTGCATGTGCAGAAAATTGGGTCTGTGACTGGCGGGCTGCACCCTCAATTAGCCATTTGCAACAGTACTTATTAGTATGTACTCTTGCTGTCAAAGCCAAAGAGAAAGGCCAAAGAGAAAGGAAGTTTTGCCAAGTACGAAAAAGCTCGGGAAAGAGTTAGGTTTGCCTGAGCCAGCTCCAGATTCTTGATGCAAAGTGTATTTCTTGTTCATTTATATCTTTGGGGGAGTTATTAGGTGGTAACAGGGTTATTGGTGAGTTCACAAGGACTCGGACTCAGAAATGGTGGTCCCACATTAGCTTGCTAAAAAACCATTTATGTGAATGGCTTTTTATACCAGAATACCAGCATATTCAGGTATCTCAAATGGACTCACTGATGTTGTGGTGGATTCAGTATGGACATGCAGCTTTCTGTGTTTTTTCATGAACGGAGTTTTGAATTCTCCCCATGAAGCCACCTTGACTTTACAAAAAAATACCCTAAAAGGTGCACCTTCTGGCCACCCCACCACTTCCTGGCTCACCACTGCCCGAGTGACCATATCTCCACTCCCTGGGAAATGAATTGTCAAGGATGGATTTCAGCCTCGGACAATCTTGAATGGTTGTGTAGTGTCACCTATCCTTTGAAAGTTATACAACCTGTTGGGTGAGTTACCTGTTAGGTAACGTTCGAGCATTTGTGACCACCTCACCTCACTGGTTGTTTTCCTTCTCCTTTGATTCCCACATCCTCTTTTACGCACTCAGACTCGTATTTCCAAACTCACTGTCCCCCTCCTGCATGTGGAGGTGCCCCAGGTGCTGCCTCTAAGTCACCAATGGCCTTTCTAGTCACCTTTTCTGCACCAAGAAACCTCACTGCCCATCCAACAGTACCCACCACTTTCAAGCCAGTGTAGAGCCATTTACATCAAAATTCTAATTTACCTTTTGGAGCAGTGTTTCTCAACCAGGATCTAATGACATGGTGACAAAAAGAGAGAAAAGAAAACTCCAAGACAAACGTGACAAAGTGGAAGTTGGGGAAGTCTCTGGCATAGGCTACAACGCTGTAATATCGAGGGCCTGAAATATATGAACACTGTATTGAGCTATGCTCATTATACTTCACTGTTTGGGGAAAGAACATTCTAAAATATGGTGGAAACTTCTAAAGAAAAGACAAACAATAAAACAAAACTTACCCCTGAGCCCTGTTCTAACCAGTAACCCAGCCACCAGTTGCTGAAGGCAGAGCTGCCAATCATCAAAAGAAAGAGAAACACCACGAAGGTCACCAGGATGTAACCTAAAAGGGCAGGGAATGGGCCAAACTAATTATCAGGGTGGAGGACAAAGAAAGGAATTTTCTGCCGTGGAGACATCTGGGGAAGCAGCATTGCCTAGTGGATAGCGCATGGGCCTGAGACTCAGAAGGATCTGGGTTCTAATCCCAGCTCTGCTCTGTGTCTGCTTGGGCAAGTTACTTCATTTCTCTGGTCCTCAGTTACTTCACCTGTGAAATGGGGATTAGATTATAAGCCCTATGTGAACAGGGACTGTGTGTCCAACCAGATTTTCTTTTATCCACCCTGATGCTTAGAACAGTGCCTAGCTCGTAGTAAGCACTTAACAAATACCACAGTCAGTAATACTAACTTCTTAAGTACCCAACTGAAAGTCTTCAGGCATCTACATTAGCATTAGAACAGTGCTTTGCACATAGTAAGTGCTTAATAAATGCCATTATTATTATTATTATCTACAGGGCCTCTTTTGAAGTGCTCAGGTGGGAGGTTTGGGGCAAGTGACTGTATTTACCATTGAACTAGATGGATGATGGGGGCGATCCAAGCAGTGGGAATGGTATTTATTAAGCACCTACTGTATGCAGAGCATGATTGCTGGGCTAACCCCACACTAAGGAAAAGGGTGAAAACCCAGAAGTTTCTAGAACAGAGAAACTTCTCACTCCTCAAGCACTATCCCAGGGGGAAAGTTTATAGAATGATGGTCACTCATCTGATGGCATCAACTGGAGCACAGCAGGATTCCAGAGGAGGATTTAGGCCAAGAAAGGGTGGCAAGAGAGAGGGGAGGAATCCCAGAATCATGAGGAGAGGCAGTCCTTGTCAGGCTTCAGATCATGATATTGGGATTTGCCAGGAAGCTGAAGTTCACTAGAATGGTAGACTGTAAACTCCTTGTGGGCAGGGATCATAACTACCAACACTATAAGAGAAGCAGTGTGGCTTAGTGGAAGGACCACAGGCTTGGGAGTCAGAGGGTATGGGTTCTAATCCCAGCTCCACCACTTGTCTGCTGTATGACCTTGGGCAAGTCAGTTAACTTCTCTGTGCCTCAGTTACCTCATCTGTAAAATGGGGATTACAAGTGTGAGTCCCATGAGGGACAATCTGATTACCCTGTATCTACCCCAGTGCTTAGAACAGTGCTAGGCACTTTGTAAGTGCTTAACGAATACTGTAATTATTATTATTATTATTATCATTATTATTGTCTCCCTAGCACTTAGTACAATGCTCTGTACCTATAAGCACTCAATAAATACCACTGATTGATCAATTGATTGACTTCCAGAGTACTAGGGATTGTGGTATTTGTTATGAACTTAATGTATACTGAGGCCTGGGGTGGGTATAAGATATTCAAGTTTGATGCAGTCTCTATCCTTCATGGGTTTTGCAGTCTAAGGGAGAGTTCCCAAGACAAGTAAGTAGAGTAGTGGGTTTCAGTGGGATGGTAAGTTAGGAATAAGAACTTAATGAGATAGAAGAGGCTATTCCCATCTGTAAAACTGTGAGCCCCATCATCATCATCATCGTCATCATTTGTTTTGAGATTACAGTTGCTCTTGAAACTGTTAACAAAGAAAATATTGGTAATCTGCTTGTGACCAGAGAGTGTGCCTGGGTGATCTGGATGTTTGGATGAGACCTACTTATTTGTCAGTCAGTCCACCCATCAATTGTATTTATTGAGTGCTAACCATGTGCAGAGCACTGTACTAAGCGCTTGGGAGAGGACAATATGACAGACACATTCTCTGCCCACAACTAGCTTACAGTTTAGAGCTACAATCCCAAAGGTCAGTGTGGTAGTCAGTCCTAGAATCTAGAACCAGGAGTGGTGGACTGTTGGGAACAAATGATAAGGCAATCTCTAGATATAGTGAGGATCCCTCAAGAAAATTCCTGCCTTGGCTGTCAATGGCTGTGGGCGCTACAATCTTGAGGCTAGCCATGTGTGTCCAACCTCAAAAAAGCGATTAGAAACGCGATCGGTTGGAGATTTGTCCCTATTTGAATGAGACATCTTGTACGGGCTGTCAACAAAAAGTCCATTCATTCTGGAAAATCAGTTTGTCTAAATGGAATACTAGCTTCTCAATCAAAATTTTAAACAAGTTCAATCTGAGGTATTTTTGTTCACCTCCTTGTCAGATAAAATCGGGTAATCAAAAATGACTTGACGTGAGCAGCTATATATAGGATGATCATAACTGTATATTTCTGTAGTCCTACAACTGTTCTGTGCTGGACGCTTGCCTGCCTTCAATAAAGTGAAGCCTGGCAGCTTTAATAGCGATAAAGAACGATTCCATTTAAAATGCCACATTATCAGACTTTACATTTAGGAAAAGTCATTGCTAAACAGCCTGGGTATAAAAGAGGGATGGTTAAAGATGCCATAAAACATGAACCACACAGTTTAACAAAGGATAAAATGAAAATTAAATAATGAGACACAGTTTGGGGCTTTTTTATACATAAACATATATACCAGACCTCCAGAAGCCTTGATGTACGTGTGATATGTTTTCCAGGTAACTGACCCTTCCAGCGTCGTTTCTCTTTGAACAAGCTGGTGGGCAGGAACTGTCAAGACAAAGCACCTTGTAAATATTTCAGTCTCAATAGCGTTGAAGGCTGTGTTACGAAACCCTGAGCAGGTTGCTTTTGTGCGAAAACAGACTCTCAACGCTACCTAACAAATGATTGCGTTTTGTAGTATTTTAAACCTCTGGACTGCCTCCCAGCTTTCCTTATTCCTGTCCCAGTTTCCAAATCATCCTCTTGTGCCTACAGGGCCCTTGTGGAAATTGAATTAAAGAGGGTAGAGAGGTCAGGAACAAATACTCCCAGATGCCCTGTGTGAATGGAGTGGCTTCTGAAGTTTGCCTTTTACTCTCTTTCTCCTCCTCTGTGAGTAGAAACGCAAAGGCCAAAACCAAAGCGGAACCAGAAATCAAATTCCTTCCTTAAATTTGAACAGTTATAAATAGAGTTTGGCCAATCGGTGCTTGGGGCACATAGAGAAATGGTCATGGCCAGGGCAGGCAAACCCCATTATCTGCTCTTGCTGGGAACTTTTATTTCTCTTTGAAAATATTTAACCAGTCTTCCGCCCAGCGCACCTTTGATATGTGGCAATAAAAAATAAATGAAAATCAGATTAGGTCAGATGATCCCAAACCACAACCTGGAATAATCAAATAATTGGCAGGGTCACGAGCTGTAATTTTTAAGAACTAAGCAAGGACCAAGGAATCGACTTAAGATGGGGACAGTGCCAGCTTTGGGCTCCACAGCCAAAGATGGACACAGAAAACTTGGAGGTGGTTCAGGGAAGAAGCGCAGAGATGATTGAAGAGCTGAGGAATGACCCGTGAGTAACCGTGTTCAGTCGGCTTGAAGGAATGCAGAAATGTGATTTAATAGGGAATAATGAACGTGTCTACCAATGCTGTTATATTGTACTCTCCTGAGAACTTAGTTCAGTGCTCTGCACAAAGTAAGCACTCAGCCCACATACTTCACTCCTCTAATGCAACCCTTCTCGTTCTACTTACAGCTTGCCTATCTGGCCACCAACCTCTTGCCCACATCCTGCCTCTGGCCTGGAATGCCCTCCTTCCTCATAGCTTACATATTTACTATTCTGTTTATTTTATTTTGTTAATATGTTTTGTTGTCCGTCTCCTCCTTCTAGACTGTGAGCCCGCTGTTGGGTAGGGGCCGTCTCTATATGTTGCCAACTTGGACTTCCCAAGCGCTTAGTGCAGTACTCTGCACACAGGAAGCACTCAATAAATATGATTGAATGAATGAATGAATGAATATCTGACAGACAATTACTCTCCCTGCCTTCAAAGCCTTATGGAAGGCAGATCTCCTCCAAGAGGCTTTCTCTGACTAAGCCCTCCTTTCCTCTTCTCCCAATCCTTTCTGCATCTCCCTGACTTGCTCCCTTTATTTGTCCCCTCTCCCAGCCCCACAGCACTTGTGTACAAATCTGCAATTTATATTAATGTCTGTCCCCCCCTCTAGACTGTAAGCTCATTGTGGGCAGGGAATGTGCCTGTTTTATTGTTATAATGTACTCTCCCAAGTGCTTAGTAGAGTGCTCTGCACATAGTAAGTGCTCAATAAATATAATTGACTGACTGACTAAATATGATTGATTGATTGATTGGTCTTCCAGAACAGGAAGAATTCTTACCTAGAGGATGGTGGCCTGCTGCCCACATTCATTCATTCATTCATTCATTCAATCATATTTATTGAGCGCTTACTGTGTGCAGAGCACTGTACTAAGCGCTTGGGAAGTACAAGTTGGCAACATATAGAGACGGTCCCTACCCAACAGCGGGATCACACATCTCTACCAAGGGCAGAGCTAGAAATATGGGGTAATGTACAGCAGGAACGTTTTTGATTGGTTAAAAAAAAAGCATTTCATTCATTCATTCATATTTTTCGAGGGTTTACTGTGTGCAGAGCACTGTACTAAGCACGTGGGAAAGTACAATACAACAATAGAAACAATCCCTGCCCACAGTGAGCTCTATTTCCTGTCCATGAGTTTGGCTGAGGGTTGACAGAAGTTGCATCCCTTTCTTTTTTGGAATTATTTTAATACCCAGGTACGGCCCTGTTTGACAGTAAGGGGAGAGATCAGATGACCTCTTCTGGTCTACTCCAGTGCTAGGATTGGGTCATCTGACAAAAATCCCTGCCTCACCATTATGGGTAGCAATCTGAATACTTGCTACTTGAGGAGCAGCATGGTGTAGTGGATAGAACATGAGTCTGGAAGTCCTAATCCTGGCTCCACCACTTATCTGCTGTATGACCTTGGGCAAGTCACTTCGCTTCTCTGTGCCTCAGTTATCTCATCTGTAAAATGGGGATTGAGACTGTGAGCCCCACGTGGGACAGAGACCGTCTCCAACCCCATTTGTCGGTATCCACCCCAGCGCTTAATACAGTGCTTGGCACATAGAAAGTGCTTAACAAATACTGCAATTATTATTACTATATTTGTGAGCAGCCTCTGATCCACAACACACCCATGAAGCCTAGGTGAAAAATCTCACTGTCCTACTCAGATCAGTCAATCAGCCAGATCCCTAAGGAAAAGTTATTCTACCCGTAGAATCCTTTGCAGAGAATTCCACCAGCCTAAAGCCATTAGAGTTCAAACTTGAACCTCTTCATTCATTCATTCATTCATTCAGTTGTATTTATTGAGCGCTTACTGTGTGCAGAGCACTGTACTAAGCTCTTGGGAAGTACAAGTTGGCAACATATAGAGGTGTTCCCTACCCAACAACGGGCTCACAGAGGCCGGCAAAGACTTCTGCAGGCTGTGCTGATCCTGCTGCTCTTCCCTGTACCCTATAAATCAATCATAATTTTTGAGTACTTACTGTATGCAGAGCACTGTACTTAGTGCTTGGGAGAGCATAATATAACAGGGTTGGTAGACAAGTTTCCTTCCCACAGCAAGCTTACAGTCTGTAGGAGGAGCCTGACATTAATATAAATAAATTACGAATATGTATGTAAGTACTGTGGGCCTGAGAGAGGGCTGAATAAGGGGTGCAAATCCAAGTTCAAAGGTGAAGCAGAAGGGAGTGGAAGAAGAGGAAATGAAGGTTTGGTCGGGGAAGGCCTCCTAGAGGAGATGAGCTTTTAATAATTCATCTGTAAAATGGGGATTAAGACTGTGAGCCCCCCGTGGGACAACCTCATCACTGTGTAACCTCCCTAGCGCTTAGAACAGTAAGCGCTTAATAAATGCCATTATTATTATTATTATTATTAAGGCTTTGAAGGTGGGGAGAGTGATGGTCTGTCAGACATGAAGCGGTAGGGTGCTCCAGTTTAAAAGCAGGACAAGGGCATCTTGTCGGCAGCGGCATAGATGAGCTTGAAGTGCAGTGGGTAGGTTGGCATTAGAGCAGTGAAGTGTGCGGGCTGGGTTGTAGTTGGGAAGCAGCAAGGTAAGGTAGGAGGGGCAAGGTTATGTAGTACCTTAAAGTCGATGGTAAGAAGTTTCTGTCTGATGCAAAGGTGGATGGGCAACCACTGGAGGTTCTTGAGGAATGGGGAAACATGAACTGAATGTTTTTGTAGAAAATGTTGGAACAGGGAGGTCAGCAAAGAGGCTGATGTAGTAATCAAGGCGGGATAGGATAAATGCTTGGATTAACATTGTACCAGTTTGGATGGAGAGGAAAGGGAAGGTTCTAGTGATGTTCTGAAGGCTGAACCTACAGGATTTGGTTACAGATTGAATAAAATAATAATAATTATGGTATTTGTTCAGCACTTACTATGTGCCAGGCACTGTACTAAGCAATGTGGTGGAAGTGGGCCTCAGGCCTCATTTTCCCTCATTTTCCCTACTGAGAGCTCACCTCCTCCAGGAGACCTTCCCAGACTGAGCCCCCTCCTTCCTCTCCCCCTCCTCCCCATCCCCCCCCTTACCTCCTTCCCCTCCCCACAGCACCTGTATATATGTATATATGTTTGTACATATTTATAACTCTATTTTATTTGTACATATTTATTCTATTTGTTTTATTTTGTTAATATGTTTTGTTTTGTTCTCTGTCTCCACCTTCTAGACTGTGAGCCCACTGTTGGGTAGGGACCGTCTCTATATGTTGCCAAGTTGTACTTCCTAAGCACTTAGTACAGTGCTCTGCACACAGTAAGCACTCAATAAATACAATTGAATGAATACAACCAAATAAGGTTGGACACAGTCCCTATCCCACTTGGGGCTCACAGTCTTAATCCCCGTTTACAAATGAGGTAACTGAAGCATAGAAAAGTGAAGTGACTTGCCCAAGGCCATGCAGCGGTGGAGCTGGGATTAGAACCCATGACCTTCTGACTCCCAAGTCCATTCTCTAACCACTGCACCACGAGTCGAGGATCATGCTAAGGTTATGGGATTATGAGACAGGGAGGGTTGTTGTGCTATCTACAGTCATGGGAAAGTCATGGAGAAGAAAGGATTTGGTGGAGAAGATAAGAAGTTTTGTTTTGGACATGTTAAGCTTGAGGTGTTGGCATACATCCAAGTAGAGCTGTCCGGAAGGCAGGAGGAAATATGAGACTGCAGAGAAGAAGAGAGATCTGGTCTGGAGAGGTAGATTTGGGAATCATACACGTAGAGATGGTAGTTGAAGCCATGGGAGCGAATGAGTTCTCCATAGGAGTGGGTTTAAATGGAGAATAGAAGGGAACCCAGAACAGAGCCTTGAGAGACTCCCACAGTTAAGGGGTGGAAGGCAGAGGAGGAGCCTACAAAAAGGATCGAGTATGAGCCACCAGAGAGACAGGAGGAGAACCTGGAGAGGACCGTGTCAGTGAAGCTGAAGTTGGTTGATGTTTCCAGGAGAAGGGGGTGTTTGACAGTGTTGAAGGCAGCTGAGAGGTCAAGGAGGATTAGGAGTAGAGGATATTGGATTTGGCAAGAAGGAGATCATTGGTGACATTTGAGAGGGTGGTTTCTCTGGAATGGAGGGGGCAGAAGCCAGATTGCAAGAGGTCGAGGAGAGAATTGGAGAGGATCTTGAGACGGGTATACACAACCTGCTCAAGAAGTTAGAAAGGAATGGTAGGAAGGAGATGGGATGATAACCGGAAAGATCTGTGGGGTCAAGGGAGGATCTTTTTTAGGAGAGGGGAGACATGACCATGTCTGAAAACAGTGGGGAAAAATCCACTTGAGAGTGAACCCCAATTATCATCCACATCCTTTTCTGCAGGTCAGAACTTGAAGAATACTGGGGCCCTGATCAGTGATACATGTGGGAGGGGTGGGATTTGGTTCCCAAGTTCTTGGTAAAGAACTTGGGATCTTAGCAAAGGGAACTGAGGGTCTCCTAGGCAACAACCTAGAGATGGCATTCTGCAGAAACATATTAGCCTTGTCGATACAAAACTTCTCTATCCATGGAGGAACCTTAATATTTTCTTCTCTGTTTCCACATTTCACAAATTGCTTAGGAGCCAAAGGTGATGAGCAATGTTCTCTTGAATCAGTTCATAAATTCCCTCTTCATTTAGCTTCTAGTAATGGAGGCACTTGACAGCAAAATCCAGAGGGAAAAGAAAGCTGCCCCTGTGAGTTAATAATGGTCTTCTAAGGGACTGAGTAGCTCAATGGGTTTGAGAAGGAGGGAGAAATTGGAGACAGGGGATCAACCAGTCAATCAATCAATGGTATTTATTGGTTTTGGTTTTGAATTGGTTTTGAAGGTGGAGAGAGTGGTGGTCTGGCGTATATGAAGGGGGAGAGAGTTCCAGACCAGAGGGAGGATGTGGGAAAGAGGATGTGGGAGGATGTGGGCAAGATAGATGAGATCAGAGCATATAAACTCCTGGGCACCTGAGGAGTAAAGTGGGAGGGGTGGGCTGTAGTGAATCTGTGAGTTAAGGTAGGAGGTAGCAAACTGATTGAGTGCTTTAAAGCCAATGGTAAGGATTTTCTGTTTGATGTGGAGGTAGATGTGGTGGAGATTTTTGAGGAGTGGAGAGACATGGACTGAATGTTGTTTTTAGAAAAATCATCCAGGCATGCAAAATGAAGTATGGACTGGAGTGGAGAGAGAAGGGATGTTATAAGGTATAGCATGACAGTAGTAATGGAACGTTGTCATGTTGTTGGGATCTCAGTGTGCTTTCTCATTCCATTCTCTATGGGCAGGAACCAGATTCTTCTGGCTAAATTCACAATGTTCCTAAGGGGCCTGCTGACCCACTTCCTGGATGAATATCATTCAGTCAATCAAAAGCCATCGATTGATTCTGGGTGGGCTAAGGATGGCGATCCCAAAACCCCTCACTGCTCCCAGCAAATGATTTAAGATGAGGGCCTCTACCCAGATCAAGGAAAGCATAGAAATCCACCTAGGAATTTTCTGGGATGTTAAAACCTTTTCTTTTAAAAATTATGGTTATTTTTAAGCATTTACTTTGTGTCGAGCACTGGGGAAGATGCAATATAATCAGATCAGATGCCGACCCTGTCACACATGGGGTTCAGTAGTCTAAGGTGCAGGGAAAAAAATATTTTATCCCAAATTTATAGAGGAAACCAAGACATAGAGAAGTTAAGTGACTTGCCGAGGTCACATAGGAGGCAAGTAGCTGAGCTTGGATTAGAATCCAGGTCTTCTGACTCTCAGTCCTGGGCTTGTAGCAATAGGCCAAGCTATTTCTCCATCAGGCTTGGCCACAAACATTGTTTTCAAATTGAAAAAGGGTTTTTTTGAGGGGGGAGTGGGAAGGAAGCAGAGTCTAGATAAAAACAGAAGTCCAAGGTGAGAATAGGTGATAATCATATCTTCCAGATCAAAGCGTTTATGTCACCTTATCAATCAATCAATCAATCAATCGTATTTATTGAGCGCTTACTGTGTGCAGAGCACTGTACTAAGCGCTTGGGAAGTACAAGTTGGTAACATATAGTGGCAGTCCCTACCAGACTCAAAAGCCATACCTTTCAGGTCGAGGATTTCTGGGGCCACCTCAGGTGCTTTTGTCTTGGCTGAATCATCACTTGAAGCCAGCACTAGAATTAGAAAATAAAAGTCAGCCATCCAGGCTCTCACTATCCCCAGGAGATAAACAGTTTGTGATTCCAACTGTGATTGTACCAGTATTTTCAGAATTTTCGGCGTTGCCGCTGCCCACGATTTCCTGCCGGGGTTGTATCATTGCTTCCTCTGGATTATTTCCTAGATCCTATAAAGGAGCCAGAATTTCTCTGAAAAGTCAACCCTGGCACTTGGGAGTGTGTGAAGACCTTTTGGCACAGTTCCCAAGCCTCTCATTACCATCACGATCGAGTTACCTTGGCTTGCAGCCCATGGAGCTGGTGGATCAGTTGTGCATAATATCCTCCTTTCTGCATCAGGTCCCTGTGTGTTCCGCTTTCCCGAATCTCTCCGTCTTCTAGCAGTATGACTTGGTCACAGAATTCTAAAAACTGCAGAAATGGGAAAGCTGTCCACGGTACATGCCAAGGGAAAGATACAATGTACATCTAAAAGCTTCAAGGCAGATGAGGATAACCCACCATCTGCTTCTTTCAGAACAACTAGAGTTTGATACCAACTCAGTGTGGGAAAATGTCATAGGCACCGAACTGATATTTTTTTAAGTTGTGCTAGGGCTGGCCCTGGAGATCTGGTGGCCCTGGGTAAAATGCTTGGGCTCGATCCATCAGGCAATCAATCAATCGAGTGCTTACTGTGTGCAGATTTAATAATAATGATGATGGTATTTGTTAAGCACTTAATATGTGCCAAGCACTGTTCTAAACTCTGGGATAGATACAAGATTATCAGGTTGTCCCACGTGGGGCTCACAGTCTTAATCCCCCTTTTTCAGTTGAGGTAACTGAGGCACAGAAAAGTTAAGTGTCTTACCCAGGGTCACACAGCAGACAAGTGGCAGAGGTGGGATTAGAAGCCACATCCTCTGACTCCCAAGCCCGTGCTTTTTCCACTAAGCCACGCTGCTTCATCTCACCAACCTTCACCTTTTATTCATCCCTCCACCTCCACCCAGTCCCACAGCACTTAGGTACCTATCCTTAGTTTGTTTATTTATATTAATGTTCGTCTCCCCCTCTAGACTAGAAGCTCACTGTGGGCCAGAAATGTGTCTGTTATATTGTTATGTTGTACTCTTCCCAAGTGCTTCCCAGAAACAACGTGGCTCAGTGGAAAGAGCCCAGGCTTGGAAGTCAGAGGTCATGGGTTCTAATCCTACCTCTGCCATTTGTCACCTGTGTAACTTTGGGCAAGTCACTTAACTTCTCTGTGCCTCAGTTACCTCATCTGTGAGATGGGTATTAAGACTTTGAGCCCCACATAGGGCAACCTGATTACCTTGTATCTCCTCCAGTGCTTAAAACAGTGCTTGGCACATGGTAAGTACTTAACAAATGCTATCATCATCAATCGTATTTATTGAGCACTTACTGTGTGCAGAGCACTGTACTAAGCACTTGGGAAGTACAGGTTGGCAACATATAGAGACAGTCCCTACCCAGCATTATCAAGCACTTAGTACAGTGCTCTGCACACAGTAAGCGCTCAATACATACGATTGAATGAATGCTTAGTACAGTGCTCTTCACAAATAAGCGCTCAATAAATACAATTGGTTGATCTCAGAGCACTGTGCAATAGTGCTCACCACCCTGTTTTTGAGTTTAGGCCACTTCCAACAAGTTGCTGGGGAAAAGGATAGATTTCTGGATTGGAAATATCAGGCTTGGTGTGGAGGGAGGCAATGGTGGCAGGAGGAAGTAGAGAAAGTTTGGCGCTGCCGTTGCCCAGAAATTGCCACTATGGCTCCTGGCTGAGAACTCTTGAGTACTAAGTTGGGGCGGGAACGGTGTCTCAGGGGATGACTAGTTTCCCTTCATCTCCCTCTGCTGCTGTTCCACTCTACGCTGGACTACCCCGTTCCTTCCGCCACCCCAGCCATTGCAGCCCAAAGCAAGATTTTTGTGGAATTTTTCGGGTCCCACTTATCTTGGCTACCATTCCAGTCGTGCTCCTGAAAGCAGCCATGCCAAGGCTGTGGCAAAGCAGCTACAGGATGGGCAAGAGAAAGGGGAGGGCCTGGATTGTCCCCAAAACCCCAGGGCTATTTTTGCTGTAGCTCTGGGCATCTAAAAGGCAAGGCTGCAGCAGGGATGCCTACCCATATTGCAGCTCTCTTGGCCAATCACTGCCTGGGAATTCTCTGAGCCACCAGGAGCACTGAGAAACAACTATCAGGACAGTGGCCTTTTTAAATATCAACAGTTACTGACTGGAAAGCACATGCACTTTGGCCATGTCAGATACATGGATATCTCCCAGGGGCCTGCAAGTAGCTGAGCCTTGCACACTGTCCATTTGACCCATCAGAGATAATCTATTGAGACCTTTTTCCACAGGGACCTTTTCATCCACAGCAGAATGGGCCAAGAATTGTGTGTCGCAGTTCACGGATGCGCATTATGTGGTTTAGCATCTCCTTCGCAACTCTCCCTTTCCCGGAAGTGATATCACATGAGGTTTATATTCTTTACTTGGTAAAGCTACAGTGAACATTTCTGTAGATGAGCAGCTGAAGACACTGCCTTTGATCTAGATTGTAACAGGAAGCCTCCAGCCATCCAGCAGAGAGACAGTGGGGTAGCCCTGCTTTGAGAGCAGAAGCGCTAAATAAATTCTCGTAAATGAAACCTCAGGGGACACTGGGCTCTTTCCCTGTCTTCGCCGGACAGGAGATGCAGGTTAATTCTCCTTATCTCCGACTGCCTGGCAGAGAAATCTGCTGCTCTAATACCACCTGGTGGCATATTACCATTCCCAATGTGAAGGAAATACAGTGAAGTAGCCGGGGTGACACAACTGAAGACAGTAGCTATGGGAACCACTCATTCTTTATCAGTAGCTCATCAGTTCCCAGGGCCCTCCACCCGAACTTGAAAAATTGGCAGGGTGGCCGATACTTAAGTATGGGGTGGGGGGGCGGTGCCGATGTGCGAGAAAATTTAGTTAAATCTCCCCACTTAACTAATTGGTTGCTCTGTAGTGTTCAGAAAAGAACTCTGACTGATTAGTGGAAATCCAAGTGAGAATCCACAGAGGCCCTGCCAACCTGGCAAAAATGATGCCTTAAAATGTGGGAGCTGTCTATGTTTCGTGTTGTTTTCTGCCTTGGATGAAGACTGCACGTGTCAGTCAATGCTTTTATCCCAGCAGAGGTATTTTTCTTACTTTAAAGCATTTATAAATGTAATGGGGACTGATTCAGGACCCGCTTTGTGAGGATCTTAGGAGACCAGTCTTGCCCCCCTCACCTGCAGCTGATGAGTCACCAGAACGATGGTCTTTTCTCTGAGGGCTTCTTTGATGCATTCTTCAAAAATGTACTTCCCGACATGGGTGTCTACTGCCGACAAGGGATCATCCAGCAAGTAAATCTCTCGGTCGGAGTAGACAGCACGAGCCAAACTGATTCTCTGCTTTTGACCTCCAGAGAGATTGAGGCCCCGCTCGCCTATCTTTGGAGGGGAGAAAGGCACATCACCATTAGCCATGTACTGCCCCAGAAACCCGGTAAAAATTGAGCAACAAGTACAAAGCTTTACAGAATTCTTGGATATCTCTGAACAATAACGATGATGGTATTCGTTAAGTTCTATGTACCAGGCACTGTACTGAGAGCTGGGTTAGATACAAGCAAGTCAAGATGGACACAGTCCCTGTCCCATGTGTGGCTCACAATCTCAATCCCCATTTTACAGATGAGGTAACCGAGGGATAAAGTCAAATGACTTGCCTGAGGTCACACAGCAAACAAGTGGCAGAGCTGGAATTAGAACCCATGACCTCTGACTCCCAGGCACATTCTCTATGCACTAAGCCATAGGCAGTTGTGGACCACAGATTCTTCTTAGTATTAGTTTACAGTGGAGACAAAGGGATCGGGGAGCATGTTAAGCTGCATAAACTACGCTTATTTTTCAAAAACTCCACAATTCCAGGTATCGTACTGCTTAACACCTGTCATGGCGAAGCTGTTCAGGCCTATTAATCATCTCAGCCCTCTTCCTACCTTCTGATACTTTCCTTTCCCTTCCTCCCTCCTCCAAAGGATCACTGTATCCCACCATCATCTCTGGATGCCTGGGTACCATCATCAATCTTCCCACAATTTCTGGAGCTCCAGTCCATTGAGTATAAAACTATGCCAGTGTTTGACTGGCAACTTTGCTGGCCTGTGAGGATCAGCGTAGTCCTAAGAGCTTCTACAGAGGAACCAGCTGCGCAATCAATTTCAACCTGGCCAATTTACTGAAAGTCCCAATTTTGTCTGCAAAATCTGTAGGTATAGCTTGTTTCTGCCCTGCCCCTTTACCATGATGATACTTAAATGTTCTCAGTCAGGTGCTGAACTGGCATTCCATCTTTTATACAAATATTTGGGCCCACAATTTGTGTTCAAAGGAACATTCTTGAATCTCCAGGGTCCCAAAGGGGTAAAACATGGGGGTAATCAAAATCCACTCTTCTGAGGGCCAAGAAGTACGGCTATTCAGAGTTGAGAAAGGGTCTTCTGGGGGCCTTAATAACCAAACTGCCTAATGAACAGGGTCTCTACCTTCTTTCCCACAATCGAAGGATAGTTTGCCATGAGTGTTCCACTAGAGTAAACCAAACTCAGAACTGAAATGGACCATGACTGACAAAGTTTTGCTGAAATTGTCCATCCCAGGAGTTTACCCTGACTGGTTTCTTAGATGGGAGAGAGATGGAGAAAGACAGTAAAGGCAGAGAAGAGCCAGGGGTATTCATTCCCATCTCTGTCATTGAGGTAGTTGGGCCACTGAATCGTGAGGGATTTTTAAAGAACCTCACTCTTGCTCCCCTGCTTCCTGGAAGCCTGGGGAAGCTCTGCTCTGCCTGAGGGCTCTACCCTCCTGAAGAACCTGCCCCATGACCTGAAGAAATGTCTATCAAGAAAATGTCCTTTGTATGCTGATATCCCACAGAAAAGGTGAACCTTCCACAGCTGGACGTGGGCTGGAATCATCGGAGACAGACTCCTCTGTCTGGGATGGCTTGAAAATGGCATTTAATGGAGCAGTAGATGGTTTGAGTCCTTACAGGGTCCACTGAGGGCAACGGGGCCTAATAAGTATGGTATTTATTAAGCACTAACTATGTACCAGGCACTGTATTAAGAGCTGGGGTAGATACAAGCAAATTGGGTTGGACATAGTCCCTGTTCCACATGGGGCTCACAGTCTCAATCCCCATTTTACAGATGAAGTGACTGAGACACAGAGAAGTGAAGTGACTCATCCTAGGTCACACAGCAGATGACTGGCAGAGCTGGGATTAGAACCCATGGCTTTCTGACTCACAGGCCAGTGTTCTATCCAGTATGCCATATTGCTTCCTAATATGTGGCTTAGTGGGAAGAGCATGGAATTGGGAGTCAAGAAGCTAGGGTTCTACTTCCAGCTCTGGCAAGGGTCTGCTATTTGACCAGGGGCAAGTAACGTAACCTCTCAGGGCTTCAGTTTCCTTTAATGTGAAATTGGGATAAGATACTGCTGTCCCCAATGCTGTTTGGGACAGGGACTATGCCTAAACTGTTACCCTTATGTCTCCCAGAGTATTTTGGCACATAGTAAAGACTTAATAAATATCATAATTATTATTATTGTAATTCTGTTTCTTTTCAACCCTCTTTGTTTTTGCAAGGGACGGGGAACAGAAGACATTCACTGAAAGCTTTGCCTCTCGCTTTACAAAAATTTGAGCCTAAACTGAAACCAATGTAAGGGACCATAAATCATCTCAGTCCCGGAGCTTCAAGAAAATGTCTGGAAGTTTAAAAATAGAAATAACGTGGCTCCTTAATGTTATGTAGAGGTGTCTCTGGAGCCACAGAGTGGAAAGTTGAGAGAAATGACAGCCTCTCAGAGTATGCCTTTTAGACAAAACTCTGAGCAAAGATCTGGAGGTGACTTGGAAACTAGGTCTGGTCTTCCTCTGGATGTTTGTTGGAGAGGTCAAACGGACCCACCTCTGTCATATCACCAAATGGGAGAACTTCCAGATCTGGTAGCAGGCCACAGACCCTGACTGCATGCAGGTACCTAAGAGGTAAAAGTAAAAAAAAATTCACTCAGATCGCTGGTTTGATTCCTGCTCGAAGGAGACATGTGCTATGGGAAGCAGCGTTGCCTAATAGATAAAGCACAGGCCTGGGAGCTAGAGGATTTGAATCCTAATCCTGGCTCTGAGACTTGCCTGATGTGTAAGCTTGGGCAAATCACTTAACTTCTCTGTGCTTCAGTTTCCTCAACTGTAAAATTGGATTCAATACCTTTCTCTCTCCTACTTAGACTGTGAGCTCCATGAGGAACAGGGACTGTGTCTGATCTAATTAACTTGTATCTACCCCAGCACTTAGAACAGTGCTTGATGCATAGTCAGCACTCAACAAAAACTATTAAAAAAATGGCACCCATGAAAGAAGGCCTAAGTTATACATTTAAGGTGTCTGACCTCTATCTTCAAGGCTCTGTCAATATAGGGAGTTCTGGGACTTACAATAATAATAATAATAATAATAATGGTATTTGTTAAGCACTTATTATGTGCTGGGCACTGTACTAAGCACTGCATGGATACAAGCAAATCGGACTGGACACAGTCCATGTCCCACATGGGGGTCACAGTCTTGTGACACAATTGATTCCTGAAAACTACCTTTTAAATTGAAACAGAGTAAAAGTCAGAACCCGATTTCTCCTGGAAACAATGCTATAAATGGGGATATAAATGGAGCTCCGGATATCCTAATGAATATTTTATTATGAATGAATAATATAGCTACATTAATGTATTTACATTGAGTGAGAAGTTTCCCAATAGGGTAGCTATTTAATACTTGATGGGAAGTAAACTGGACCAAAGAACCCAACCTTCTGGAAAGCAAATAACCTCCCCACCATCCTGCCGTCCTGTCTCTCCAGATCCATCCCTCTGCCATGTTTAAACTTCTCTGTCTCTCTCCCTTCCCTCTGTCCCCGTCATGGCTTTTAAAATCGTTTCCCCCTTTCCCCATGACTCTTGAGTTCCTGTCACCAACCCCATTCATTCCAGAGCTAGTGACATAAAGGAGGCTAGTGCTGTAAAATTAAAACCAATAGGATGTAACCTGAAAAAGGGTGCAAATTTAGAAATTTTAAATGCAGGTCATCTTTACTCAAAACCCCTCGAATCAAGGGTTTAAGTCAGTCCTGTCAACAGGGCTAGTGAGTTAGCAGCCATGAACACAGCCCCTTTGTTCTGGCTTGTCATTTCCCCCATGTAGCAAGATCTTGGAAGTCCTGCAACCTTAGTTACATCAAAGCAACCATCTCCAAATTGGAACCAGAACCTTGGCTGACCCACTGTGGAGTGTGCAATCACCATCAGGAACGAAATGTTTCTAGTGACCCCAATCCAAGCTTGAGCACAAATTTCAGGTCTCTCCGCCCCATTGCTTTGTATCCAAGATCTGTCAGCCAGTGAAATGCAATTTGCAGAAAGTAATCTGATTAATAGCGAGCCCCGTGTGGGACACTGACTACCCAATCCAATTATCTTGTATCTACCCCAGTGCTTTGTACAGTGCCTGGCACAAAGTAAGCACATAACAAATACCATTGAGAAAGAAAAAACCTTCAGCTTGAGCACTCCACTTCTCTAACACCAACTTACTTCCTATATCTTGATCTCACCTCTCTAGCTGTCAATCCTTTGTTTAAACCCTTCCTCCTTCTTTAAACCTACTCTCCCATCGTATCTGACAGACTACTACCCTCCTCATCTTCACAGTCCTACTAAAATCACATCTCCTCCAGGATACCTTATCTGACTAATATCTAATCTTTCCCTTCTTTTCCCTGTCCCTTCTACATTGCCTACACACTTCCGTCCATATCCCTTATGCTCTTTGATATTCACACTATTCCAACTCCCAGGGCACCTGTGTACATATCCTTAAACTCTGTTGCTTTCTTTTTCAATCAGAGCTACTTGTTGAGCACTTACTATGTGCAAAGCACTGTACTAGAGCTTGGGAAAGTACAATTCAACAGAATTAGCGGATAATATTCCCTACCCATAATGAGCTCACAGTCCAGAGGACTGAAATTTCAGAAATTTATTTTACTTTCTGTCTCCCTCACTAGATTAAAAGATCCTTATGGGCAGGGCTGATGTCAACCAATTCTGTAGTACTCTTCCAAGAGCTTAGTACAATGCTCTGCCCACAGTAAGCACCCAGTCAATCATATTTATTGAGCCCTTACTGTGTGCAGAGCACTGTACTAAGTGCTCAGGATTTTGTTGTATTATGTTGCCTGGGTGTAATGACGCTGCAAGGACCATTGCATGCACACTCTACACATTGTAATTATGCCATGTGGGATGAAAGAAGGAGCAATTTTTCCCTGCCTTAGGGAAACCAAATGTTTGAATCGTTCAGCCAATTGATTAGTAGTATTTAATGAGCACCTACTGTATGCAGACCACTGTCCGACAGGCTTGGGAGGCTAGCATAGAATTTTGTAGACTTGATCACTGCTCTGAAGGAGCTTACGATCAGCCCTCGGGTGAAGGATTTCAGGGGACTGCACAAGGATTTTGCAGTCGTACTTCCATGTGATCAGGGGTTAAAGCCCAGATGTCCAATGGAGGAGCAGTTGCTGCCCAATTTGTTTTGCGCTCACCTGACTTCTTAAATAGCATTTCCACTAAATTGCTGCCCATCCATTGGCAGTGCCACCTGTACTTTGCTGAGCCTCCAGGAAAAAGGAGTGATGTTTCCCAGGTAAAGTAACTGGAAACTTTGTTGTCATTCCATTGAGTTATTTCCCAAAAAACTAACAGCAAGTATTAGCTAATAATGTCAAAACTGATTAAATGCATACCTGCCCCCTTCTGAATTCAAGGGAGGGTTCCATTATGTAGCCTGAGGCAAAATTAGCAGATTCATTTTTCTCCAGTCAGTAACCATATGTGCCATTACAGATAAGTTTAGAGCATATACCACTTGACAGCGGGAATAAAGTAGTGATTCAATCAACTTCTCAGTGTGTGAACACAGGTCCTTAGAAATCGAACTTCCAACCTGCTAGGTTAGTAATAGAATAAGTAAAATCCATTTGGTTCTAATGAATACATTAACAGATCTCTTAAAAAAGGAAATCAGATGTCTGGGCTGGTGTTTGTCAAGCATTTAAACCCCTAATGTCACTAAACAAAATGTTTACCTTTCATCATCATATATTTCTCCAAATAATATGTTTTCTCTAACATTTCCGTGAAATATCCATGCTTGCTGAGACACATAGGCTACTGTTCCATTGATTCCCACGGTCCCATCATGCAACCACATCTAAACCAAGCAGATAGCATAATGTTCAAAAACCCATTCCTTGGAAAATTCTGTTGCAATTAGTAGATTTTGATCACAATTTCATTGTTCTAATACTAATTCTAGCACTATTTGATCACCATTCCACTGTACTTCAGAGGAGTAGGGAGTGAACAGAAGTTTGCACCTCATGTTATCCTGGAAGTTCTTTGAGGGCAAGAAATGAACTTCTGTTGTGCTGTTCCGAGGATTTAAAACACGGCACTGCTCTCCATGGATCCACAGTAAATACAATCACTACTACTACTTGATCCTTTCCTCACCTGAGGCCTGAGTTTGACGTTGATCCTACTGCCTGACACTTGAAGCAGGAATCCCCCCAACTCCCCAGCATTCCAGCCGACAGTTGGTCCGCAAAATGTCAGAACAGAAATCACGAAGCAAACATGAACCATTACATTTTTTACTTTTGCATTGTTGAATTTAGTCCATGAGTCTCTTTTGTGGATTTTTCTCTGCCATCCCTCACTTAGCGTGTGAGCCCTTATCATGTATCTTCTGCCAGGTTTAGATCAGTACAGAGTCCTGCCCATGTAGCTAACAGATAATTTCTGTTTTTACCCATCACTATTTCACCACCACAGTTTCGTTATTCCAGTGACACGGATAACCTGCTCGACACAAGACAGTCTTCTGTAAATCCCTCCTAGTATCCAAGAGAGAGGGTGTCTAATCAATCAATTAATTAATCAGTGGTATTTATTAAGCACTTACTGTGTACAGAACATTGTACTAAACACTTGGGAGAGCACATACAATAGAGCTGACAGACACAATCCCTGCCCAAAGAGAGCTTAGAATCTAGAGGAAGAGACCTATATTAAAATAAATTGCAGTCAGAGTGGAGTGTAAGGCTACGTATGTAAGAGTAGAGAAGCAGTGTGGCTCAGAGCACGGGCTTTGGAGTCAGTGGTCGTGGGTTCAAATCCAGCTCCACCGGTTGTCAGCTGTGTGACTTTGGGCAAGTCACTTTACTTCTCTGTGCCTCAGTTACCTCATCTGTAAAATGGGGATTAAGACTGTTAGCCCCATGTGGGACAACCTGATCACCTTGTAAACTCCCCAGCAGAGAACAGTGCTTTGCACATAGTAAGTGCTTAATAAATGGCATTATTATTATTATTATTATTATTATGTAAGTGATGTGGGAGTGCTTTGAGCATCAAGTGCTTAATGGGAATAGATCCAAGTGCATAGCTGACACAGAGTGGTGGGGAGAGTGATGCTCTGACTAATGTGAAGGGATTTTGTTAGTATGTTTGGTTTTGTTCTGTCTCCCCCTTTTAGACTGTGAGCCCACTGTTGGGTAGGGACTGTCTCTATATGTTGCCAACTTGTACTTCCCAAGTGCTTAGTACAGTGCTCTGCACACAGTAAGCGCTCAATAAATACGATTGATTGATTGATTGATTGATTGATTGAGAGGGAATTCCAGACCAGAGGGAGTATGTGGGCAAGGGGTCAGTGATGAGATACAGTGAGTAATCGAAGGAAGCCAGCCCTTCCCTCTTAAATCTCTCACTCTCCCCTTTCCCTTTGTAACCTCAATGTTGGCTTGTTTGCCAAAGACACTGTTGGAGGTCTAGTTATCATCATTCACATTATATTGTAGAATGAGAGATTTAGGGATCCTTTTGTCTATCCTCCTGCCTGCAGGCATGGAAGCACCTAAATCTTCCCTCTCAGGTCTGATGATGATGATGGATGATGATGATGATGATGATGGCACTTATTGAGCGCTTGCAATGTGCAAAGCACTGTTCTAATCGCTGGGGAGGTTACAGGGTGATCAGCCCACGGGGGGCTCACAGTCTTCCCCGTCGTCCCCCTCTCCATCCCCCCCGTCTTACCTCCTTCCCTTCCCCACAGCACCTGTATATATGTATATATGTTTATACAGATTTATTACACTATTTATTTATTTTACTTGTACATATCTAGTCTATATATTTTATTTTGTTAATATGTTTGGTTTTGTTCTCTATCTCCCCCTTCTAGACTGTGAGCCCACTGTTGGGTAGGGACTGTCTCTATATGTCGCCAACTTGTACTTCCCAAATGCTTAGTACATTGCTCTGCACACAGTAAGCGCTCACTAAATACAATTGATTGATTGATTAGAGGGGTGAAGTGTGTGGGTTAAGTTATTCGGTTGTAGAAGGAGATCACCGAGGTAACAGGGGATGATGATAGTGATGTTATCTAGATGATATAGAATCTGATTCTGCTCACCACCAGTACAGTCCTCATGCTAACCAGCTGCAAGGGAAACCCTACCCGGCAGGGACAGCTTCATTCTAAAAGCAAGTGAGCTTCAGGGCACATTTGTTCATTCATTCATTCCTGCATTCAATCAAATTTATTGAGTGTTTACTGTGTGCAGAGCACTGTTCTAAGTGCTTGGGAGAGTACAGGACAACAACAGACAGATACAATCCCTGCCCACAACATTGGAGAGGGTGTCCATGCCAAGAGAGAGCACCCATCGTTCCTCTGCCTGTCTTAAATGAGATCTGGGCTACCTGGGACCTGGGAGAGGAACACAATGGCTCTGGGAAAAGGGTGGGAAGAAGATCATTTCTGCGTAGATCTATGAATGAAAAACTTAAATCCGGAACAGTCTTAAAACACAATCATGGCTTAACCCTGAAGGTTTGAAAGGCGGAAAAATCATAAATTTTCCCCAAAGACCTAAATACCCACAAGTCGTCAGCATATGTTCATCATGAAACTCAGTCTACACGTGACTTGGCACAGCTTAACACTTACTTGTCCAAGGAGAGCCGATATTAGAGAACTCTTTCCACTGCCAACATTTCCACAAATCCCTAAAACCTTTCCCTGCAAGAGAAGGAGAAGAGTGACTGCTGAGAAAATCCTTTCTTCAAGATAATCATTTCTTCTTTAGAGAAGCAGTATGGCCTAGTGGAAAGACCATGCGCCAGGGAGTGAGAAAACCTGGTTTCTAAGCCCAGCTTCTCCACTAGTCTGCTGTGTGATCTTGAGCGAGTCACTTCTCGGTACCTCAGTGATCTCATCTGTGATTACAGCCGTGAGCCCTCTTTGGGACATGGACTGTGTCCAACCTGATCATCTTCTATCTACCCCGGTGCTTAGTACAGCACCTGGCACATAGTAAGCACTTAACAAGTACCATTTTTAAAAAATTGACAAGATAACGGTCCTTCGCCTTGGTTACGTGCAGCCAAAGATATCACATGTGTCACTCGAGGTTGGGGAGGGAAGGGAGTCAGCCTTGAAGGTGGAAAGGCCCTTCCAGAACCAGGCTGGAAGCACTGTTCTCACGCTGGGCCTGGAGATGCACTCTGACTTTGCTGGGAGATGTAATTTACCCTGCAGAGTAGGCTGTGGAGTAAGGAAACAATGTTGAGCTTGATCTTCTGGTGTATATAGCTCTCTCAAGACAGGCTTAATATATTGGGGGGAGCACTAATCTCCTCCACTAACCATGAGGAGCAGTCTGGGAACACCATTCTGAAAATGCATACCTTGATCACTCCCTAATGGCTTTGAAGAATGAATGCTGTTCCCAGAGTGCCAAATCTTATTACCAGGAGTGGCTTTATGTTCTGGGTGTTTTGATCTCAGTGAAATTAAAAGGTCAGGCAAGGTACAAGATGATGGACGATAATAGTAGCCTGAGGAGAGTTCATTGTGTTTTTTTCTTCAAGTCTCTTCTCCCAGTACAACCATACAAACTCAATTTGGAATTACTAAACTGTCCTTGTGTATTTATATGCACATCAGGTGTGTGAAAGAACTTTTGGTGGTCAATGCTGAAGTTTCATTTTTTAAATGATTTCTCACTTAGGACCGTTAGATCAATACCTGATGTTTCATGTTGCTGAACAATATTCTCCTGGGCACCTTTAAAATGTGTGATGGCTTTTCTTCCCAGACCTCTCCAAGGGTTTCTAATTTGTAGATTCATTATCTGAATAGGGAGATCCCTTTTCAAAATGTAAGAAACAACAGGCTGTATTGAAAGGAAGGAATGAATGCTTGTGTTATATTATCCCTGGGGCCCAGAATTTAAAGAGTGAGTAGGTATGAGGGAGTGGAGCCCTATATGAAGCTCCCTTTAAACTATAAGCTCATTGTGGGCAGGGAATATGTCTGTTTACTGTTATATTGTACTTTCCCAAGTGCTTAGTACAGTGCCCTGCACGCAATAGGAGCTCAGTAAATATGATTGAATGAATGAATGCATGCATGTGAAGATTTTAACATGTGGGGCCTATGTATTCAAACTGGGAGAAGCAGCGTGGCTTAATGGAAAGAGCCCAGGCTTGGGAGTTAGAGGTTGTGAGTTCCAATCCCGGCTCCCCCACCTGACAGCTGTGTGACTTTGGGCAAGTCACTTCACTTCTCCCTGCCTCAGTTACCTCATCTGTAAAATGGAGATTAAGACTGTGAGCCCCACGTGGGACAACCTGATCACCGTGTATCTGTCCCAGCACTTAGAACAGTGTCTGGCACATAGTAAGCGCTTAACAAATACCGTCATTATTATTATTATTATTTGATACAGGGAACGAATCCAACCTGATTAACCTGTATCTACTCCAGTACTTAGAACAGTGCTTGACACATAGTAGGTATTTAACCAATTCCATAATAATAGTATTATCATAACTGTTGTTATCCTTATTAATAATAATAATAATAATAAGAATAACAAGTTTGGCATAGATGATGTCTTTTGTCATGTAGTGCTGATGCTCTTTGGTACAGGACATAGCCTCATGTCCTGACTAAACCATACAGCTTAAACAAACTCCTGTGATCCTCTGGGGAGCAGTCAACGGAAATTGGCTCTAACCGAAACCAATGCCCTTTGGAGTGGAACTAGAGAAATGTTTACAAAGAAGAGAAAGACCTAAACCACCTGAGTTGGTCTAGTGCCGGCTTGGTATGGTGCAAAATGAAAATATTTTAAGGTTGTTAAGAATCTAGTATAACCATCATTTGACAATACTGATAAAATTGTCTTCCTCCAGTAAACAGTCATATTAAAATAATAACCCAGGCCCATCAGACTGCAAGCCCTGGGAGGGCAGGGATTGTCTCTTTACTCTTTTTTATTCTCTAATGCTTTGCACAAGGTGCATCCTCAGTGAATATGGGTGATGATAAAGATGATGATGAAGGTGACGTTGATGATGATAAAAATATTGACAGTAGGGGTTTGTTTTAGAAATTTGTCATAAAAGCAGATGTAAAAAGCAGTCTGTTGACATCAGGTTTCACAGGAGGCAATCGGGACAGAAGTGAAATAAGCCCTTGGGGCTTTTATGTTTTGGTGGACCAGGGAATTGGTCAGGTGGTCAATGTGCTTGGAAAAGGGAACCTACCTTTTTCAGGGTGATATTTATATTGTGCAAAACCAGGGGGCTGCTGGGCTTTGTGTCTTCGGACTCAAGGGGCTGCAGAAACGTCTGACTTGAACCCTGAGATAGCTCCTTCCTGTCTGGAGACACATTCTCTTGGCTATTTTTTCTGCTGATTTCACATTCCCAAGACAAAGTAGCATTTTCTACCACCAGGGCATTGTCTTTGTCTTCCAGTGGAGTGATATACGTAGGGGGGCTTTGGTTTAGGAGAATTTTCTAAAATTAAATAGACATGGTTATTTTTAAAAATATCCACCCCTGACAGGCAACATCACTTTCTGCATGAACTAATGGTGACAGTGTTCTGGATGCTTTGCGGGGAACATGTCTGCTAATTCTGTTGTAGTCTCCCAAGAGCTTAGTGCAGTGCTCTGCACATAGTAAACACTCAATAAATTCATTCATCATTCATTCAATCGTATTTATTGAGCGCTTACTGTATGCAGAGCACTGTACTAAGTGCTTGGAAAGTACAATTCGGCAAAAAATAGAGACAATCCCTACTCAAAAACGGGCTCACAGTCTAGAAGGTGGGGAGATACAATTGATACAATAAATTGATACAATAAATACAATTGATTAATTGAATAAGGCTTGGAAAGTGGGGAGATTTGTGGTCTGGAGTATATGGAGGGGGAATGAGTTCCCCCTCCAGACCTACATACAGAGGAAGTACGTGGAAAAGGGGTTGGCAGTGAGATAGATGAAATGAGGGTGCAGTGAGCAAGTGGACACTAGAGGAGCAAAGTATGCAGGCTGGGATGTAGTAGATCAGTAAGGTAAAGTAAGAAGGGGCAAGCTCATTGAGTATTTTAAAGCAGGTGGTAAGGAGTTTGGACTCAGCATAGACTCAAGACCCTCAGCCTCCCAAAACCACACACATTCATCCATCTGGGAATGTATTCTCTATCTACACTCACTCACCACCTACACCCACTTCCTTGGAGAACTCATTCACTCACATGGCTTCAACTGCCACCTCTATGTGGATACCCAAATCTACATCTCCAGTCCTGATATCTCTCCCTCTCTGCAGTCTTACATTTATTCCTGCCTCTAAGACATTTCTACTTAGATGTCCTCCTGTCAGCTGCCGTCAAACTTAATATGCCTAAAACTGAACTTTTCCTCTCCTCCCTCTCCTCCCCTTAACTTTCCCATCAATGTAGATGGCACTGCTTGTCTCACAAGCCCAAAACCTTGGCATTTTCCTTGACTCCTCTCTCTTATTCAACCACATATTCAACCTATCACTAAATCCTGTCAACCCACCTTCACAACATTGCTAAAATCTGCCTTTTCCTCTCCATCCAAACTGCTACCACAAGAATCAAATCACTTATCCTACCCAACCTTGATTACTGTATCAGCCTCCTGCTGACAACCCAGCCTCCTGTATCTCCCCATTCCAGTCCATAATTCACTCTGCTGCCCAGATCAAGCCCACTGTTGGGTAGGGACCGTCTCTATATGTTGCCAACTTGTACTTCCCAAGCGCTTAGTACAGTGCTCTGCACACAGTAAGCGCTCAATAAATACGATTGAATGAATGAATGAATGAATGAATCATTTTTCTACAAAAATGTCCAAGCCTTGTTTCCTCACTCCTCAAGAAGCTCCAATGGCTGCCTATCCACCTCTGCATCAAGTAAATACTCCTCACCATTGGCTCTAAAGCCCTCCATCACCTTGTCCCCTCCTACCTCACCTAACTTCTCTCCTACTACAACTCAGCCTGCACACTTCTCTCCTCTAATGCTAACCTTCTCACTGTACCTTGATTTTGTCTATCTCATCACTGACCTTTCTCCCATGACCTAACTCTGGCCTGGAATGCCCTACCTCTTCGTATCCAACAGACAATTATTCTCTCCCTCTTCAAAGCCTTATTGAAGACACATTTCCTCCAAGAAGCCTTCCCTGACTAAGCCTTCCTTTCCTCTTCTCTCTCTCCCTTCTGTGTCACCCTGCCTTGTTTCTTTCATTCATCCCCCCATCCCAGCCCCACAACACTTATGTACACATCTGCAATTTATTTATATTAATGCTCCTTCTCCCGTAAGCTCACTGTGGGTAGGGGATGTGTCCATTTATTGTTATATTGTACTCTTCCAAGTGCTCAGAAAAGTGCTCTGAACACAGTAAGCGCTCAATAAATACGATTGAATGAATGAATGAAAGGAGATCCATTTCTCCACACCCACAACCCACAACCCATCTGAGGACCAAAATCCCATAAATCTCCCCGAGATTAATCCTCTTGCCTTCTCACGCACCATGAGAGGTTTTCCCTGGGGCCTGTGGTCCAGCTCATTCATTCATTAATTCAATCATATTTATTGAGCGCTTACTGCGTGCAAAGCACTATACTAAGCCCTTGACTCTTAATGGAACCTCACCACCCGATTCACCCAATGGGAATTTTACCTTCAATCTCATCAGAGACACATTTGCCTCTGCTGCTGATTTGACTGAAAAGGGCAGGATTGCAATAGAAAACTTCATTACATTAAACATGGCAATCACACTAAAAGCCTAAAAGACAATGGAAAAAGAGGAGTGTTTATTAATAATAATAATAATAATGGCATTTATTAAGCGCTTACTATATGCAAAGCACTGTTCTTAAGAAAGGGTGGGTTGTGGCAGTTGAAGGTGCTTCATCCAAGAAATGGATACATTTGGATTCTTTTCAGGGAATTATTTCTATTTTGGGCCAGCAAAATGAGCTTATAATTATTATTATTTTAATAATAATAATAAGATGAATAATGAGACCTGAGAGGGCATTTCAGAATATACATTCTGCTGTGGTATTTTCACTAAATTTCTGCAAACTGCGCAACACATCCATGATCATCTAGGAAGGCCTAGTGGACACAGCACGCGCCTTGGAGCCAGAAGGACCTGGGTTCTAATTCTGACTCCGCCACTCATTTGCTGTGAGGCCTTGGGCAAGAACTTCACTGTTCTGTGTCTCAGTTACCTCAACTGTAAAATGGGGATTAAAACTGTGAGCCCCAAGTGGGACATGGACTGAGTCCAACCTGATTACTTTGTATCTACCCCTGGGGCTTAGAACAGTGCCTGGCACACTTAACATATACAATAGAAAAAAGACTTCTAAGCATCCAAACTGTCAGCACACAGAAATATCTAAATATAGCTCATTCTCATAGGGAGTTAATCATTAAGTCAAGACCATTGGCAAATACATAGGGCCTGATTTCCCAGGCTCTTTCAGGGGTATAGGGCCCCTACTGTGCACTGAGGATTGAAGAATACCTGGCAGGTGCCTATTTCCTTTTCCAGGATGCAAATAATAATAATTAATAGTAATGGTATTTGTTAAGCACTTATTATGTGGCAAGCACTGTCCTAAGCACTGGGGTTGATACAAGGTAATCAGATTGGACACAGTCCCTCTCCCACATGGGGCTCACGGTCTTAATCCTCATTTTACAGATAAGGTAACTGAGGCACAGAGAAGTTAAGTGACTTTCCCAAGGTCACACAGCAGACAAGTGGCAGAGCCAGGCTTAAAACCCATGACCTTCTGACCCCCAAGCCAGTGCTATATCCACCACACCATGCTGTTTCTGGAGGAGGGGCAAACCCCCTCAGAATTTCAGGAAACATTTCTGTCCACTCATTTTCTGCACCAGTTCCTGACAATTCTACTTCTATTTTTTAACCCTTCCTATTTTCAACCCTTCCTAAATGCCAGACACCATACTAAGTGCTGGAGTAGATACAAGGTAATCAATCAATCAATCAATCGTAGTTATTGAGGGCTTACTGTGTGCAGAGCACTGTATACTAAGCGCTTGGGAAGTACAAGTTGGCAACATATAGAGACAGTCCCTACCCAACAGTGGGCTCATAGTCTAGAAGACTGTCCCACCAAGCAATCACAGTCTTCATCCCCAATTTATGGATGAGGTAACTGAGGCACAGAGAATTTAATTGACTTGCCCAAGACCACAAAGCAAACAAGTGGTGGAGGTGGGATTAGAACCCAGGTCCTGTGATTCCCAGGCTCATACTCTTTTCACTAGACTAGTAAGGAAAGCAGGATTTTGAGGGGGATTTCCTGGGATTCCGAGAAAGGGCATGCAAAGGGACCACCCTCTCAGCCAGTTGAAAATTAAAAATCCACGTCCATCAGCAGTTGGCCAGGAAGAGCACTGAGTGCAAGTAGCACAGAGGGACTGTGGAGGAAGAACTGAGAGGCCTAGTGAAAAGAGTATGAGCCTGGGAATCACAGGACCTGGGTTCTAATCCCACCTCCACCACTTGTTTGCTTTGTTACTAGTCTCTGTGGCTCCTCTGAAGAAATCAATCTGCGGGAGTTGATGGGTTCTAGCCTCCATGCTGGCAAGGACTCAGTCCCCCCTTCCCATCTAAATGACACCTCATTTCATCTCTAATAAATGATACCTGGATTTTTCAGGGGACGTAAATCAGACTTACGGGTTTGTAATTAACAACCTGTCCCCAGCCACCCATTTTGCAAATTGGTAGCACATCTGCTTTCTTACCCGGGAGGGGGACCCTGCCTGATGTTGGGCATATAATTAGGGAAGTGGGGCCAAGTTTTGGCTTAATCTGTTCAATTCTTTCAGAAGGCCCAAGAAACCGCCATCTCATTCTGGACTGAGGGATTGTTAAAGCAATCCCTTGAAAATGAAAATGCCCCAAGCAGTACAGCCTAGCATTTGTTTAACCAGTGGTCGGTTCGGGCTCCACTCCGAAATCAACTGTGTCCCACTAACCCCTCGTGTTGAGGGAGAAATCTTTCAAATATAGAGAAGCAGCATGGCATAGTGGATAGACCACAGGCCTGGGAGACAGAAGGTCATGGGTTTGAATCCCGGCTCCGCTACTTGTCTGCTGTGTGACCTTGGGAAAGTTACTTAACTTCTCTGTGCCTCCATTACCACATGTGTGAAATGGGGATTGACACTGTGAGCCCCACGTGGGAAAAGGGAGTGTGTCCAACCCGATTTGCTTGCATCTACCCCAGTGCTTAGTACAGGGCTGGCATATAGTAAGTGCTTAACAAATACCATTATTATTATTATTATATAGCTTCCTTAGAAGGCTCATTGATGATGATGTTTACCAATTTTGCGCACGTGTGTGTGTGTGTGTAAATGACAAGGCTGATATGGAATCCTACAGGCCCACTCACATTGTGCACACACAAAGACTGTCCCTTGTTATGCTGTCACGTGTGTTGTTTGTCATGCCTGGCTCTATTTTGGCATTGGCCTCCTTGTTTCTGGATGCTTTCAGAATTTCTGCTTCAAAAGAGCCACTACTTCACTTTAGAATATGAAGTCATGAAAATACCGCTCTTCGCCATAAGTGGGTCAGACAGCAGCCCCTATGAGATTGAGAATCCCTGCCTCTTTAAGCCCCTGTCCTACCCCAGTATTCTTAAAGGCCTAAATTTCTTATTCTAATGCTTGTACAGTCTTTAATTGGATGATGTTTTCATTTCCACCCTTGCTCTCTTTGGGGTTCTGAAATGTTTAATTTTCATTTCAATTATGTTTCTAGCCTTTTCTTGACTTCTTTAATTTTTTCCTAGCACATTACAATCTTCCCTTTGAAGTCTTATTTTTTCCTCTTCATTGTCTCTTTCTTTAAAGAAGGCTGTGACCGTTTTTCCTGTGTCTTCTCATCTATGCTCCGCCAGCCTGGTGGCTTCTTTTACTCTGGACTTCTTGCCAAAAACTGGTCCTGGAGCTAGCGGGAGCTGACATACTATGTCTCCTGATTCTGTCACATGTGGCCCATCAGAACCAGAACTAGGCCCAAAAGGTAGCTCATCACTTCTCTGGCCCCCTTTTCCAGTCACCTTTGACCTCTAATTCCTGCTCTTTAACAGTGATTAACCCTCCATTCTGTTTCCCTCCCTGGATCCTCTCCCCATCTCCTGTCTTCATTCCCTTCAGGTCTGGGAGCGGCTGGAATTTGAGAGGCATCTTAAGCTTTCCTACTTCCCTTTCACCAAATACTGTAGAGGTTTGTTCAGCATCAGGAACCTACTTGTCATAGACTTTCACCCTTCCACAACCCCATCAGTTATTTCAGGTTGAAGTCACATTAAAAGTTGGGGAAAGCCCACCCTCCAAAATACAGGAAACTCATCGGAACACCATGACACTGTCATATTTATCAGAGCCAAGAGTGATCGAGTGACCTTATAAGATTTGGAGGGGAAAGACTTACCACAGGTGGTGTGAGTTCTTGTTTCAAGAGAGTGTGGACAATGAAAGTGAGGACGATAGCCACAGTTGACACGATAGGGGTTAGAGAGCTGTTTCCACTCTGCACATATCCTGCTTTTTCCAGTAACTTTTTTTCCATAGTTCTTATGGCTGTAAAATAGGAAATGTTTCCCACCTAATGTAATGTTATGCAGAATGATAATGCTTCGAATTTTTCATTTTCCAGAATGCTTCCACAACAATTCCCTCATTTTATCCTCGCCACATCTCTCTGAGGTAATAAGAAGCAGGTTTTATTATTCATAGTTTTGCTGATGAGAAAACTGAGGCTCTTGTCTCATGTGGTCCTATGGTCTTCAGTTGTCTCCGACCCATAGCAACTCCTTGGACTCATCTCTCCCTGATCGCCCCACCTCCATCTGCAATCGTTCTGGTAGCGTATCCAGAGAGTTTTCTTGGTAAAGATATGGAAGTGGTTTACCATTGCCTTCTTCCACACAGTAAACTTGAGTCTCTGCCTTCGACTCTCTCCCGTGCCGCTATTGCCAGGCAGGGGTGAGTTTTGACTTGTAGCAGATTGCCTTCCACTCACTAGCCACCGCCAAAGATAGGAATGGAATGGATAGGCCTCTGCTTGACTCTCCCTCCTCTAGCCAAGACTCGTAGAGTACTAGAAACTCTCCAGGTGCAATCCTGAGCAGGGAAACTGAGGCTCATAGAGGTTAAATGGCTTGCCTAAGTTCACACAGCAGGCTAGAGGCTGAGCTGGGAATAGAACAGGGGTCACCTGACTCTAAGCCCCATTCTCTCTCTTCCCTCTACGTGACTCCGCCACATTTGTCATGTTTTTCCTTTTGGAAATATCTTCATTTTTTATTATATTTGTTAAGTGCTTTCCATGTGCCAGGCACCGTACTAAACGCTGGGGTGATTGAGAAGCAGCATGGCTCAGTGGAAAGAGCACAGGATTGGGAGTCAGAGGTCATGGGTTCAAATCCCAACTCCACCAATTGTCAGCCGTGTGACTTTGGGCAAGTCACTTACCTTCTCTGTGCCTCAGTTACCTCATCTGTAAAAATGGGAATTAAGACTGTGAGCCCCACGTGGGACAACCTGATCACTTTGTATCCTCCCCAACACTTAGAACGGTGCTTTGCACATAGTAAGCACTTAACAAATGCCATTATTATTATTACAAGATAATCGCATTGGACCCAATCCCTGTCCCACATAGGGCTCACAGTCTTAATTCCCATTTTACAGATGAGGTATCCGATACACAGAGAAGTAAAGTGACTCGCCCAAGGTCACACAGCAGACAAGTGATGGAACCTTGGATTAGAATGGAGATTCACTGATGCCCAGGCCTTTCCTCTTGCCACTAGCCATGCCACTTCTCACTTGAAAGTCTAGAGGTCTGTTTAGGTTCTTTTGTCAATTGCTGGAGTTTGCATTTCAGATAGATTGCTTGACAAGTTTAAAGGTCTTCCCAATGTTCCTGAGAGTAGTCCTCAGTATTTTCCTTGCTCATCAATTGTTTTGGCAAGTGTTGTAATTGCAATTGTAACTGTAATGTGGGTCATTAACTGACTGCAAACTGATTCTTTGGGAGCAATTATGTAAATGTCCCTCCAAGTAGATTTACATTTAAATCAGATTTAAACATTTAATTTTCTTTTTTTATTACAAAAAACTTTCATTTATGGTTATTCCAACTGAGGACACCATTCCATTAGTGTTCAAAGACTCTGAAAATAATGTACAGGAGTGTTGTACATTTAGTTCTACCAGTACATGGCTTTGCTCTAGGTTTTGCCCTAAAATTAGGGAACATTCTTCCAACAATGCATGTCTGTCTGGGTACATTCATTCATTCAATCGTATTTATTGAGCGCTTACTGTGTGCAGAGCACTGTACTAAGCACTTGGGAAGTACAAGTTGGCAACATATAGAGACGGTCCCTACCCAACAGTGGGCTCATCATAACATGGTGTCAAAAGAAAATGTTGTGTGCAAGACCACAGTGTAAATGCCAAAATTAATTTTTTTTCTTAACATGTAATCCCCATATTTTGGGAGACCTGTATGTAAATACATTCTATTTATATTGGGTAAAAGGCCTCTAGGTTGGTCAGCTACTTCAGGATGCTATAGTCTAAGGAAATGTCTAATTGAAATCATATTTGGAGTGTGCCCTATAGTAATAATAGTATTTGTGAAGTATTTACTGTGTGCTAAACAATGTCCTAAGCATTCAGATATTTTCAAGATAATAATAATGGTGATGGTATTTGCTAAGCGCTTACTAAGTGCCAAGCACTGGTCTAAGCACTAGGGTAATCAAGGTAATCAGGTTGTCCCATGTGGGGCTCACAGTCTTAATCCCCCTTTTACAGATGAGGTAACTGAGGCACAGAGAAGTTAAGTGACTTGCCCAAAGTCACACAGCAGGCATGTGGCAGAGCTGAGATTAAAATCCAGGTCCTCTGATTCCCAGGCCTGTGCATTTCCTACTAGGCCACTCTGCTATACAATGCTATAATATCCTAGAGCATCTATATAGTATATGGATCAATGGATAGATAGATAATAGAAAGCTATCAAAATCTAAAAATAGAACCCATACCTCATGGCCTGCTGTAGCCTATTTTCTGCTGTTTCCTTCCTTCTGCTTTCATTATTGGTGGATAATTTTTGTCCGCCTCCCCCATTAAATTGAAAACTCCTTGAGGATACTGGTACTCTCCCAAATGCTTAGCACAGTGTCTGAGCCTCGTAGATTCTCAATAACTACCACTGATTGATAGCTACAAGATCAGCTTTCCCCACCTTGGATGGTCTGAGTGAAAGACTCTTCCCAAGCGTACATTTTAATCAGCTTGATGCAGGTTAAAATCTCATTCATGATTTGCACTCGTCTGTCAGTCACAGAAATGGCAGATCTCCGAAAGCCCGAATTCAGCTTGGCCATAAACATCTGCAGTAAAGATGGAAAATGATGAAAATGTCTCCTCCTAAGACAGACCCTTAATGGTAACTAGAATACAACCAAAATAGCCCATTGTAGGGAACAGACCCCTTCCCGATGTTTTGGCAAAAAGGGTTTCTGGGAACCATGTCCAGGCAGCTGAGAATGAAAAACTAATTACACAAACTACACACTCAGAACCAAGTTCAGAATGGCCACCTTCCTGAGGATTGCCTCCTCCAGCACTTTCTTTGACTCGTCTCTTGGAATTTGAGGATGTCTGTGGGCCCCAAAGCCTGTTTCTTACAGCCTCCTTGTTACTTTTTTATGGTATTTGTAGGCACTTATTATGTACCGGGCATTGTACTAATCGCTGGGGTAGATACAATCTAATCAGATTGAAAATAGTCCCTGTCCTACATGGAATAATAATATTAATGATGATGGCATTTGTTACTATGCTTACTATGTGCAAAGCACTGTTCTAAGAGCTAGGGAAGATACAAGGTGATCAGGTTATCCCACGTGGGGCTCACAGACTTAATCCCCATTTCACAGATGAGTTATCTGAGGCACAGAGAAGTTAAGTGATTTGCCCAAGATCACAGAGCAGACAAGTGGTGGAGATGTGCTTGTATCCTTTCTGGCCTCGACAGATCAATATCAATAACTTCATTGGTAATCATTTGGTGATTATGACTTTTGCTATTGCTATTCAATATTCAATCATATTTATTGAGCACTTACTGTGTGCAAAGCACTGTATTAAGCACTTGGGTGAGTACTCTGCAACAATAGACGCATTCCCTGCCCACGAAGAGCTTACAGTCTGGAGATAAGCTTACAGTCTAGAGCAATAACTCTTGTCTTCAGAGCTGGTGTCTTGGTTGAGCTTGAGGCTGGATTGTTCTTCTGTTTTTCTAAGAAGGCCCAGAGAGCCCCTTTAATGTGTTTTAATTTTTATTAGATTTTCTATTTGGAAAATATAATGCACTTCATGGGTTCAGCAATAAACATGCAAAATTTTTTACATGTTGATCTGATTATCTTGTACCTATCCCAGCCCTTGGTACAGTGCTGGGCATATAGTAAGCACTTATCAAAATATAATAATAAGTTTGTAGTCACAGAGGCCAGACTTCCTTAATCAATTCAGTCTCACCTGATGATCTACAGAAAGGATGCTAAGACCAAGTGGCTTCATTGATTTTGAGGTGATGCTGTACAGGAGGCTTTGTGAAACAGACGTGAGAATAATTTGGATAAAACCTTAATGGTCTACTTTCAGGAGTTTCCTGAAACATGTAATTTGTACTTCCCAAGTGCTTAGTACAGTGCTCTGCACATAGTAAATGCTCAATAAATACGATTGATGATGATGATGATGATGTGGCAGAAAAAAAATATATATTGTCACGCAGCTCAACATGCTCCGTACAGCTCACCAAGCCTGCTCTTTTTAGGAGTTCACAATTCATTGTCAATAGCAATAATAATAATTATGGTATTTGTTAAGCTTTTACTATTTGCCAGGCTATGTACTGAGCAATGGGGTGGATATAAGGTGGGTTAGACACAGTCCCTTGTACCACGAGGGACTCACAGTATCAATCCTATTTTACAGATGAGGTAACTGAGGCTCAGAGAAGTGAAATGACTTTCCCAAGGTCACACAGCAGACAAGTGGCTGATCTGGGATTAGAACCCATGACCTCCTGACACCCAGCCCCGTGTTCAATCCACTACACCATGCTGCTTCTATGAGAAGGGAAATGGGTGGGATGAGAGGATGGGTTGACCTTTCTGGGGTGGAAGGGGAAAAGAGCCAGGGCTTTCCCCAAAAATGAAATGTTCCAATATGTTTTATTTGTTCAGTTGACTGATACGACAACAAATTAAGAGGGCAATTGATCCTTTTACCTGAACGGGAATGAATGCCACATACACAAATGTCCCAATGAGAGCTGTAGAACCCAAAATGGCACAGGAGTACACAGAGCAAGCCATTATGAGGATAGGAACAGTGGCTGGCAAGGGGCAAAATAAGGCTGCTTCGAATAGGGAATAGCCGTCACTTGACAAAATATTGATAACCTGAAACAAAAACAGCCAAGGGTTAGCATAACCTTAGATCAGATCTATAATTCTATTTATCTGTTTTAGTGGTATTGACACCTGTCTACTTGTTTTGTTTTGTTGTCTGTCTCCCCCTTCTAGATCATGAGTTTGTTGTTGTGTAGGGATTGTCTCTATCTGTTGCCGAACTGTACTTTCCAAGTGCTTAGTACAATGCTAATGGACAATGGGACGCAGCGTGGCTCAGTGGAAAGAGCACGGGCTTTGGATTCAGAGGTAACGGGTTCAAATTCCGGCTCCGCCACTTGTCAGCTGTGTGACTTCGGGCGAGTCACTTAACTTCTCTGTGCCTCAGTTCCCTCATCTGTGAGCCCCATGTGGGACAACCTGATCACCTTGTATCCTCCCCAGCGCTTAGAACAGTGCTTTGCACGTAGTAAGTGCTTAATAAATGTCATTATTATTATTATTAATGCTCTGTACGCAGTAAGCACTCAATAAATAAGATTGAATGAATGAATGAAATCCACATTCTCTTTACCAAGGATTTTCACTGAGCAAAGAAAGGAAGGGGAAAGATTGTGTTTAACTTCATTGCGATCAATTAGTCAACTCATCAGTGGTATTTATTGAGCACTTAGCACTTGACAAAATATTGATAACCTGAAACAAAAACAGCCAAGAGTTAGCATAACCTTAGATCAGATCTATAATTCTGTTTATCTATTTTAATGGTGTTGATGCCTGTCTACTTGTTTCGTTTTGTTGTCTGTCTCCCCCTTCTAGATCGTGAGTTTGTTGTTGTGTAGGGATTGTCTCTATCTGTCACCAACTTGTACTTCCCAAGCACTTAATACAGTGCTCTGCACACAGTAAGCGCTCAATAAATATAATTGAATGAATGAATGAATGCAGAACATTGTTCTAAGAGCTTGAGAGAGTGTAATGCAACAGAATTAGCAGGCACATTCCCTGTCCATAATGAGCTTACAGTTTCACGTCGAACAAAAATGGTGACTGCCAGCCCAGGTTGAGTGTGTGAAGTTCTAATGATAATTAGGTTTCCAGCTCACCTCACCCACGGAGACGTGTGTCAGAGCCTTAGATGACACCAGATTTTCAAACACCACTGTAGAGATGGCAACTCTCAACCTGATCGCTGTGCGGTAGTTGATAGCCCAAGCCAGTGCCCAGAATACGACTTTGGTGAGTTCGGTGAGAAAAAGCGCAACGCACAGGCTGATTCCAATGAGGAGGTTGCTGGATCTCTTCTCGGTGTGCTCCAGGATTTTGTGAAGCAGAACAGTCTGCAAAATAGCACAAAATAAATTTTGGTACACTCCAGGGCTAGAATGTTTATCACTACCAATGATCAACACTCTTGTGCTAAACTCTTGTATAACGCCTTCTTTTTGTGAAAGGCTATTTAAAACCTGCTTATAAGGACTGGTGCTCCTTACTCGTAGTAGTAGCTTTGTGGATCTGGGGTTCCCTCCTTTCCTCTATTAGATCCTAAAACGGGTTGGTCCTGGGGCCACGTTAGGGCTTTAGGCTGCCTCCCACATTTTGTTTTATCCCTACCACTCTTTGCCTCCTTAGATTATCAACAGCTGGTAGTACTCATTTCTTCTAGTTCTTCAGTCCATTGTTCTTACTCTCCCATCTCTGACACATTGCTCACTCCTTTCTCTTTGCCCGGAACCCCCTTCTGCCTCAGTTTCACCAAACCTTATCTCTACATCCTTCAAAGTCTACTTTAAGAGCAACCGCCCCCAGAAAGCTTTCTCTGATTAAACCTTACACCGTCTTGGTCATCACTTTCCCATCAGCCACCTCAGCATTCCCTGCGTATTTGTTAGGGTTCTATTATCTTATTGCTAATATTTATGTGTCTCTTCTCATATAACAATTGTATAGCCATCAATTTACCATCTACTCTCACTATAAGATGTACGTTTCTTGACAGGAAAGGCACAGAAGGTGGCCAATCAGTAATGTTGACTCTGATGTTGGTCCTGGCAGTCATTTTTTCATAAAGTCACCTAGAAGTCCATAGAAAAATCTATAAATTGAATACTGAGTTTCTCTTATACCTTTCCCAATGAAGGGAGCTCTATAATTTTCCAGAGCCAATTTTCTACCCCTACTTTGCAACATCATTCAGGTGAAGACAACAAAATCACTGTTCTAAGTATTGGGGTAGTGCAAGTTAATCAGGCTGGATAGAGTCCCTGTTTCACACTGGGCTCACACTCTTAGTCCCCATTTTTTACAGGTGGAGTGAGAGCTTGCTCTTCACGGTGAAGCGTTTGACTAGGCAGACCATCATGGGCCCAGCTAGCCTCAGAATGCAGTAGCCTCATGCTGGGCCAGGAAAGGGGATAATACACAGTGCCACTTCCCCACGGCTTTGCCAAGCTGAGGAAACAGAAGCAGTGCAATGGCTACCTCAGCCTTGGAGCCAATCTACTGCATCATCATCATCATCAATCGTATTTATTGAGCGCTTACTATGTGCAGAGCACTGTACTAAGCACTTGGGAAGTACAAATTGGCTACATATAACATATACATACTGCAGCTGCTGCCTCCATAGTACACCAAGGCCCTCCAGCCCCAGCTGGGTCTTTGAGGGCTGTGTTATTATTATTATTATTATTATTGTTATTAATTATTATTGTTGTTATTATTATTGTTTTTATTATTATCTTCCCCAGCTTCTGAGCAGTGCTAGTTCTTGGCGGGTCTCAAGTTGCAGAGGCAGGGGCGTGGAGCCTGAGGCAGCTTTGTCGTCTGGCTCTCTCCTGCTTCAAAACCTTATTGAAGGCCCATCTCCTCCAAGAGTCCTTCCCTTACTAAGCTTTCCTTTCCTCTTCTACCACTCCCTTATGCATCGCCCTGACTTTCTCCCTTTCTTCATCACCCCTCCCAACCCCATAACACTTATGTACATATCTGTAATTTATTTATAATAATGTATGTCTCCCCCTCTAGCCTGTAACCTCATTGTGGGCAGGGAATGTGTCCATTATATTTTTATATTGTACTTTCCCAAGCGCTTAGTACAGTACTCTATACACAGTAAGCACTCAGTAAATATGATTGACTGACTGACTGACGTGGGTACGACCCCATGAAGCCGTACCCCATCGACCCTAAGGCCTGGTCACAGATTTTGCTCCTTCTGTTTGCCCCAACCACAACAGAAACCTCTGCTAGAGGCCTGCAAAGGTGGTCTCCTCAGCTTAGTTTAAGGTTCTTTCAATCAGTGGAAATTATTGAGCCCTTACTGTGGCAATAGCCCAGTTCAAACCGCTTGTTCACTGCCATTCTCACCTAAGCTTTGCTAAATGACAATGCTTCTCAGAGGAACATAAACAATAGCTATGTAAAAAGAGGAACTCAGAATTTGGGCCATATTTCCCAGGTAAAATATAGACATTGATGAGGTTTCAGGAGGGTCTCCTGACCCACTCACCGGCCCGATAGCAGCCATAATTATGCAAATGAAGTTGGCCACTATATCCATCAGGATTCGGGTCTTCTGGAATCTCCAAACCACTCTTCGTACAGAAGCTTTCTCTGGGCCTACCCTTGCTATCTCTTCTTCCCAAAGAAAACGAAATCTGTTTGAGAGAAAAAAAAAATGCTTGGGTTTTTCCGGTCACCAGTTTCATAGAAGCATTTCTACTAATCCTCACATTTCAGGGACCAGCTGCTGTGAGGTAAAATGTTTTCCATATATATGGAGAGAGCGAGCAAGGGAGAGATGGAGCAGAGAGAGGGGGATGCTTGTTATTCATATAAAACGTGATGCTACAGATGGCGAGATCCTTTGCATGCGTATACATGGAGTTGGAAAGACATACACATGGTTGAAACTCGACCCAGGCCAATCTAGTGTATGGCACGTAAAAGAGGCTTGCTCCTCATGAACTGAAGCTATAGAAATTTGGGAGAACAAGTGATAGATATGTGGCTAAAATACACTAACATAATATTCTTCTGGTCCTTGGTGTAGCAGGATTAACCGTGTTCAGATCAGTAATGTTGCTTCTTACCACTGTTCGGATAACAGGTGTGGGTAGGTTGGAACTACCCAGTGAGGTCTGGGGAGACTCAAATTATCTATTAATCAATCAATCATGTTTACTGAGTAGTTACTGTGTGCAGAGCACACTCTTGGGAGAGTACAGTATAAGAGAGTTGGTAGGCATGTTCCCTGCCCACAGTGCCAGGCATGATGGAGTGTTTACTTGACATTACGTAAATCATTTCTTCTAAAATGGAATAATAGCTCCAGAGGCTACTGGCCGACATACGTTTCTTCATAGTCCCTTTGCTTATGACGTATTCATTTTTGGAAAATACTCTGGTTTGAATCACCTCAGGACCCAGATAAAAGTAACAGGAACACAAATGTAAAGGCATAAAATATCAGCAGCAATTAAGGAAAAGTTCAGAGGTAAAATTATGTTATTTCCTCCTGTCATTGACTCCTGAATCCTTCACCTGGCCAGGCAGCACTTTCTAGAGTCACAGCCACCTCCATGGATAAACAGCTCAAATTTCTGGAAACCACAGACCTGCCTCATCAGAACAAAGCAGGTTTCTGGAACCTCTTCAATCAAGCAATCAATTGTATTTATTGAGCGATTACTTTGTGCAGAGTGCTGTCTGCATTTGGGAGAGAACAACAAAGTTGGTAGACTTTCCCTGCCCACAGGGAGTTTACAATCTAGAGTGAAAGACATTAAAATAATTTACAGATATGAACATAAATGCTATGGGACTGAGGATGTGGCGAAGAGCAAGTGCTTAAGAGGTACAGCTCCAAGAGCATAGTTGTTGCAGAACAGATAGCAAGTAGATGAAATGAGGGATTAGTTGGGGGAGGCCTCTTGAAGGAGAAGAGAGTGTAGGAGGGCTTTGAAGGTGGGTAGAGATGGTGGTCTGTCAGATATGAAAGGGGAGGGAGTTCCAGGCTAGAGGCAGGGCACGAGGAAGGGGTCAGCAGGGAGCTAGATGAGTTTGAGGTATAACAATTAGGATGGCATTAGAGGAGCAGAATGCGTGGACAGCTTTGTAGTAGGAAATCAGCAAGGTAAGCTAGGAGGGGGAGAGCTGATTAAGTGCCTTAAACTAATAGGAAAGGAATGTGTTTGTTGCATAGGTGGATGGGCAGCTACTGGAGGTTCTTGAGGAGTGGGGAGAAGTGGATTGAACATTTTTTAAGAAAAATGACTCAGGCAGTGGAGTGAAGAGTGGACTAGAGTGGGGAGAAACGAGGAGGCAGATGCAGTAGTCAAAGTGGAATATAAGTGCTTGGATCAGTGTGGTAGCAGTTTGGATGGAGAGAAAAGGGCAGATTTTGGACATGTTGTGAAGGTTGAACCAACAGGATTTGTTGACAGATTGATTTTGCGGTTGAATGAGAGAAATGAGTAGAGGATAATGTCAAGGTTATGGGCTCGTGAGACAGGGAGGATGGGGTGTTGTCCAAATGGAAGGGAAATTCAGACAGGACAGAGTTTGGGTGGGAAAGATTTTGGACAGAACTCCTCATTTCCCTCATTTTCCAGGCATGGTCAGGACCAACCAAATAAATAAGAGGTTATTAAATTGGCAAAAAATAAAACAAAATAAAAATGCTACTCTTTATAGGACCTGTTAGCCAAATATAACTCCAGGGCCACATTTTATAACACCTAAAATGTAAGCTCCTTGTGGGCACGGATCCTGTCTACCAACTGTACTGAACTCTTCCAAGTGCTTAGTATAGTTTTCTGCATACAATAAGCACTCAGTAAACACCTTTGATTGATTGATCCACCTATAATAATAATGATAATAATAATAACCATAATAATGGTACTTGTCAAGCACTTACTATCTGCCAAGCACTGTTCTAAGTGCTGGGTTAGTACAAGTTAATCAGTTTGGACATAGTCCCTGTCCTATATTGGGCTTACACACCTAGTTGCCATTTTTTACGTTTGAGGTAACTGAAGCACTGAGAAGTTAAGTGGCTTGGCCAAGGTCACACAGCAGACATGTGGCAGAGGCAGGACTTGAACCCATGACCTTCTGACTGCCGGGCCCATGCTCTATCCACTACGCCATGCTGCTACGTATTCCACTATGCTATAATGAGGGTTTCTGTATAGGTCCTATTCTGCTGTACTTGCTAAGAGGTCAACTCCTTTTAATAATCATATCTTCAAACAGTTAATAACCATATCTTCAAACGTAGTTTCTATAAAAGCAACTAATTGGATTTCAGAGTCCTTTGTTTTAATAGCTGCGACTGCAACAGAACTTTGTAATTTCCTTAATTCCTTACAAAGATACTTTTGGTGAAGCCTGGTGGTTTCAGATGGCTACAGAAGCTGGAGACTATTCTCCAGGGACTGATAACCTTTCTTCCTTTCATTGTCGTAAATAAATCAATCACTCCCAGGGCCTCGGAGAAGGCATTGGGCCACAAGCCCAAGGCAGCTGTTACCTTCCTCCTCAGGGAAAAGTGGACAGGAGCTGGCTGCCGTGTCTCCAAATGGTGTCACATCATCATCATCATCATCATCACTGTCGATTAGTATTTGTTGAGCACCTGCTGGGTGCCTGGCTCTTTTCTAGGCACCCCATTCCACGCAAACTAAGCCAGCTGGCAGGCCCACCCATCTAGAAAGTGGACTAGATGGGAGGGAGCCTGCTACAAACCAAAGCCATTCTGGCCTGCGAGCAAAAGGGCTCTCAGGACAACTTCCTGGGAGTCAGCAGAGGAAGGTACTAGTCAGAGAAAGAACTAAGAATCACGGTTAGAGAGGGTTGGGAGAGGAGCTCCAGGGGCTCCAGATCTAGCTTGGACTCCATTATTTGTGTGTTGAACAAATTGAGTTTTCTCAGGTCAAAGGCCACATTTGAGGGGAAAGAAACAGACCATACTCACTTGCCTGATTTCCCTCCTGCCCCTCCCCACCAAGTTATTATTCTTACTATTGCAGAATTTGTTAAGCTTTTACTATGTATTAAGCACTGTGCTGGGGCAGGAGCAATTGAATCAGCTCAGACATAGTCTGCAGCCCACATGAGACTCACAGTCTAAAGGGGAGAGAGAGTGGGTATTGAAATCCCCATTCTATTGATGAGGAAACTGAAGCACAGAAATTTGAAGTGATTTGCCCGAAGTCACACAGCAGGAAAGTGGCAGAGCAGGAAAGTGGCAGAGTCGGAATTAGAACGCAGATCCTCTGACTTTCAGGCCCATTCTCTTTCCATTAGGAAGCAGTGTTTCTCACAATATTCTCACCTCTATTTGTATATAATCTTTGCTTATCTACCTGATTAGATTTAACTTCTGGAGAGCAGAGACCCTGTGTCTTACTTCTGTTGGACTGAGGGTTTACCAAGCCCTTAATACAGTACTTCACGCTCAGTAAGTGCTTATTATTGCTACTATTGTCGTATTTGCTAAGCAATTACTATATGTCAAGAGCTGTTCTAAACACTGGGATTGAATGCAATTTAATCAGATTGGACCCAGTCCCTGTCCCACTTGGGGCTCACAGTATAATAATAATAATAATAATAATGGCATTTATTAAGCACTTACTATGTGCAAAGCACTGTTCTAAGCGATGGCACTGTCCTAAGCACTGAAGCAGGAGGGAGAACAAGTTTTTAATCCCCATTTTTCAGTTGAGGAAACTGAGGCACAGAGGAGCTTTGTGACTTGCCCCAGGTCAGATAGCAAGCTATTGGCACAGCCAGACTTAGAACCCAGGTCCTCGGACTCCCTGATGCATGTTCTTTCCACTAGGCCATGCTCAGAAATTCCTCTGATGAGGATGATGATGATGATGATGACGGTACCAGTCAGAACCCACATCATAAATGCCATTTTAACAAGAAGCTCTGGATAACTTCAGGAGTAATGCAGTGATTCCACGAACCTCCTTGCATTGGGGCCTGATCTGTCAAGATGGGATAACGGCGGCAAGGTGTCCCCAGTTAGGGTTCCTCTGTACCCCTTGATCATTAGAGGCGTGAGCCACGAAAATGTTGCAAATGAGAGCAACCCTGCATCATCCACCGGATTGGAGGAAAACCTGCAACAAGAATGGTTTCAACAGGAGTTTGATGTTTGACACCGCCCCTCCACCCGAACCCCCTCCGACCCTGACCTCACAGATATCAAGGAGGGATAATGACCTCGTGGGGATTTGGGGGCCAGAACTTCTCATGCAGAGGCCAGCAGGCCTCTTTCTAGAGTGAAGGAGACAATAACTCACATCAGTCATGAATGAATTACAAGAAAAGGTCACCCTGTGGAGGAGGCAATTTGCCCTCTGGAGCACAGGAGCTGTCAGAAGCCAGTTCCTTAGCCAGTGTCACAGACCTGCTTCTCCCTCAAGGCCGCTGGCGCTGTTCTCTGCCAGCCCCCTTGACTAGCGGGTCTCTGGCATAGATGTCGTTCACCTCGGGGCTCCCCGAGGTCAGGAAAAAAACAAGGGGGAGGAAGCAAGAATACTTTTACAATTAGATAATTGGCATGAGGTTTCCAAGCCAGTGGCATTTCCTATAGTAAGGCAGCATCTTTCAAGTCTGATTCTTGGTGAGAAGCTGTGCCCGTAGGGACTCAGTAATCAGCCAACAACATGTGAGAGGCGATGCCCAGGCTGGGGGAGGGCAGGGGGACAGAAGAGGAGGGAGGACATTGGCAAAGATTCACCCAGCCGCAACCCTCATGACTGAACAGTTGTTTGAAACCTCCAGTTTCGGTCTCCCGGGTGGGCACTGTGGACAATCCATCCCTTCTGGTTCTCCATCTCAATAGAAACCTGCTCCCAAAGCCTCTGGGTTTGAAGCTGGAATCTGTAGCACTTACTTGGCCCAGGGACGCAAGGGGATCAGGGTTTTTAAGCCAGAGTCGTAACGCTCAGCGAAGGATCTCCGATGGCTCTTCCTGTCCAGGTCGGAGATCAGGTAGGGCCCAGCGCCAACCATGATGACTGTGTCTGGGCCTCTGGCTCGCTTTCCTGCTTCCAGTCAATGATCCAACTGGAGTGAAAACCTCCCTCTCAGCTCCACCTGATTTCGGCCTTCAGGCCTCTCAGTCAGGGCAGCCTCCTGATTGACACATAATTAATAATAATTCATAACAATGGTCTTTATTAAGTATTTATTATGAGCCAAGTACTACACTAAGCACTGGGGATACAAAATCATCAGGCCGGATGCAACCCCAGTCCCACTTGGGGCTCACAGCCTAAGTAGCAGGGAATAGGAGTTAATTTCCATTTTACAGATGAGGAGACTGAGGGACAGAGAAGGTTACACAGGCAAATAGCAGAGCTGGGATAAGAATCCAGGTCATTTGGCGCCCATGATCTTTCCACTAGGCTGTATTGCTTTTAGGTGGAAACTGGATATGCCTTCTTTTCCCCTCTAAAAGTTGGACCTTCCTTCTCTTCTTTAACTTTTCCTAGCACTTGTAATAATCTTCTGTACTAAGTCCACCTGGCACCCCTGCTTCCCTTCAAATACCACCTAAGAGCTCATTTCCTCCAGGAAGCCTTTTATTCATTTATTTGGGACTCTTCCTTGCTCTTTTTTTTATAGTATTTGTTAAGTCCTTTCTATGTTCCAAGTACTGTACTAAGCGCTGGGGTAGATACAAACTAATCAGGTTGGAGACAGCCCCCAGCCCACATGGGGCTCACAGTTTTAATCTCCTTTTTTATATATCAGGTAACTGAGGCACAGAAAAGCGAAGCGAATTGCCCAAGTCACACAGCAGACAAAAGGTAGAGCTGGGCTCAGAACCCAGGTCCTTCTGACTTCCAGACACAGGCTGTATCCACTAGACCACACTGCTCTTGTTTACTCTCCCATCCTCTTACATTGAATGTGGTCATTCACCTGGTTTTAAGGTGGACAGTCCAGATTTCAGCTGGTCTGTCCCATCCTCCATTGATACAGCACTAGCTGTCTTTTCTGTCTGGAGTTTTTATTTTGAACCCCCTGCTCTCTCTGCCTCACCTCCTACCCTCAGTCCCACAACTAAGAAATGGCCCTTGTGTTAAAGGGACCAGAGAGGGGAATGTGATGTTTCTTGGGTGAGGAAGGGGGTCAAGGGTTCCCCTGATGACACACTCTCGGTTTTGCAGATCTCCACAAGTAACCCTTGTGTGTGAACTTGGGATGCCACCTTGTTACATCCCAACATATTGTTGGTTGCTTAGCAAAGGGGTGCCTGGAGATCTCTAGTGCTATTAGAGGCCACCCCAACCCCACATTGTTTGTGTTTGTGCTTGGAAATAGGGACAACAAGTTCCCATCAGATGCTTCTTTGGTGTGAAGTCCCTGGTGGGGAATCCTATCCCTGGCTCGTTTTCTGGAACAACTCTAGCAGGTCACCCCAAGAGTTCGCTGACCATTGACCAATTTTGGCCCCATTGTGATGCTGAGATGTGCAAAATAGGAGACTCGAGGGGAGAAACCTTTCCCAGGGCCAGTAAGCCTCTTTTCTTTATTAGTCCTTTCTAGGTATCACCGTCACCTCTTCCCTAGTCCTTCTGTTTTACCTGTCTTGGGCCCTAGTCAGGTGCTAATCTCAATAAGAAATTGGTTCTGGTTTGTAAACCGAGGCCCTTTCTCCTTACCTACTTGGGATTACAGCTGGAGGCTTTGGATCGCTGGAAACAGAGCTATGCTTGCTAAAGTTGGCAATGCCCCCAAAATGGAACTGTTTCATCAAGGAGCCTGAAGTGACAGCTTTGGCTAACATCTCTCTCCAGTCTGTCACTCTTCCAAAAGGCAGGAGTGAGAAGCTGTCTCATGTCAAAAATATCTTTTGCTGCCAGCCAGCTGGATGGGTGGGGGAGTGAATATAAGTAGGAGCCAGCCCAGAGAAACTTGTCCTGCTCCTCTAAAAGCTGAGCCAATGGACTATCTTCTCAATTTCTTGAGGATGAAAGACTCATCATCACCCAACACCCTGACTCCAGACACAACTGCTCTTTCAAACACCTTTGGTTTGCCTTTGTGAACTAAGTGCTTAGTACAGTATTCTGCACACTGCAAGCAGAGTGCAGAGAATGTGTCGGTTCATTGTTATATTGTACTCGCCCAAGTGTTTAGATAAGTTCTTTGCACAGAGTAAGTGCTCAATAAATACTATTAATTGAATGAATGAATGAACGGTAAGCACTTGATGAATACAAGTGATCCTGAGGTCTAACCTGAGTCCCTCTTGCTGTAGATTTAGTCCATTTCTTCTGTCCTCGGTGGAGATAGGGAAAGCTGGTTGTATCTCTGAAATCGTGCCATTTGGTGTATCTAGAGATTAATAGTTGTATTAGAGAAGTAGCGTGACTCAGTGGAAAGAGCATGGGCTTTGGAGTCAGAGGTCATGGGTTCAAATCCCAGCTCCGCCACTTGTCAGCTGTGTGATTTGGGGCAAGTCACAACTTCTCTGGGCCTCAGTTACCTCATCTGTAAAATGGGGACTGTGAGCCCCCCGTGGGACAACCTGATCACCTTGTAACCTCCCCAGCACTTAGAACAGTGCTTTGCACATAGTAAGTGCTTAATAAATGCCATTATTATTATTATTATTATTACCTCTTTCCTCTCAGTCTTGCCTTGCTTCTAAGTGCTTTTGTTCCTCTCTAAGGCGGGGAGGTTTAGCAGCCTTCCATGTCACATTCGCCCAACTTTTCAGTCTCCCTCACGGGGCGCTTCCTCTGAGCCAAAGAGAGAAAGTAAGCTTCTTAGGTCATTCAGTCATATTTATTGAGCGCTTACTGTGTGCAAATAACTGTATTACTACTAATAATAATAATAATGGTATTTGTTAAGCGCTTACTATGTGCCAAGCACTGTTCTAAGTACTGGGGGGATACAAGGTAATCAGGTTGTCCCACGTTGGGCTCACAGTCTTAATTCCCATTTTATAGATGAGGTAACTGAGGCACAGAGAAGTTAAGTGACTTGCCCAAAGTCATACAGCTGACAAGTGACAGAGCCAGGATTAGAACCCATGACTAAACATAAACAGACACATTCCCTGCCCACAGTGAGCTCACAGTCTAGAGAGCTCTGCTCAGGGCAAGGATAGTGAAGGGACATCATTTTTCAGAAGAAAATTCCATTTGGGCCCTAAATTGGCTCAGGGCCTCACCTCATGGCACAAGCCTGTCGTTAGGCAGACGAAGTCAAGTTCCACTAGTCCCACCTCCACACCTGCCCTTGGATCCCTGACATTCATTCAATCATATTTATTGAGCACTTACTGTGTGCAAAGCACTGTACTAAGCTCTTTCTGATCCCCTTTTTCAGTTGAGGTAAGAGGCACAGAAGGGCGAACTCCTTTCTGATCTCCCAACCTCCCGTCTCTCCCCACTTCAGTCTATACTTCACTCTGCTGCCCGGATTATCTTTCTACAGAAATGCTCTGGGCATGTCAACCCCCAGCCTCAAAAATCTCCAGTGGTTGCCTATCAACCTTCGAATCAAGCAAAAACTCCTCACTATAGGCTCTCTGTCACCTTGCCCCCTCTTACCTCACCTCCCTTCTCTCCTTCTACAGCCCAGACCACACACTCCGCTCCTCTGGTGCTAACCTTCTCACTATGCCTCGTTCTCTCCTGTCCCGCCATCAACCCCTGGCCCACATCCTACCTCTGGCCTGGAATGCCCTCCCTCCTCACATCCGCCAAACTAGCACACTTCCCCCCTTCAAAGCCCTACTGACAGCTCACCTCCTCCTGGAGGCCTTCCCAGACTGAGCCCCCTTTTCCTCCGCTACTCCTCCCCTCCCCATCGCTCCGACTCCCTCCCTCTGCTCTACCCCCTCCTCACCCCACAGCACTTGTGTATATATGTACATATTTATTATTCTATTTATTTTATTAATGATGTGTATACATGTATAATTCTATTTATATTGATGATGTTGAGGCCTGTTTACTTGCTTTGTTTTGTTTTGTTGTCTGTCTCCCTCTTTTTAGACTTTGAGGCCGTTGTTGGGTAGGGATTGTCTCTGTGGCTGAATTGTACTTTACAAGTGGTTAGTACAGTGCTCTGCACACAGTAAGCGCTCAGTAAATATGAATGAATGAGTGAATACATGAATGAATGAACTTGGGAGAGTACAATACAATAAACAGACACATTTCCTGCCCACAATGAGCTGATGTCATTCTCCCCTGCCTGATGGGCTTAGAGCCTCTCAGCTTCCATCAGGGAGCAGCGACAGCCAGGAACCCCTCCCCACCCACCTCCAAGAAGGAAGTAATCTCACAGCAGCCCTGCCTTGGCTCTCTAAACCCAAACTTTAAAAGGCCTAAATTAGGGTAAGTTACTTTGATTATGTAATTGTGGCATTTGTTAAACTCTGTGTGTCAAGGAGTATACTAAGCACCGGGGTAGACACAAAATAATCAATAATAATACCTCATGGAGTTCACAGTCTAAGTAGGAAGGTATGAAGCATTGCCTAGTGGATAGAGCACGGGCCTGGGAATCAGAAGGACCTGGGTTCTAATCCCGGTTCTGCCACTTGTCTGCTGAGTGACCTTGGGCAAGTCAGTTCACTTTTCTGTGCCTCAGTTACCTCATGTGAAAAAGGGGACTAAGATTGTGAGCCCCACATGGGACAGGTACTGTGTCCAACTTAATCTGCTTGTATCTACCCCAGAGCTTAGTGCAGTGTCTGTCATAGAGTAAGCACTTAACAAATGCCATTAAAAAAAAAAGAGGCCAGAGAGATGTCAGTTACACCCAGGTAGGGTAGCATTTCCTGGAGAAGGGAGTGATCAACAGAGTGGAAGTCAACAAAGAGGTGAAGGAGACTAAGGACAGAGAAGAATCCACAGGAGACAGACACATGGCTATCTGAAGCTCAAAGGCTCCAGGAGAAGGTACGTGATAATACAGCCCCTGCCTCTATTGTCAGTTGCCTGGCCAAATTTCCCTGGACAGATTCTGCCAGAGCCAGGGGGGCAATAAATGGGCTAGGAAGTAATAGTTGTAGCAAGAATTGGGATCAAGGTGGCAAAGGTGGCTGGCTTGAGGGAGGGGGAAGGCAATCAGCCAGACTCAGCTACGTTCATCACAGCCTTGATATTCCAGGATCCAAGTTGGTGGCGGAAGGGAGGGAGTCGCGTTAGAGCCCTAGTCCTCCAAACGAATCACCATCCAGGGTACTGTTGCTAGAATTCATACAAATAAAAACAACCCTGACCTTTTCTCCTATCAGAGAGACTGTGACCATCCAAAAGTAATAAATATGACAATGAATGAATTCAGAGATTCTTACCTGGAGAGGAATCCCGGGCCAGGGAACTAGGTTGAAAGGAAGGCGGGAGAGGCTTGTGATGGGTGAAAGTCAGCTTCACACAGAAGAAGTGCTTGAGAGTGTTTTTGATCCTTCTCTCTCTCTCCTCTGTTCTCAGGTCCTCTCCTCCCAGAACCAAGACCCCCGGCCCCCTTCCTCTCCAACTGCCCCTTTCAACTGCCATTCCCATCCCCACTCTGATCATCAACATTCCCTCCTGTCCTGTTAAAGGGGCATTAGCCACCACTCTCAGCCCCCCAGCGAGATCCCTCAGGACCTGAACCCCACTACAATCTCTGGAGCAAATTTCCAGTAAAATCCAGGCCAAACTCCCCCTTCCGCAATGTTATAGAGGGCCCATTTCCTCTAAACAGACTTCCCAGACTATCTGCCACTATGGCCTCCACGTACCTCAGTAATCTCTTAACAGTTCTGGATGGCTCTATAAACTATGTAATCATAATTAATAATGGTTATGGTACTTGTTAAACGCTTACTATGTGCCAAGAACTGTTCTAAGCACTGGGGAAGATGCAAGTTATTCAGGTTGGACACAGTCCCTGTTTGACATGGGGCTAACACTCTAAATCCCCATTTTGTAGATGAGATAACCGAGGCCCGGAGAAGTTAAGCGACTTGCCCAAGGTCATATAGCTGACGTGGCAAAGTCGGAATTAGAATTCTTGATCTTCTGACTCCCAGGTCTGATTAATGGGGCCACCCAGAACTGTTAAGAGATTTCTGGGGTACGTGGAGTGTGTAGTGGCAGATAGTCTGGGAAGTCTGTTTAGAGAAAATGGGACCTTTGTAACATTGTGGAAGGGGGAGTGTGGCCTGGATTTTACTGGAAATTTGCTCCAGTTCAAGGGTTCAGGTCCTGAGGGACCCTGCTGGGGGGCTGAAAGGGGAGTGGTGGCTAATGCAACGTGGCTCATTGCAAAGAGCACAGGCTTTGGAGTCTGAAGTCATGGGTTCAAATCCCGGCTCCGCCACTTGTCAGCTGTGTAAATTTGGGCAAGTCACTTAACTTCTCTGGGCCTCCGTTACCTCATCTGTAAAATGGGGATTAAGACTGTGAGCCCCACGTGGGACAACCTCATCACCTTGTAACCTTCCCAGCGCTTAGAACAGTGCTTTGCACATAGTAAGCGCTTAATAAATGCCATTATTATTATTATTATTATTATTATTATTATTATTAATGCCCCTTTAACAGGACAGGAGGGAATGTTGATGATATCCACTAGGCCAGGCTATTTCTATGCTTTGCTCATTTGTTCTCCTGTTCATCTTTTCAGTCAAGGCCTTAGGTCTACCTGCACCCACCATGTTCAGCAGTGCCTCAGTACACTGCTGAAAAAGTAAGTCTCAAAGAAATTTTCTCTTTCATGACTCCAGACTCTGCCCACCTTCCTTGCTGGCAATACATGCAGCAAGCAAACCTGGGATCTGGACCAAATGGCGTGGGAGGCTTAACAGAACCGAGCACCCCTACTGAATAAACCGACCAAGCACCATCCTGCTGGTCATAATTAATAGTGTTGGTATTTGTTAAGCGCTTACTATGTGCCTGTACTAAGCGCTGGAGTGAATACGAGCAAATCGAGTTGGACAAAGTCCCTGTCCCAGGTGGGGCTCACAGTCTCAATCCCCATTTTACAGATGGGGGAACTGAGGTGTTGAGAAGTGAAGTGACATGCCCAAGTTCACACATCAGACAAGTGGCAGAGCCAGGATTAGAACCCATGACCTTCTGACTCCTAGGCACGTACTCTACTAGGTCATGTTGCTTCTCAGGTTGCTTCTTTCTTCTGTAAACATAAGCTAAGTCAGAGAAGAAGCGTGGCCTAGTGGAAAGAGTATGAGCCTAAGAGTCAAGGCACCTAGGTTCTAATCCTGGCTCTGTCACTTGTATGCTGTGTGACCTTGGGAAAGTCACTTAACTTCTCTGTGCCGCAGTTTCTTCATCTGCAAAATGGAGAGTCAATACCTGTTCTCCCTCCTACATAGAGTGCGATCCCTATTTGTGTCCTGATGATCTTGTATCTATCCCAGTGTTTGGTACAGTGCTTGGCGCATAGTATAGACTTAACAAAAACCACCATGAAACTGTGTAAGTGGGCAGCCTGAGATTGATCTTTCACTCAGTTGGTGGGAGGCAGCAGCTGAGCATGTGAGCATTTGCCATCTGATCAGTCCCAGTTAGAAAGGAGTCATTCATATTCCAACCTGGCATATTCACTCTTCTACCTATCTTGATCTATATTCTTCCTCCTGCTGTTACTCTTTGTAAATAGTTTTGTATGGCTATCTTTCCCATTAGTTTGTAAGCTCCGTTATGGAGGAGAATGGGTGTTTTGCTTCCTTCGTATTCTAACAAACATTTACTACAACTACTACCATTACTGCTGCTACTACTACTATTACTACTAACCTGTAAGGGAAAAGCTAGAGAAAGGAGCCTGCTCTCTTCTATTTGTGTATTCAGTGGGAAAGACATTGGCTTTGCAGATGCAAGCATAGACAAAGGTGATATTTCACCATCACCAAAATCGTCTTCAATATAATACACATTAACACAAACACACAGGCTTATTAATACCTCAAAGGCAAGGACGTGGGTCCTTCTCTGCCTCCCATCCCCCAACTGTGGGATCCCTCAAAGCTCAGTTCTGGGTCCCCTTTTATTCTCCACCTTCACCCATTCCCTTGGAGAACTCATTCGCTCCCATTACTCCAGCTACCATCTCTGGGAGGATGATTCCCATATCTACCTCTCCAGCCCTGACCTCTCTCTTTCTTTGCAGTCGAACGTTTCCTTCTGCCTTCAGGACATCTCTACTTGGATATCCTGCCAACACCTCAAATTTATCATGTCCAAAATAGAACTCCTCATCTTCCCACCTAACCCTTGCTCCCCACCGCAACTTTCCCGCACTGTGAACTCCCGTCCTCCCTGTCTCACAATTCTGTGACCATGGCATTGTCCTTGATTCATCTCTCCCAGTTCAACCTATTTTATGGACATAAATCCTCCTGTTGAGAGCTAATTCCCCAAGTTAATCATGTTCTAGGGGCTCATTAAACTGACTTTCCCCTTTCTTGAGGGCACTAAGGCTCATTCACAGCATTGGTAATAAAGAAGTGGGGAGCCTGAGGGAGGAAGCAGGGTGGGTCAGGGTCTTGCCAATGTGGGGTTTTTTTTGTTTGTTGATATCTGCAGGGAAGCAGGATAAAATCAATTTTCTGCTTTCCCCCCCACTTGTTTGATGCTGATCATCAGATTTGAAAAACTTACTGACACTCCTCCTGGTTTGTAAAGGGAGACAAACATCTCTTGACCTTTCACTTTGACTTCTAACGATTGTAAACTGCTATGGAACTGGATTGGCCAAGTCACTTAACTTCCCTGTGCTGTGCATTTCTTCATCTGTAAAACTGGGATTAAATTCCTGTTCTCTCCCTCCTACTTGAATTTGTAGCCTTGTGTGTCTATCCTGATTATCTTTTATCTACCCCACGTCTTAATGTAGTGCTTGGCCCAGATTAAGTGGTTAACATAACATTATTCTTTTTGTTATTATGGACACTCACTATTCCTTTTGCATAAAGAGAAGCAGCGTGGCTTAGTGGAAAGAGCACGGTCTTTGCAGTCAGTGGTCATGGGTTCAAATCCCGACTCTGCCAATTGTCGGCTGTATGACTTTGGGCAAGTCACTTCCCTGAGCCTCAGTTACCTCATCTGTAAAATGGGGATTAAGACTGTGAGCCCCATATGGGACAACCTGATCACCTTGTAACCTCCCCAGCACTTAGAACAGTGCTTTGCACATAGTAAGCGCTTAATAAATGCCATCATTATTGTTGGTGGTTCATGTCAATTCTACCTTCATAACATTGCTGGGATCCACCCTTTCCTCTTTATCCAAACTGCTACAGCATTGATCCAAGAAGCGACATGAACTAGTAGGCAAGGGCCTGGGAATCAGGAGGATCTGGGTTCGTTCATTCTTTCGTTAATTTATTCAATCATATTTATTTAGTGCTTACTGTGTGCAGAGCACTGTACTAAGCACTTAGGAAAGTACAATACAGCAAAAGAGACAATCCCTGCCCACAATGAGCTCACTGTCTATGGGGGTGGGGGATATAGACATCAATACAAATAAACAGACATCAATATAATTAAATAAAATTACAGATCTATACATAAGTGCTATGGGGAAGGGAGAGGAGCAAAGAGCAAACAGAGCGAGTCAGGGTGATGCGGAAGGGAGTGGAAGATGAGGAAAAGTGGGGCTTAGCCTGGGAAGCCCTATTGGAGGAGATGTGCCTTCAGTAAGGCTTTGAAGAGGGGTAGAGTCATTGTCTGGCAGATTTGAGGAGGGAGGGTGTTTCAGGCCAGAGATAGTATGTGGGCCATGGGTTGGTGATGAGACAGGTGAGATTGAGGCATAGTGAGAAGGTTAGCACCAAAGGAGCAAAGTGTGCAGGTTGGGTTGTAAACAGAGAGAAGTGAGGTGAGGTAGGAGGGGGCAAGGTGATGGAGAGCTTTAAAGCCAATGGTGAGGAGTTTTTGTTTGATATGGAGGTGGGTAGACAACAACTGGAGATTTTTGAGTTGGGGGGGCGTGACATGTCTTGAACGTTACGGTAGAAAGGGGTTCAGAAAGGGGTTCTGTAGAAGTGGGTTCTAATCACAGTTCATCCACTTGTCTGCTGTGTGACCTTGGGCAAGTCACTTCATTTCTCTTTGCTTCAGTTGCCTCATCTGTAAAATGGGGGTTAAGACTGTGAGCCTCACATGGGACAGGGACTGTGTCCAACCTTATTAACTTGTATCTACTTCCAGCACCTAGAACAATGCCTGGCACATAGTAAGCACTCAACAGATACCATAAAAAAAGCACTTAACCTACCTCACCTTGTGTACTGCAACAGCTTCCTTGCTGACCTCCCTGCCTCCTGTCTCTCCCCACTCTAGACCATGCTTTGTTCTGCTGCCCTTGTGAGCCCACTGTTGGGTAGGGACTGTCTCTATATGTTGCCAACTTGTATTTCCCAAGCGCTTAGTACAGTGCTCTGCACACAGTAAGCACTCAATAAATACGATTGATTGATTGATTGATTTTTCTGAGGAACCGATCCATGTTTCCATGTTTCTCCTCTCCTCAGGAACCTCCAGTGATTGCCCATCCACCTCCGCATCAAATGCAGACTCCTTACCATCAGCTTTAAAGTACCCAAACACCTTGCTCCTTCCTATCTTACCTCTACTACAACATTCACCTCACTCCTCTAGCACCAGCCTGCTCAAAACCCTTGACTCTTCTATCTTGCTACTGACCCCTTACCCGACTCCTGCCTCTGGCCTGGAGCTCCATCCCCCATCATTTCCAACAGGCAATCACTCTCCCCACCTTCAAAGTACTATTAGAGTTATGTCTCCTCCCAGGGGCCTTCCCCAAATTACCCTCATTTCCCCTACTCTCTCTGTCTTCTGCATCACCCTTGCTCTTGCATTTTTTGTACCCTTTATTCACTCCACCCTCAGCCCCATAGCCTTAGTTTATTTTAATGTCTGTCTCCCTCTCTAGATTGTAAGCTCCTTGTGGGCAGGGAACATGTCTTCCAACTCTGTTCCATTGTACTCTCCCAAGACCTTAGTACACTGCTCTGCACACTGTAAGTGCTTAACAAATATGAGTGTTTGATTGATTACCCACAACATTTCCAGAATCCGCTCCTTTCTCTCCATCCAAACTGCTACCATACTGGTCCAAACACTTGGCATATCTCATCTTCACTACTGCATCATCTTCTTTGCCCACCTCCCTGCCTCTCTCCCTTCCAGTCTATATTCCATTTCACTGATTGGATCATTCTTCTAAAAAATGGTTCGGCTCAGTCTCCCCACCCTTTAAAAACCTCCATTTGTTGCCTGTTCAACTCTATATTGAGCAAAAACTCCTCCTCGTCAGCTTTAAAGGCACTAGTTCTGCTCTCTCCCAAGACATCTATCGTTCCTCCTCTTCCACTACAAACCATCCCACACATTTTGCTCTTCAAACACCAATATGCTCACTGTGCCTTATCCCACTCTCATCTATCTTGCCATCAACCCTATTCTCATACTTTTTCTCCTGCCTGGAAGTCCTTCCCCCTTCATATCTAATGCTCCACCTCTCTTCCCACCTTCAAAAACCTACTAAAATCTTATCTCTGCCAGAGCCTTCCCTGACTAAACCCTCATCTCCCCACTGTACTTCCCCTCCCCACTGCATCACTATACACTTAGGCTTTCCCCCAAGGCAAAGATATTCACTGAATCCCTTCCCACAGCATCCTTTCCCACAGCACTTATGTACATACCTTCTAAATGTAAGCTCCTTATGGGCCGCTCAGTTCACTTCAATTGTATTTATTAAGCCCTTACTGTGTGTAAAGCACTGTACTAAAGTAGGAACGTGTTTTCCAACTCTGTTGTACTGTACTCTCCCAAGCACTTAGTGCAGTGAACTTAGAGAAGCAGCATGGCTCAGTGGAAAGAGCGCGGACTTTGGAGTTAGAGGTCATGGGTTCAAATCCCGGCTCCGCCAACTGTCAGCTGTGTGACTTTGGGCAAGTCACTTAACTTCTCTGTGCCTCAGTCACCTCACCTGTAAAATGGGGATTAAGACTGTGAGCCCCCTGTGGGACAACCTGATCACCTTGTAACCTCCCCAGTGCTTAGAACAGCACTTTGTACATAATAAGCACTTAATAAATGGCATTATTATTATTATTACAATGTCCTCCACAGAGTAAGTGTTCACTAAATGCCATTGATTGACTAACTGATTGATAGATTTCTTTATATTTGGTTGCTTCCCCTACCTGTAATTTGTTTTAACATCTGTCTCCCCAGCTAGATTGTAAGTTCCTTGAGAGTTGGTCTGTTTACTCTATTCCACTCTCCCAAGTGCTTAGTACAGTGCTATGCATAGAGTAAGTGTTCAGTAAATGCAATTGATGGATTTTTAATTGAGGTGAGCATCAGAGGAGAGTCTCTTCTTTCTTGCTGACATAACACATCCACCTATTAATTTATTCATTTTTCTTTACTCCCCCTGCCTTGCCTCATTCTCTCCAAACCAAAGGAAAGCCTAATGCTCAAAGAATACAGCAAGGTGGAACTGATTGAAAAGTCTCAGTGGATCACAACCTGATGTCTCTCAGGACTGCTGGCTGTGACTTAGATTATTTCTCTGGGAGCCTGACCTGATTCCTCTTAGTTCCTCAAATATATAGGTCACAGACTTAGGGCTTCTCAGAGTACTTAAATGGCCTGAGCCACTGCTTTTGGTCTCCAATCTAAAGCAGGCAGGTTCTTGCTCGGATTAAGCCTTAGAGGGATTGACTTGTAACACTTTAGAACTCATACCACCCACTCCGAACATTAAGTCCATCAAACTCCTCCAACTCTCAGTCAAGTACAGTCAGAAGAGATCCAGTTCAACTTCTGTACCATCCCCTGAGAAAGGGGAGAATTGGAAATGTATTGGAGCTAAACCAGACTTGAAAATAATTGCTCTCCCCCACTTCAAAACCTTCTTGAAAGCATAGCTCCTTCAACAAATGTTCCGTGACTAAACCCTCAGCTCCTCTTTTCCCACTCCCTTCTGTGCTGCTCTTACTTGCTCCTTCATTCATCCTCCCGCCCATCCCTAGAGCACATATGTATATATCTGTAATTTATTTATGTATTTATTTATCTACATTTATATTAATGTCTGTCTCCCCTTCTAGACTGTGAGTTTACTGTGGGCAGGAATGTGTCTATTTGTTGTTATATTGTACTATCCCAAGCACTTAGTATAGTGCTTTGCATACAGTAAGTGCTCAATAAATATGATTGAATGAATAAAAATAACCCCTTGTCCTTATGCCTAGGCTCCAAATCATAAACCAAGGTGGACTAGGCTTTGGAGAAAGGCTAATAAGAAAGCACATTCACTCACCCTCTTCTTTCTACTCCTTTAGGGATTGGTTTTCCTAGAAATCAGTGTCTTAGCCAGGTGAGATGGGGATGGGGATTAGGAATTAGGATTAGGGGATTAGGATTACTTTGACACCTATGTACATGTTTTGTTTTGTTGTCTGTCTCCCCCTTCTAAACTGTGAGCCCGTTGTTGGGTAGGGACCGTCTTTATATGTTGCCCACTTCTACTTCCCAAGCACTTAGTACAGTGCTCTGCACACAGTAAGTGCTCAATACATACGATTGAATGAAAAGGAAGAGATGTGGGTGCCGCTGGCACACGTGTACAGGGCCTGTGCACATTTTTGCCTCCCAGGCTAGTTTTCTGTTACACAAAAGATGGGAATGGTTTGTGAGTTGTCATGCTTCACATCCCTGATTTACAAAAACAGTTCTAGGACCCTTCTCCTGAGCAATGACAGTCCTCCCCAGCCTCCCACATCCCCCCTAGAGGCCCTCTGACCATTATTTGTCTCTTCAAAAACATGCTGACCTAGTCTGGTCCTCCCAAGTTGTGCTCCGTTGGCAATATGGAGCTTAGCGGGAGAGAATGCAGACCTCTGCCTAAAATAAGCACCTGAGTACCAGCCAGCTGCCAAGTTGACAGGAGGTAGCCCAGGACTGTGAACAGGGTTAGGGTCCCAGCTTTCTGGGAAGGGCTTTAACACGGCCTTAAAATCACCCACTTCCTTCCCGACACTTCAACCCATAGCTGGCAATGGCTTCATCTTTAAGGTAGTTGGTATAAATTACTGGATAATGATCTGATTAGGCAGAAGTCAGAATTGAGATTTATTAGACTGAGAGACCGTTGTTGGGTAGGGACCATCTCTATGTGTTGTTGACTTGTACTTCTCCAGTGCTTAATACAGTGCTCTGCACACAGTAAGTGCTCAACAAATACGATTGAATGAATGAATTCAGAGACTGGGCAGGAAAGGACATCAAGAGGTCATTCCATTCATCCCCCTGTTTCCAGGCAGATATGCACCTTAGTCACTGGGCAGACAGATGGTTTCTCATTTCATGCTGATACACTCTCTGGGTTGCCCAGGGTAAATGCCTACTTGAATGACACACTTTGCTACTTGTTTCCCTTCCTTTCATAAACTCCCTGTCGACTCATGACATTCAAATGAGGCAGACAGCTACCTAAGAGGGCAGTCCAAACTTAACTCAGGTTTTTTCTGGGTTTTTAAAAATCATTCCAGAAGTTTGGCAGCATCCGTGCTGCTTTCCCTGAAGCAGAAGCCAAGAAGCAGGTGGAGATATATCTTTTGAGGGCAGAGCAGTGACAGTGGCTGGGGATGCACCCTTAGACTCCTGCAATCTTTATAAAGTCCAGTGCTACCCTACAGCAGAAAAGGAGACTGTGGACATATTTATTTTAAAATGAACTTTACTTCAAGGGACTAGAACCTCCCAAAGTCCAATGCGTTGGTGCTAACAACATCCCAGGCCTGCCTGCCTAAACTTTATGGAGGAAAAAGAGCTGTTTGAGGATTGGACAATTCCCCTCTCCCCTGAAGTCAGGATAATGTCAGTGATGATGGGCAGCATAGGGAAGCTTCCAGGAGCTGGGTTTCTGGAGATGGGGGACAAGCTGCATTTTCTCCAGGGCTCTGGATTGGGAAAGCATGAAGGAGATGCTCTCACTCAATCAATCAATCAGTGGTGTTTATTGAACACTTACTGTATGCAGAGCATTGTACTAAACATTCGGGAGTGTACGATACAAGAGAGTGGGTAGATATGATTCCTGTCCATAAGGATCTTACAGACTCGAGGAGCAGACAGATATTAAAATACACGGCAGATGAATATGTACATAAGTATATGGAGGTGGGTAAAGATCAGATTCTTAAGGTGTACAGATCAAGTGCATAGGCAATGCAGAAGGGAGCGCAAATGAACAGAACCGATCATTTGTTCAAGCATTCTCTTTCTCTGTGTCTCTTTTCCCTCTATACCATAAGCTCACTGTGGGCAGGGAACAAATCTGCTAACTCTATTGCATTGTGCACTCCCAAGTGCTTAGTTCAGTGCTCTGCACATAGTAAGTGCTCAATAAATACCATTGATTGATTTTTAAATTGTAAAATGGTTAGGGCTATGCGATTTTTAAATTGTATAATGGTTAGGGCTACGTGATAAAACACCTGTTCTCTCTCCCTCTTAGCCTGGGAGCCCAGTCAATCAGTTGATGGTATTTACTGAGTATTTATTGAGTGCTTATTGTGTGCAGAGCACTATATTAAGTGTATGAGAGACTACAATACAGAAAAGTTGATAGACTCAATCCCTGACCTCGAAGAGCTTAGTTTACAAGTCTACAGGTGAATCGGCCCTTAAAAGAAATTACAGGGAGGGGAAATGGCAGAGTATAAGGATATGTATGGAAGTGCTGTGGGGCTGGAGGTTGGGAGAGTAACAAAATGCTTACAGAGACCCAGTGTGGGACAAAGCCTGTATATGATCTGTTTATTTTGAATCTAACCCAACACCTTAGCATGATGCTTGGCACATAGTAAATGCTTAATAAATACTATTACTCTTAATAATAATAATAATAATAATATTGTAGTTGTTGTGATTATTGTGATAATTGGAAAGCCTCAGTTCCATTCTAGTTCCATTGCCAATTCCGTTTCACTAACATGCCACAGTTGCCAGATACATGGAAAGAAAGCATAGTTTAGAATGAAATAGCTGAGCACAGCACACCCAGACGGCAGTGGCCGGTTGGGTAATTCCTCTGGGCCAATAAATGTCCAGGCTGGTTTATTGAGCACATTCAACTGAGTGGATTGATGTTGCCCCTTGGAATTTCTGAGTCTTTCCAATCCCAGGAGTTTCCTGCTTTTAATCTTTCGACTCTGCAGTTACATGCCTGAGATTCTGTAGCGTGAAAATTCTCCCTCTTCCCCCATCAATCCCCAGCAGTGCAGAGAAGAACCAGTTCCTTCCACAAGAGAGAGTGGAATGAGATGTGGGCCTCTTGTCTCCCCCCACATTGTATTTTCTAAGGGCCTGGGGCGCCGCCTGGTCAAAATAACCGTTCAGTGCTTATTCCATTAAATTCCACCCACAGCCTGGCTTTCCCTGAAGTAACATGAGAAGCCTCGAAGGGAAATAACAGCTCTTGTTCTTTTTATTTTTGGGAGGAGGCTGTCATCTGGTGGCCATAGTTGTTGTAACATAGGCACAGGAGACAATGCTGCAAGCGGTATAGACAGGTCTTGGAAGGTAAGCCCATTGGGAACACACTTCCATTAAGAAATGGTAATTTCTCAGTAATTTAGAAGAAAAGCACATAGAGGCTCTATATGTTGCCAATTTGTACTTCCCAAGCGCTTAGTACAGTGCTCTGCACATAGTAAGCGCTCAATAAATACGATTGATGATGATGATGATGTTCATTTCACTGGGGTAGGCTGTGCAGGTTAACTTCCTTTTCCAAGCTGGTCTACTTTTCCACAGCATTAATTGTGGTATTTGTCTTACTATGCGTCAAGCTCTGTACCACGTGATGGGGTTAATACAAAATAATCAGTAGGACACAGTTCCTGTGCCACACTGGGACTTTGGAGTAGAAGAAAGTAGGAGGGAGAACAGGTATTGACTTCTCTTTTCACCGTTGAGGAAACTGAGGCACAGGGAAGTGAAGTGACTTCTCCCAGGTCACACAGCAGGCAAGTGGAAGAGCCCGGGTAAGAACCCAGGTCCTCTGATTCCCAGACCCATGCTCTTTCCACTAGGCCATGCTGCTTCACAGAATCAATTAATCAAAGCACTTTTTGAGCACGTACTGTGTGCAAAACACTTAACTAAGAGCATGGGAAAGTTCAGTGGAATTAGAAGCACATTCCCTGTCTTCAAAGAAGTTAAAAGAAGTTAGAGAAGCAGTGTGGAATAGTGGATACAGCACAGGCCTTCCAGGCAGAAGGTCATGGGTTTTAATTGGGCTCTGCCACGTGTCTGCTGTGTGACCTTGGGCAAGTCACTTCACTTTTCTGTGCCTCAGTTCCCTCATCTGTAAAAAATGGGGATTGAGACTGTGAGCCCCACATGGGACAAGGACTGAGACTTCTGCTATGCCTTACCACCACGCATGTCTTCTCACCTCTGGCTATTCTAAGGCTCAGGAACGAAATGACTGGATACCTCTTGGATAACTCCATGCATAGAGATGCAAATTCCAACCTGATGGAATTGTCAGAGACATTATAGGAAGAAGCAAAATCCGAGAGTTCAACCTATCAGTCAATCAGTGGCATTTATTGAGTGTTTGCTATGTACCAAGCACTGTGCTAAGCACTTGGGAGAGTACAATTCAGCAGAATTAGCCCATAATGCATGGCCTAGTGGACAGAGCACGGGACTGAGAGTCAGAAGGATCTGGTTTCTAATCCCAAATCTACCACTCGCCTGCTGTATGACCTTAGGCAAGCCACTTCACTTCTCTGGGCCTCAATTCCCTCATAATAATAATAATAATAATGGCATTTATTAAGGGCTTACTATGTGCAAAGCACTGTTCTAAGCGCCGGGGGGGTTACAAGGTGATCAGGTTGTCCCACATGAGGCTCACAGTCTTAATCCCCATTTTCCAGATGAGGCAACTGAGGCACAGAGAAGTGAAGTGACTTGCCCAAAGTCACACAGCTGACAATTGGTGGAGCCGGGGTTTGAACCCATGATCTCTGACTCCAAAGCCAGGGCTCTTTTCCACTGAGCCAATCTAAAAAATGGGGATTGAGACTGTGAGCCCCTCTTGGGACAGGCACTGTATCCAACCCAATTTGCTTGTATCCACTCCTACGCTTAGTACAGTGCCTGGCACATAATAAGCACTTAACAAATGCTGCAATTATTATCATTATTATTATTAAGCACTTTCTGTGGACAGAGTCCTGGGACAGATATAAGATAATCAGTTCAAACTCAGTAGTGCATGGTAGATACTGCAACTATTAGCATTATTATTATTAGGCACATTCTATGGACAAAGTCCTGGGACAGATATAAGATAATCAGATCAAATTCAGTGGTGTGTGGTGGGAAAGTATAGCAGAAGTCACAGTCCCTGTCCCATGGGGCTCACAGTTTCCATGCCCACTTTTTACAGCGCTTAGGACAGTGCTTTGCACATAGTAAGCACTTAACAAATGCCATTATTATTATTATTATTATTATTGTTATACAGATGAGATAACTGAGACATGGAGAAGTGAAGTGACTTGTCCAAGGTCACACAGCAGACAAGTGGCAGACCCTGATTAGAACCCATGACCTTCTGACTTCCAGGCCTGCCCCTCACAGGGCTCACAACATAGGAGGTGAGTGAACAGTGAGCAGGTACTGCATCCCCATTTTACAGATGAGGAATTACAGAGAAGACCAGTGGTTGGACTGGGATTAGAAACTAGGTCTCCTGACTCGCACTCCGGTCTCTTCCCAGTAGGCTTCCTGACCTACTCTGAATAGGGAATAATTATTTGGGGCAGGAGGTGGGGATCAGAGGAGGCTCACAGGACTATAGCCCTGCCAATGGAGGGGTAGGAAGGTGCAGAAATACCAGCTCCCACTCCTCCTTGAATGCCCTGGGCTACAGGTGAAGTGTATTTGGAATTTTTGGTGTTGGACAAAGCCATTTTCCAACTCTGTTGTATTCTCCCAAACACTTAGTCCAGTGTTCTGCACACAGTAAGTGCTTTATAAACACTATTAATTGATTGATTGATTGATTGATTCCACCCCAGCCCCTTCTGGTTCCTTCATGGGGCCTGTCATCATGAAATCTGTGCAGCCTCCTCAGGGGTAACTTGATCCTGCAGTGATGATTATAGAAGTTTCTGTTAATCCAAGTCCTTCTTAAGGATGTCTTTTTCTAGCCTTGGGTCAGAACTCTTGGATGGTCTTCAGTTCTAATGCATTATTTATGGTATTTGTTGAGCATTTACTATGTGTCAAACACTGTTCTAAGCACTGGGAAATTTAATTAGGTAGGACACAATCCCTGTCCTGCCTGAGGCCTAGAGTCTAAGTAGAAGAGAGAACAGGTATTTCATCCCTATTTTACGGTGGAGGGAACTGAGGGAAAGAGAAATAAAGCGACTTGCACAAGGTCACACAGCAAGCAATTGGCAGAAGCTGAATTAGAACCCAGATCCTCAGACTCACAGACCCGTGCTCTTTCTACTAGGCCACGCTGCTTCTCCCACTTCAGCATTCATCTGGCGGTGTGGCTTCCACTTCTCTAACTCGGTGGGGTGTTTGCTGCAGCCAGCAGCCTCGCAAACACCGAGTCTGGGCTCTGCAGCAGAGCCCCGGGCTTGTCAAACTCAACCACCTGAAAGGGAGCAGGAAACACAGACGTCATAAGCTTGGGCAGGACATCAGAAGTTCTCCCTAATGACCCCCCGCCCCCGGGGAGCACAGGTCTCCTCACCTTCCCACCATCCATGACCAGGATTCGGTCACAGTCGAGAACGGTGGTGATTCGTTGAGTGATGATCAAAACCGTGCAGCCCTTGAATGCTTCCTTGATGGTGCGTTGAATTAGGCCATCCGTTTCTGGGTCCACAGAGGCTGTGGCTTCATCTATCAGTATGATCTGGTGTAAAAAGTTGGTATGATGCAAACAAAAAGGTTGCTGTTTTTTAGCATTCTGCTTGGCGACGCCAAATTTCAAAGTGGCCGTCTTCCTGCTGTTATAATTTTCTTCAGGATGGCCTCAAGTGGCATGGAAGAGATGGCCTAACCCACAAAGAGTGGGCATCTGTGGGAGCTTTAGAAGTTGCTATGGTTTTGTGAACAGTTTCACGAATCCTTTAGGAAATGTTAGTTACCTCTAGTCCTTAAGTTCCTTATGGGCAGGGGATGAATCTACCAACTCTGCAGACAAGTGGCAGAACTGGGATCAGGTCCTCTGACTCTCAGGTATTTGATATTTCCACTAGGCCTCACTGCTTCTCCACTATGACCTTTGACTCTCATTTTGTGCTTGGCAGGGCACAAATCCTACTTCATAATTAAGCCATAGTGATCTTTTGCATGTATTTATTACTCTATTTTACTTGTACATATTCTATTTATTTTATTTTGTTAATATGTTTTGTTTTGTTCTCTGTCTCCCCCTTCTAGACTGTGAGCCCACTGATTGTTGGGTAGGGACCGTCACTATGTGTTGCCAACTTGTACTTCCCAAGCGCTTAGAACAGTGCTCTGCATACAGTAAGTGCTCAATAAATACAATTGAATGAATGAATGAACTCTGTTGTTCAGTACTTTCCCAAGCATTGAGTACATTGTTATGTATGCAGGAAGTATTCAATAAATACTATTTATTGATTGACAGCTGAAAGACGTGTCAGGAAACCAGATGAAGAGCAGCCTCATGGGCTTAAGTTTGAAGTAGATGGGAGAAAGAGGCAAAGAGAAAACATCCCCACTGGCCAGTGTTTATAGAGTAGAGGTGGAGGGAGGGGAAGGTAGGTAACATGACTGCCCTGGCATGGCCAGGGAAAGCAACATGGCTTAGTGGAAAGAGCACCTGCCTGGGAGTCAGATGACCTGGATTCAATCAATCAATTAATCAATGGTATTTATTGAGTGCTTTAAAATCAATGGTAAGGGATTTTAAAATAAAAATAATAATTATGGTATTTGTTAAGCTCTTCCTATGTGCCAGGCACTGTATACAAGCAAAATCAGGATGGATGCAGTCCCTGTCCCACGTGAGGCTCACAGCTCAATCCCCATTTTACAGATGAGGTAACTGAGGCACAGAGAAGTAAAGCAACATGCCCAAGGCCACACAGACAACAAGTGGTGGAGCCAGAATTAGAACGCACGACCTTCTAACTCCCAGACCCAAGCTCTATCCACTGTACCATGCTTCTTCTGGAGCGTGGCTCAGTGGAAATGAGCCCGGGCTTTGGAGTCAGAAGTTGTGGGTTCAAATCCCGGCTCCGCCACTTGTCAGCTGTGTGACTTTGGGCAAGTCACTTAACTTCTCTGTGCCTCAGTTCCCTCATCTGTAAAATGGGGATTGACTGTGAGCCCCCCGTGGGACAACCTGATCATCTTGTAACCTCCCCAGCGCTTAGAACAGTGCTTTGCACATAGTAAGCGCTTCATAAATGCTATCATTATCATTATTATTATTATTTCTGTTGAGTGGAGGGATGGAGGATTTTGAGGAGTGGGAAGGAGTGGACTGAACGTTTTTTTTTTTTTAGAAAAATGATCCTTGCAGCAGAGTGGAATATGGACTGGAAAGGGAAAACATAGTGCTCAGGGAGGTCAGTGAGTTGGCTGATGAAGTAGTAAAGGCAAGGAAATGAGAAGTTGTTGGATCAGCAGGGTAGCAGTTTCAGTGGAGAGGAAGGAGTGGATTCTAGAGATGCTTAGAAGGTAGAATCTACAAGATATGGGCTCAAACTGAATATGGGGGTTGAATGAAAGAGATGAATGCCAAGGTTATGGGCTTGTGAGACAGGGAGAATGGTGGTGTACTATAAAGTCATGGGAAAGTCTCATGGAGGACAGGGTTTTTGGTGAGAAGATAAAGAGTTCGGTTTTAGACGTTAAATTTAAGGGGGCAGTGGGGCACCCAAATGGAGATGTCCTGATGGCAGGAGGAAATGTGAGGCTGCAGAGAATCAGAGGTCAGGCCTGGGAAGGTGAATTTGTGAATCGTCTGCATAGAGAGGATAGTTGAAGCTGTGGGAGCAAATGAATTCTCCAAGACCTGGGTATAGATGGCGAATGGAAGGAAGCCCCAGAACTTAACCTTGAGAGATTCTCACAGTGAGATAGGAGAGGAGGGCGGGGAAGGGGACAATGTGGCAAGTTGGAAAAAATATGACAACCACCACTACAAACAGAAAGATTATATGGAATGACCAGGGGAAGCAGATAATAAATGAGAGGAGAAAGCCTATGAAAAGCAATCTGAATTAGGCTACCAACTCTGTTGTATTGTACTCTCCCAAGTGTGCAGTACTCTGCACACTGTAAGCCCTCAGTAAATACCGAATGATAATGGATTGATAGATTAAAGAGTTTTATATTCACCTTCTTTCAAAAATTCCCATCCCTAACCCTTCTCACTCCCACAATTTGCCCCACAGGAGTAGTAGTAGTGATTAATATTTATTGGTATTTCTTAAGCACTTACTGTGTGCACTGCACTGCACTAAGTGCTGGGAAACATACACAGGTGAGAATTAGACATGGTCCCTATCCCTAAAAAACATTTGCTCCCAGATATCCTCCTTCCTTGCTGCTTTCTTACTTTAGTATTGCGCAGGAGGGCTCTGGCTATACACAACAGCTGTCTTTCCCCAACGGAGAAGTTCTTGCCGTTTTCAGCAACTTTGGCTTGTAATCTCCCCGGGAGGTTTACGATCTGTAACAGAGAGAGTGGCATAGTCGGGTGAGAGAGAGAGACCTGAACAAGCTGACCCCAGCCAGTAAATTAAATTCAGTCTGGCCTGGGTTATTGGGATTTTCTTGTTTCATGGTCAAAACATTTTTCAAGTAGAAAATGTGACTCGGTGCAAAGATACTTTATACCCAACTTCCTTGCTCCACTTATATTTTACTGCAGGCCATAAAGGGGAGAAAATGGAGGATTTGTGGGGGTGTATTTGTGCCTTTTTAAAAAATGATATTTTTTAAACACTTACTATATGCTAGGCACTGTACTAAGCGCTGGGGTAGATACAAGCTAATTAGGTTGGACACAGTCCCTGTCCCACATGGGGCTCACAGTCTTAATCCCCATTTTACAGATGAGGGGAATTAAGGCCCAGAGAAGGGAAGTGACTTTCCCAAGGTCACATAGCAGACTAGTGCTGGAACTGGGATTAGAACCCAGGACCTCCTGATTCCCAGGCCCATGCTCTATTCACTATGCCGTGTGTGTGTGTGTGTGTGTGTGTGTGTGTGTGTGTGAGTGTGTGTACATAAAAAATCCACTCTGCCAACATGTAGGGCAAACACATGCTTCTTACTTGGTTTGGGGCACAGACTCATTGAAAGCTGCTCCCATTTTCCCAGTGAGTCTTTGCTTCCCAAGGACTTCTCACTCCTTTTTGCCAAGGTTGAGATCCAGGGCATCCAAAGATACAGGCTAGAGCTACAACCCCAGCCCATGAATGGGGATTCCCAGGCAGGGGTGATCCCGCCCCTTCCCTCTCAACCAAAGGTAGTGGCTTCAAGGCCAGCTGGGTGTCAGTCTGAGTACAGACCAGGACTTAGTCTAGGGCCAGGACTTCTAGGGCCTGGCTGAACTCTAGAATTTCAACTATACATGGCTTTACCTCCAGGACAGACATCCAGTGCCCTTTCCTTTTCTCTAATCCTCTCAAAACTTTCCAAGGGCCTCACATGCCCTGAGGTTGTATTGTTTTAGAATCTTAAAGGTGGTACTTACTGCTTTAGTCAAAAATGTCCTTTCCAGAACTTTCCAGATCTGCTCATCCGTGTAGTTGTCAAAGGGATCTAAATTAAACCTGTCACCCAAGGATAAGAGAAAGACTTAAACAGCAATAAAATGGCTCTTTGGGAAATCAATCTCTGCTGGCAGATATTATCCAGCTAGTATGTGTCTGGTTCCTGCTAACACAGGAGAACTGAGTATTTCTTTCAGTTTACAAAATAAATTCTTCTGAGCTAGCTGATACGTTCTACTTTGAGTTATGCATTTTGTGCATTTTTCAACAAAAATGTTCAGTCCATGTTTACCCACTCTTCAAGAGCCTCCAGTGTTTGCTCACCTACCTCTGCATCAAACAGAAACTCCTTACCATCACCTTTAAAGCCCTCAACCAGCATGACCCCTCCTACCTTGCCTTCCTGATTTCCTCCTACAACCTAGCCCACACGTGTCACTCTTCTTTTTTCTTTCTTTCAATTGTATTTATTGCCAAGCTATTAACTGTACCTCAATCTCATCTATCTCACTACTGACCTCTCATCCATGTCCAGCCTCCGGCCTGGAACGCCCTCCCTCCTCATAGCCTACAATTACTCTCCCACCTTCAAAGCCTTATCGAAGACACATCTCCTCCAAGAGGCCTTCCCTGACTATGCCCTCGTATTTATCGAGTGCTTACTGCGTGCAGAGAACTGTGCTAAGCACTTGGGAGAGTATAATATAGCAATATAACAGACAGATTCTCTGCCCAAAACTAGATTATATTCTAGAGGGACAGCCAATATAAATGAATAAATTATAGATATGTACATAAATTATAAATGACAGATGTGTGCATAACTACAGATATGTACATATCATTTCTTCTTCTCCCACTCCCTTCTGCATCACCCTGATTTGCTCCCTTTATTCACCCATCCTTCAGCCTCACAGCATTTATATACATATATGTACTTTATTGATTTATATTAATATCTGTCTCCCCCTCTAGACTTGTTCGTTGTGGGAAGGGAACGTGCCTACCAATTTTGGTGTACTATTAAATCACACTCTCCCAAGACCTTAGGACAGTGCTCTGCACACAGTAAGCTCTCACTAAATATTATTGATTGATTGATTGATTGGTAGATTGTGACTGAGAGGGAAGCTAGAGAGTATTGTATAAATCGATTATGGGTATGGTACATTGGAGTGAGCTGAGCAAGGCCGTAATTGTTTGGAGTTTCAGGAGGGCCCAGCCCAGTCTGTACCGTACTGTGCCGACAAACAAGACGGGTTCTTGGGGAATGACAGAGAGCTTGGTTCGGAGATTTTCCAGACCGATGCTACAGATATCAACATCGTCGATGTAGATCTTTCCAGCAGCAGGTTCCACCAACCGGAATAGTGCCACCCCAAAAGAGGATTTTCCTGGAGGGAGAAGGGGGAAAACTGAGTCTCATGTGAACATAATAACATGGTGTTTGTGAAGTGCTTACTATGTGCCAAACACTGTACTAAGCTCTGGGGTAGATACAAGATGATCAGGTCAGACACAGACCCTGTCCTATACAGTACTCACAATCTACTGGAGAGGGAGAACAGAAGAAGAAACTGAGACCCAGAGAATTTAACTGATTTGCTCAAATGGCAGAGGCAGGATTGGAACACATATCCTGTCCCTCCTAGGCCTGTGCTCTATCTACCATGTTGAAGCAGCAGTAAGCAGAGATCTAAGCCAAGGGATGAATGACAATGAAAACAGTCCCCAGGAGTCAATTTATCTGCTAATCACCTATCAAGCCTATCAAACTTGACACTAGAGATGATCCAGGGTCCAGAACTTAGAGAACAGCATCACAGCTAGGTGGGGGCGGGGTGGGGGGGTGGGGGAATGTGCTTTATACCATCATGAAATAATGGGACCGACCCTGCCTGGGAAAAGACCTAACTTTACTGTTTAGGAAAGTGGCAAGTGAGGCCTCCTCTGAGTCTAAGACTAAACTGTCCTCCAGGCCAAGAAGGCTGTTTGTTACCTTTTTGGACAGTTAGTTTCATCCTTCAATAATACCCTTTGAGTGCCTGCTGCTGACTGTGGAGCATGACTGAAGAAGAACCAGTCATGACCTCTGCCCCTGAGGAGCTCTTTTTTTTTTTAATGGCATTTTAATGGCACTGTAATGGCACAGTGTTTACTGTGCGCCAGGCATTATATTAAGCCCTGGGGTAGATACAATTTAATCATGTTGGGCACAGTCCCTGTCCCACATGAGACTCACAGTCCTAATCCCATTTTTATGGAAGAGGTAACTGAGGCACAGAGGAGTAAAGTGACTTGCACAAGGTACACAGCAGACAAGTGGCAGAGCTGGGATTAGAACACAGTTTACAATGTTTTGGAAGAAGCAGAGATCAATATAAGCACTCAAAGCTGCAATTGGACTTACAGTGCAAGTGACAGAGGCAAGGAATGTCACAGAATACCCAAAGTTTTTGTAAGTCCTGTGAGGGCTGAGAATGTATGTCTTGCTTGTACTTTCCCAAGTGCTCAGTAAAGGCTTCTTCCCATAGAAGGTGCTAAATAAGTACCATTGGTTGAACTAAACAACCAAAGCATAGTCATTGGATTTAAATGGGTTTACTTAAGTACTAAGAAAAAACTGAAATTCCTGACTTTTGTCAGATAAAAGTAACTACCATTAGCACTAATTCCCCCCTCCCTGCTTCCTCTCTCTCCCAACTTCCAATGTTTAGCAATAATAATAATTGAAGTACTTGTTAAGTACTTACTTTGTGCCAACCACTATACATTGAAGAAGACAAAAATGCAATTAAATTATACACGGCCCAGTCCCAAATGGGACTCACATCTAAAGGGGAGAAGGAACAGGTATTTTATCTCCATTTTACAAATGAGGAAACTGAAGCCCAGAGAAGTGAAGTGACTTGTCCAAGGACACAAAGCAGGCACGTGGGAGAGCTAGGATTAGAAACTAGGTCCTCCAACTCCCAGCATTCTCTTTCCCCTGGGCCACAATGCTTCTCCTTAGAACAACTATAGTCTGTTCCCTTGTGCCATTTGTTTTTGAACTACATTTTTCCCTTTCCCCTCCTGCAGCCACTTTCGTGCAACTCCAAAGACTTGCCCCCTTCTGTCCTGTAACTTCCTAGCAGAAGCTACTACCAAATGCCTGCAAATTTTGTGGTTTTTCAAGTTGCCAGTCTCCTGCAGTCAGGTTGTATGTATTATCATGTTTATTGAGCACTTACTGTGTGCAGAGCACTGTACTAAGCAGTAGGGAGAGTACAACATAACAATAAACTGATATACTCCCTGCCCACAGCCAGCTTACAGTTAATACTAAAGTGACTCTAGGCAGGCTGGGTGGAATTTGTCGGGAAGGGAGTCGTAGGTGGGAAGATTATTGGGTAACGAGCTGGTAAACCAGCCACATTTCGGAAGCTTTCAAGATGGGCCGGATTCCCAGAGGTTCAGCTGTGGGGGCAGGGGTTAGGGTCAGAGTCAGGGTCAGGGTCAGCCTCGTACCAGAGCCTGTTCTTCCCACGATGCCCACCATTTCTCGGCTGTGGAACGTCAGGTTGATCCCGTGCAGTATGATGGGGCTGTTGTCCCGGTATTTCATCTGATAATCTTTGAAGGTGATTTCTCCACGGTTGGGCCAGCCTTTTGGGCAGTTCACCCCAGTGATATGCAGTGGGGGCTCAGGGTTGCACTTCTGTTTTTGAAAAGAGAAAATGGAGGAGGAAAAAAGTTAATATTCCCAATAATAATTGTGGTTTTTGTTAAGTGCCTACTATGTGCCAAGCACTGGGGTAGATACAATATTTACAGATGGGACACAGTCTCTCTACCACAAAGGGCTTATAGTCTAAGTAGTAGGGTGAACAAGTGTTGAATCCCCATTTTACAGGTGAGGGACCTGAGGCCCAGAGAAGTTAAGCGATTCGCCCAAGATCACACAGCAGGTAAGTGGCAGAGCTGGAATTAGAATCCAGGTCCTATGACGCCCAAGCCCATGGTCACGTTCCTCCCAAGGCTCTGCTCAAAGCGTATGAAGGGAAGCCCCTCTCCAGGGGCCCTCAAACCAGTGATAGTTTCATAGTTAGGGGAACTGTAGGAGAAAGAATTGTTTCCTACCTCCTGGTATTGCAGGATTCGCTCTGCGCTGGTAAACCTGGCTTCCGTTTCTGCCCCAAGCCTGGTGCAAGCCTGAAAATAGGTGGCTAACTAGAACCAAGAAGAAATGTCCAGATGTTAGCAATTCTTTGGGGCTTTAGCCAAACAGCTCACTTCTCTCTGGAAGGTTGTCACTCTCAGAGAGGCAGAGACCTAAGGAGACTGAGAAAAAAGAATAGGAAAAGTGATGGAGAGTAAAGCAGACAGATGTGCATGCATCGTCTCCCCCATGGGGTTTGACTTTCCCCGTTTTTGTCAGTGGAATGAATGGTGCCAGTGGTCACTCTGAGCCTCACTCCATCAGTGTCCAAGCACAGGCACAAACTACTCTAGAAGTCTGTCTTGCAGCATTCTCCAAGGACAAGTGAGCACAGAGATTTTCCTGAGGAAATCATCCCGGCTGACAATAGCCACACATGAGAAATAATAAACTACACATTCCAGTAACTTTCCATTCACAATGCTGTTCCCTGCACAGAAAGTCTTGTAAGTTAAATAGTGAACATTTTTTTTTCAGTTGAGGCTGATGGAGAACTCTGGAAAGGTTGAAAGAGGTGGGAAAGGTTGGGAAAGTGGCGTGGCTTAGTGGCAAGAGCCCAGGCTTGGGAGCCAGGGGACCCGGGTTCTAATTCTGACCCCTCCACTTGTCTGCTGTGTGACCTAGGGAAAGTCACTTCACTTCTCTGGGCCTCAGTGACCTCATCTGTAAAATGAGGATGAAGACTGTGAGCCCCATGGGGGAACAACCTGATTACTTTGTATCTACCCCAGCGCTTAGAACAGTACTTGCCACATAGTAAGCACTTAACAAATACCATTATTATTTTTATTCTTATTCTTATTATTATTATAACACCCAGCCCATATGCAGCACGAGCATGAGGCTGGAGATCAGGAGGCCTGGGTTCTATTCTTTATTTTCTCAATAGCCTGTTGCGTGACCATAGTCACACAACTGAGTCTCTGGACCTCAGTTTCCTCAGTGGCAAAATAGGGTACTAATATCTGCCCCTTCCTTGGCTCACAGGACTGTTGCAAGGATTGAGATGACTGCTGTTAAAGCAATAATGACACTTATGATATTTGTTCAGGTCTTACTAGGGGAAAATCCCTTGGAGTCGAGGCAAGGTAATCAGATTGGACATAGTCCTTTTCTCACATGGAGCTTACAGTCCAAGAGGTTGGAAAAGCCGGTATCGTTTCCCCATTTCACAGATGAGGAAACTGAGTCCCCAAGGTCACACAGCAGGTCTGTGTCAAAGCTGAGATTTGAACCCAAGTTTCCTGCCTCAAGGTCTCACACTCCTTCTATTTGGCCATGCTGCCTCCAAAGGCAAAGACCTTTGGAGAATGAGAGCACCCAATCGATTTGAGGTACTGAAGCATTAATTTTACCTGGAGGACGTAGCTCATCGCCATGGCTTTGTATGAAGAGGAAATGGAAGGCGGACCCAAGACAACAAACAAGGCCACAGCCAGGGTCACGAAGTGGCTCAGGAGCTCAAGCCGCAACGTCATCCATCTCATTGAGGACATAAACAGCAAGACATAGTTGCAGTTCTCATCGGTTAGTGTTCTGAATCTGGGTTGGAAGTCCAGGGATTAATATGGGTGAGACGTTCATGATATGGAGGAAACAGATGTCAGAAAGTCAAACCTGCTTCAGCCCAGTTAGGGAATGATTGAATTTGGGGGACCAAAACTTCAGGCTCAGAAAGTATGAAAATTCATGTTGTTTATACTATTAAGGCCAGGTGGGGCTAGTATTTTCCCCATAGCCTAGACTGGGAGAGTTGTGTGAGTGGCTACTAGGAAGTAAGCTTGTGGAGCTCTGAATCCATGAATGTAGTTGGCTTTTCTCCTCTTTCTCATTTTCCTCCTCTCCCTTCTCCTCCTCCCCCACTTCATCATTGTTACGATTATTTGGTTCATATGCTGAGCGCTAACTGTGTGCCTAGCCTTGTGCTAAATGTGAAAAAGTACAAGGATGATGACTCAGAAATGGTTCCTGGATCATGAACGTTTGGGAAACTAAAACTGTAAGCTGGGAGAGGGATAGAGAAACTGACAGTAGATACACAAAGGAAGAAATAATGTAACGTAATTGTTAATGTTGTTAATACTCTCTTAGACCCTTAGTAAAAGATGCTAATTGATTCAGACACAGGTGAGATCTGTTTTTATCCTTGTTCTTCTTCCAGCCCCACCTATTTATAAACGTTTTTGCTGCCTGTCTTCACCATTAGTTTCTGAGCTCTCTGAGGACAGGGAATGTGGCCCTCTCAAGCATTTTACATTATAGTGCTTTGCCCTCCATAAACAGAGAAGCAGCGTAGCCTAATGGAAAGAGCACAGGCCTAGGAGTCAGAGGACCTCGGTCCTAATTCTGGCTCTGCCACTTGTGTACTCTGTGACCTTAGGCAAATCACTTTACTTCTCTGTGCCTCATTTGTAAAATGAGGACAAAATTCCCGTTCTCCTTCCTCTTAGACTGTTAATCTCATGTGGGACAGGGGCTCATTATCTTGTATCTGGCCCAGCCCTCATCTGTACAGTGCTTGGCACATAGTAAGCCCTTAATGAATACTAAAATTATTACTATTATTAACGATAGTAGGTGCTCAATAAATACCACTGAATAATCCTGTCGGAGGGAAATCCTCCAGGCCCCTATCTCCCCGGCCATTCCTGACAACCGCTTTTTCCCAAGCCCCGCACTCAGGAAGCAGAAAATGTGTGGCTTACTGCTGGATATAGTCTTCTGTTTTACCGTAGATGTGGATGGAGCTCAGGCCTTGCATGGAAGTAAGAATGTGAGAGAAGAGTGGCGATTGGCTGCAATTTTCCATTCTCTTAATCACCCTGATGGATGCCTTGAAGACTCTATGACACGAGGAAAGCCGGTCATACACAGTTTACAACCCACACACTCTTTTAGGCCTACTCTTGATCTGTCTGGCCTCGCCTTCACCTCAGTCTCAGTGGCCCAGTTCTTCTAAGAGAAGCAGTGATGAAGAGAGTTCAGTTGCTATTTCAGGGTGAGACTGTGACCAGCCCTGCTACCAGAGAAGTAGTGACTCGGCCTATAGCTTTGGAATTGAAGGTAGGTGCCCTATTAAGATTCTGTATCCAACATCACCACTGACCTTAGGCAATTCCTTTCTTCATTCTGGGCCCTACTCCCCTTGTGAAACAGGATTTATTTCCTCACAGGATAGACAGAGATCAGGGTGGAGCCCAAGCACCTATTTCTTTGATGGGACAAATCTGACTTGATCCTGAAAGGGCAGTTGGCGGAAGAAGAAACAGGCTTCTGGGACATTTGGGGGATTCACTGGATAACATGGAAGTAGACGGATGTGTTATGCGTTGATACCTGTTGTTAAAGCAGGATAATGAGTATGGATTTTAGCTATCAACTATAAGGATAGATGTTCTTCTTTACCATTTGGTGGATTAATTTTTAAGTCAACTGTTTGGACGCTTTTTGTAATGGGTCTGCCACACTCCTTGTGGTTTTTTTGTACGAGTCACACTGGTAGTCCTGAGTGGCGAATGCTCTTTGTCAATTTGAGGTGAAAGGCCTGATATAATCAGGGAGCAGAACTCTGAGCAAGTGATATCCTGGTCCCTGGCTCCTGCAGGTCACCTGGATGATGTTGGTATTGAGCCCATGGGTTTGGGGGTGGGAGATTGGGGTGGGGCAGGGCTCCTGAAGTTAACTTGCTCAGACTGAGCTCCTAGCCATCCCTGTTTAGCGTCTCCTCTAAAAGCAGAGTCTCCAAGTCCCAGGTACCATCTTCCCAGGGTTTGAGAAAGAAGGCTGCGGAAGACATTGAATACTCTTCCTTGCAGGGTGTGGTAAGCCAGAGAAAGCAGCGTGGCTTAGCAGAAAGAGCACAGGCTTGGAAGTCAGAGTCATGGGTTCTAATCCCGCTCCGCCGCTTGTCAGCTGTGTGACTTTAGGCAAGTCACTTAACTTCTCTGTGCCTCAGTTACCTCATCTGTAAAATTGGGATTAAGAACATGAGCCAGACGTGGGACAACCTGATTGCCTTGTATCTACCCCAGCACTTAGAACAGTGCTTGGTACATAGTAAGCGCTTAACAAATACCATAATAATAATTATTATTATAATGAATTAAAGCAGGAAAAATGCTTTGCCTGGAAAATCTTGAATGGCCAAACCCTGTAACCCACAATCCAACAACATGAAAGATGTTGATCCCAGTGTCCTGGAGCCTGTCACGAAGCAGAATGGAAAAGCTGCTTACCTAAATATGGTGAGAAAGACAGCACTGAGGATGCCTCCCACGACCAGAAAATAGGGAGACAACACTAAAATGATGGTGAAAATTGACATGAGTATAAAAACCAAAAGCAAGAACTCTTCCACAATAATTGGAAGGTTCCGGTCCAGCTCATCCAGGTCTCCAGAGAAACAATTCAAGAGTCTTCCGGTAGGAGTTGTGTCAAAGAAACTCACTGGGCAGCGAAGGACCTGCAGAGAGGAGAAACCGATCAAGGGGGAGAATGGGGAGGTCAGCAGGGAATTTGTGCTGACATAGCAAAATACTCACTTCAGTTGCCAGAATACACATTCTTTTAGGCAGAGTTGAACTAGGGAGTAGCAGTGGGGGGCAGGTGCCCCAGTCCCCAGGGATGGGAGCTACTGTATGGTCAGGGACACCAGCTCCATTCATTCATTCCAGCGTGGCTTAGTGGAAAGAGCCTGGGTTGGGAGTCAGAGGTCGGAGGTTCTAATTCCACTTCTGCCACTTGTCAGCTGTGTGACCTCGGACAAGTCACTTAAATTATCTGGGCCTCAATTCTCTCATCTGTAAAATGGGGATGAAGCCTGTGAGCCCTACATGGAACCCCCTGATTACCTTGTATCTACCCCAGCACTTAGAACAGTGCTTTGCTCATAGTAAGTGCTTAACAAATGCCATTATTATTATTCATTCATTCAATTGTATTTATTGAGTCCTTTCTGTGTGCAGAGCACTGTACTAAACACTTGGGAGAGTGCAATATGACCATAAGCAGACACATTCCCTCCTCATACTGAGTTTCCCCTTTTAGACTGTGAGCCCACTGTTGGGTAGGGACTATCTCTATATGTTGCCAACTTGTACTTCCCAAGCGCTTAGTACAGTGCTCTGCACACAGTAAGCACTCAATAAATACAATTGATTGATTGATTGATTGATTGATTGAGTTTACAATCTAGAGGAGGAGATTCCACTCCATGAGGCTACGAAGACTCCCTCCCTGGGCCCCCGCAGCTTTTAATAATAATTATAATAATTATGATATATTTGTTAAGCAGTTAGTATGTGCCAGGCACTGTATTAAGTGCTGGGGTGGATACAAGTTAATCAAGTTGGCCACAGTCCCTGTCTCACATCGGGCTCACAGTCTTAATCCCCATTTTGCAGATGAGGTAACTGAGGCACAGAGAAGTAAAGTGACTTACCCAAGGCCACAGAGCACACAAGTGGTGGAGCTGGGATTAGAACCCAAGACTTTCTGACACCCAAGTCCATGCTCTAGCCACTACACCCTGCTGCTTTCGGACACGGCAGGCTGCTATAGGCCAGCCTACTTGGATCCTGGATCTGGAAGGTGGGGCAGGAGTGGGGCCAAGATGCTGGCTCTGGCTTTAATCCCTCCTACCAGTAGGCCAGTTCTCCCCTTCCCAGTTCCAGAACCTGTGAGTTTTCTCTTGCCCACGGCCTCAGGGCCTCCTGATGATGAACCAGGGGCCTGTCTCTCTCCGGCCCACTCAGGCAGCCTGTTAGGTGGTCCAGGGCTAAGGCCGGTGTCCAGATTCAGGAATCACGATGAGGATGGTGTCACTCCCAAAGCCAGGATGACTGTCCCCTCCGACCACCACCACCCTAGGAGCAGGGACCCCGGCTTAACTGGCCCCCCCTGACATGTGACTGGTGGTGATGGTGGTGATAGACATAGGGCAGATTTGGAAGAGATGCCTATAATAATAATAATAATAATAGCATTTGTTAAGTGCTTACTATGTGCAAAGCACTGTTCTAAGCGCTGGGGGGATACAAGGTGATCAGGTTGTCCCGCGTGGGGCTCACAGTCATCATCCCCATTTTACAGATGAGGTAACTGAGGCTCCGAGAAGTTAAGTGACTTGCCCAAGGTCACACAGCAGATGTGGTGGAGCTGGATTCGAACCCATGACCTCTGACTCCAAAGCCCGGGCTTTTTCCACTGAGCCACTCCTGTAGTGGACAGGCCAGGTTGGTGGGCAGCAATTGGGAAAGGGGTTGCTCTCCTTGAGCAAAGGCTTGGAGCTCACAGTCTAAGAGTGGGAAGAGCAGGTATCCTATCCCCATTGTACAGATGAGAAAACTGAGACTCAGAGGTAAAATGACTTGCTGAAGGCCACACAGTGAAACAACTGTAACAATTGGGTACAATGGACACAACTGTCCCTGAGTTTCTTCAAGAACACAACCCCCACTCCAGAATTCTCTGGGTCAGAGCTGAAGGAATCCCCCCCGCCCTACCTCCTTCCCCTCCCCACAGCACCTGTATATATGTTTGTACAGATTGATTACTCTATTTTGCTCGTACATATTTACTATTCTATCTATTTTATTTTGTTAATATGTTTTGTTGTCCGTCTCCCCCCTCTAGACTGCGAGCCCGCTGTTGGGTAAGGACCGTCTCTAGATGTTGCCAACTTGTACTTCCCAAGCGCTTAGTACAGTGCTCTGCACATAGTAAGCTCTCAATAAATACGATTGATGATGATGATGATGAATAAATACGATTGAATGAATGAATGAATGAATGACAGATTCTGAGCCAGATTCTCTCCTCACCTCTGAGCTTTTTCCCTTAAACCTTTGATTCCCCATATATTCCTCTAACCCAGCCTACAAAAGTACAAAACCAGTGCTCCAGAAAATGGTTTTAATGATAATAATAACTGTGGTATTTGTTAAATTCTTACTAGGTACCAGGCACCATACTAAGCGCTGGGGTGGACACAAGCAAATTAGGTTGGACAGGGTCTCTCTCCCACATGGGGCTCACAGTCTCAATCCCCATTTTAGGGTTGAGGTAACTGAGGCCCAGAGAAGTGAAGTGACTTGCCCAAGGTCACATAGCAGATACGTGGTGGGGCCAGGATTAGAACCCATGTCCTTCTGAGCCCCAGGTTTGTGCTCTATCCACTGTGCCATGCTGCTTCTCTACGGCTCTGACCTTACCTTCTTGAAAATGTTGTTATGGAAAGCCGAGGAGGCTTTTTTTGTTGTCAGCGTGAAACTGCCCGATGAGCTAATAAAAGTCAGTATCATCACCAGGCCGGTGACTCCGTACACCAGCTGGTAGAAGGGCAGACGGGGGTTGTCTAAAATGCTGCGGCCGTCCTGTTTTGTTGTTCTGGCTGCTGTTGTTGCTGCTGCTACTGCTGTTGGTCTTAAAGGAAGAGGCAGGGGTGAGCCAATTCTTAGTAGAAGAGAGCCAAAGGCCTCCCCTGGATTCACACTGTCTTATGGAAACTATTTATTAATAATAATAATTATAATAGTGGCATTTTTAGGCACTTACTCTGTGCCAAGCACTGTACTAACAGCAAGGTATAGAAAATATAAATATATCTCTTTATAAATAATATAAATATATATTTACAAATAAATATAGAAGATATAGACAAGGAGGTATAGAAGATGTTCAGGTCAGACACAGTCCCTGCCCCAAACAAGGCTTGCAGTCCAAGTAGGAGGGAGAACACCTGGGAATTTAGAAATAATTCTGGAACCTTGCCCCTTCCTTGCCCAGTGCTCCTCTGGGAATGTTGGGGAATTTCCCTGCTATGGATCTATTTCCAAGAGGGAATGTTTGAAAGGAGTCTTGAGATTTGCAACCCCTCTCCCCATTCATCCTCAACTCTGATGTTGACACCCCTCCTCAAATTCGACAACTACTTTCCCCTGCTTCTAAGCCTTACTGAAGGCGCATCTCCTCCAAGAGGCCCTGCTTTCCTCTTCTCCCACTCCCACTTCTCCCACTTCTCCCATCCCCCTGACTTGTTCCCTTTATTCATCACCCCTCCAAGCCCCACAGCACTTAAGGACATATCTGTATTTATTTACATTCATGTCTGCCTCCCCCTCTAGACTGCAAGCTCATTGTGGGCAGGGAATGTGTCTGTTTATTATTATTTTGTACTCTCCCAAGCATTCATTCATCCATTCATTCAGTCGTATTTTTTGAGTGCTTATTGTGTGTAAAGTATTATTTTAAGTGGTTGGGAGAGTACAGTATAACAGACACATTCCCTGCCCACAACGAGCTCGCAGTTTAGAGCACTTAGTACAGTGCTCTGCACACAGTAAGCACTCAATAAATACGATTGAATGAATGAATAAATGACCATGACAGAGAGGGACAACCTCCATCCTGGCACCCTACCCACCCCTTGATCAAGGTTGGCACCCCGAGGGAGTTGGTACATCACAGCAGAGAGCTAGGAACCAGTTAAAGTGTCACCTACTGGATGAAGCCCAGGGCAAAGTGCTACCTTTTTGAGCGCTGGCACCTGTTTGAGACTTGGGCAGGTTGTACCCTCCTTGGGATTAAGCACCACAGGGCTGAAATGAGTGGGGAGAGAGGACTGGGGAGGAAAACAAGGGGAAACAGGGCGAAAGAAAGGTGGAATGAAGTAAACAAGACCTACATTTCTAAGGAATCTCAGACCCAGAGGTGGGGGACCCGGGAGACCCGGGGCCAACGGTGGGGCTTGGGGAAATACAAGACTCAGGAAGACTCCAGAGAATAATAATAATAATAATTGTGGTGTTTTTTAAGCACTTACTGTGTGCCAGGCATTCTACTAAGTGCTGGGGTGGATACAAACAAACTGGGTTGGACACAGTCCCTATCCCACATGGGGCTCACTGTCTCAATCCCCATTTTACACCGATGCCTGAAGAAGTGAAGTGACTTACCCAAGGTCACACAGCAGACAAGTGGCAGAGCCGGGATTAGAACCATGACCTCTGATTCCCAAGCCCATGCTCTATCCACTACCCCGTGCTGCTTCTCAACAGTGGAAACCTCCCAGTGCTGTCGACCTCTCTCTCTTGCTGGTCCAGGACAGTAGCCAGTCACCTGGGTTCTCTCTCACCTGCCGGCCCCGGGGAACTACGTCCCAAACCTGCTCATCACCTTTCTATCTGCAGGCCTGCTCATCACACACCCCCGGGGAAGGAATTCCAGGAGGCTCTTCAAAGCTGCAGGACCCAGCTTGGCTGCACTTACCACCGCACCCTGTCCTAACCACCCACTCAGCCACCAGTAGCCGAAGGCGGAGATGCTGATACTCAGCGTCATCAGGAAGAAGATCAAGACCATAATTAGGTAACCTAAGACAGAGAATAAAACACTTTAAACATCATTGGCATAGCGGTAGCAGGGAGGCTCCTCTCAGGAAGGTTCTAGGCTAGTAGCCCAAACAGTGTCACCAAATCCCCATTTCAAAGACCCAAACCCTATGTCCTGGATACGTGTCCTACTTAGCACTCAGTTAGGCACAGGATATGAAAAGGCAAGAGCAGGCATTTGAATCATGGCTTCTTCCACTACAAGCGTTTCCAGTTGAAGAGGAGACGGGTGATTTAGAAGTTCTGGTCAAAGTCAGCCTACTTCACCTCCCCACTCCTTATTTCAGTTTCCTCATGGGTAAGCCAGAGATCAGATTTCCCGCCCACTATAATAATAACAAAAATAATAATGATGATGATGGTATTTGTTAAGCGCTTCCTATGTGTCAAGAACTGTTGTAAGTGCTGGGGTAGATACAAAGTGATCAGGTTGTCCCATGTGGCGCTCACAGTCTTAATCCCCATTTTACAGATGGGCAACTGAGACACAGAGAAGTGAAGTGCCTTGCCCAAAGTCACATAGCTGACAAGTGGTGGAGCTGAGATTAGAAGACCACAACCTCTAACTCCAAATCCCGTGCTCTTTCCACTAAGCCATAAATATTGGAGTACAGTGCCTGGCACATAGTTAAATGCTTAACAAATACCATTATTTGTTATAAATAATACAGGGCAGAGAGTTGGTGTTAGGGTTAAGGTCTTCTATGCAGCCCTCTGAGCTGATCGGGATTGGAAGCTGTGATGTCCTGAGGCAGACAACTCAACTGCTGAAAATTATGCACAGATTCTGCCCAGACCTGCATCTGACCTCTACCACCTCTCCCCTCTCCTCTCTTCTCCTCTCCTCTCCTCTCCGACTCTGGTTTCAGCCAGTGAAAGTGTCACATAGGGTTCAGAGGTCAGAGCAGGGTACCCAGGTATGCCGGCTGTGGTAGAAAGTCAAGGTGTTCGGGTGCTGTCCCTGGAAAGGAAGAATCAGCCAAAAAAGAAAAAAAGCCCCAGAATCAGGGCTGCCCCACTGTACCTCCTGCTCCCTGGATGTAGTGGTGGTAGATTTTCCAACTCATTGAACCTTGCTCTATTTTTTCCTTCTGAGTAAGCTGATTCCCCAGTCCTAAGGCAGGGGAAAAGGCAAATGGGAATCCTAGAAGTGTAGATTGTTAGAGTTAGGAGAGACTTCAAGAAGTTACAGGGCCAGCTTTCTTCCTCGGGGAAAATAAATCACTATACATTCCAGGACTTATAAATGACATTTTCTTTAAGATTTCTAGGGTTGGAGGGTCTACTGGCTTCCCAGGGAAAATCCACTTTTTTCTACCTGGAAACAAGTGGAGAGATTAGATGAATGTAATGGAATTTCCCCTCGACTCCAGACTCCTATGAGGCAGGGGATTATTCTTATGGAATAATTAAAACGTCATTACCGGGAGTTCTAAATCCGTTTGCAGATGTCACTTGGGAATCAGGATCCGTCTGTGTTTCCATCTCCATTTCCATTTCTGGTCTTTCTACGTTGAGTTTCACATTCTAGGAAGAAGGTCATTAATGCTTCAGCAACTGACATGGTGAATATCATGGAGCTCCTCCAAGGATTGGGATTGAAGGTTTTTTGAAAGAGCAATGGAAATTACCTTTGGAGTCTGCTCGTGTAACTTTTGAACTTGTTGAGCATACTGTCCTTGCTTTTGGATCAGTTCAATGTGAGTGCCTTTTTCACGTATTCTTCCGTTCTTCAAGACAAGGATTTGGTCACAAAACTCTAAATACTGGGGTCGAAAGAAAGGAAAAGGTTACAAGAGAAGAGGTGTGGTCTAGTGGTAAGAACACCGGCCTGGGAGTCAGAAGATCTGGGTTCTAATCCTGGTTACACCACTTGTCTTCTGTGTGACCTTGGGCAAGCCATTTAACTTCTCTGTGCCTTAGTTACCTCATCTAAAATGGGGATTAAAACTGTGAGCCCTTTGTGAGACAGGAACTGGCTCCAACCCAATTATCTTGTATCTACCCCAGCACTTAGAACAGTGTCTGGCACAGGGTAAGCACTTAACAAGTATTAAGACTTAACAAGTACCGCTATTATTATTTGCATTATTACCATGAATCAGTGCCCAGTGGGTTCGATCAGCATGAATCAACAGTAGATTGAGAATTTATGGAGTTCTTTATGAACTAGATGGCTTGGGTTCTAGGTTAGAGGACAGACTAGATAGATTGGGATGGGTGTCTGAGGGAAGGTGTGGAGTCCCATTCCTGGAGAGCTTTTAGAAATGATTGAATACTCTTTTGTGTTCTCACTGCACCCCGATCTCACCTGTCTTGCTGCCGACCCCTGGGCCACGTCCTGCCCCTGGCCTGGAACTCTCTCCCTCCTCAAATCTGACAGGTGATTACTCTCCCCCTCTTCAAATCCTTATTGAAGGCACATCCCCTCCAAGAGACCTTCCCAGACTAAACTCCACTTTTCCTCATTTCCCACTCCCTTCTGTGTTGCCCTAACTTGCTCCCTTTGTTCTTCCCAAGCCTCCCAGCCCCCCAGCACTGTTTATATCTATAATTGTATTTATTTGTATTGATGCCTATAGCAATAATAATAATAATGATGGTATTTGTTAAGCACTTATCATGTGCAAAGCACTGTTCTAAGCACTGGGGAGGTTACAAGGTGATCAGGTTGTCCCACGGTGGTCTCACAGTTTTAATCCCCATTTTACAGATGAGGTAACTGAGGCATAGAGAAGTTAAGTGACTTGCCCAAAGTCACACAGCTGACAGTTGGCGGAGCCGGGATTTGATCCCATGACCTCTGGCTCCAAAGCCCGGGCTCTTTCCACTGAGCCATGTTGCTTCTCGTGGCTCTATCTCCCCACCTCTAGACTGTGAGCTCATTGTGGTCAGAGAATGTCACTGTTTATTGTTGCATTGTACCTTCCCAAGCACTTAGTACAGTGCTCTGCATGCAGTGAGCACTTAATAAATATGATTGAATGAAAGAATGAATTCTGCCCAGAAAGATAGGTAGTCATTGCTAGAACAGGGGCCTGCACCAGATGACCTCTCAAGGCTACTCTTAGCTCGAGGATTCAGAGATTCTTTGGTTAGGAAGGTCTGATGTCAGAATCAGTTATCTGTGAGCACACCACTTTCCTTGCTTTCCCTTGGATGGAAATTTGGGGAAGGAGGTGCAAAGAGAAGGGAATTGTTCACCCACCATAATGATGATGATGATAATAATAATAATAATAATAATGGTATCTTTTAAGTGCTTACTATGTGCCAGGCACTATACTAAGAGCTGGGGTGGATATAAGTAAATGGTGTTGGACATACTCCCTGTCCCATGTGAGGCTCACAGTCTCAATCCCCATTTTACAGATGAGGTCCCTGAGGCCCAGAGAAGTGAAGTGACTTGCCCAAGGTCACACAGCAGACAAGTGACAGAGCGGGGAATAGAACCCATAACCTTTTGACTCCCAAGTCATGCTCTATCTACTATGACATGCTGTTTCCATAACAGTGAGGTTCCAGTTCAGCTTGCCCAGTTGGGGCACTTCCATATTTTATTTCACTGTGTTTATGGGGTATGGGAGAGTACATCCATAAACGGTAAGGGAAATAAAAAATGGAGGCCTGAGGAAATTCTCAGTGCTCAAATGGGAGTTTTTCATTACATCCTAGGGCTATGGGACATCCCAATTGGGAATCTAGTCTAGATGTCTTCTTGGGAATCTTTATCACTGTGTGGGATTCCATGATTTGTCTCGATTTTGGTTTCCACATGGCAAAGGGAAGAACATTTGTAAGAATTCCAGAAGATACTCAGTTTTCTAAATAAATTATTCATATATTATAATTATAATTATTGCTTTATTATAATAGATAACTGGTAAAAGAGCCAGTATGGAGACCTATCAGATAGGAATGACACTTTTTAGACTGTGAGCCCACTGTTGGGTAGGGACTGTCTCTATATGTTGCCAACTTGTACTTCCCAAGTGCTGAGTACAGTGCTCTGCACACAGTAAGCGCTCAATAAATACGAATGATTGATTGATTTTGGTACTGAATCCCCTCCTTGCAAATGTAGTCCTGCAAAGAAAAAGCTTGCCTCTCTGGTGGGCCCAAAAGTAATAAAAATGAATCCAATATGCTTCCTTTACAACTTGCCCAATGTAATTATCCTGCTCCTAGGTGCATCGGCAAGTGACTATCTGCAAGGCTGTAAAATCCTTAAAAGTGTGGAACATTCCCCCAGCTGAGAGAAGCACAGTGTGAATTTTGGCTTCTGGTACCTGCAGCAGATGAGTGACAAGGATAATAGTCTTCCCTCTAAGTTTTTCTTTGATGCATTCTTCAAAAATGTGTTTTCCGACCTGGGCGTCTACGGCTGACAAGGGGTCGTCCAGTAAGTAAATCTCTCGGTCAGCATAAACAGCACGAGCCAAACTGATTCTCTGCTTCTGGCCCCCAGAGAGATTGAGGCCTCGCTCGCCTATCTTTAGAGGGGAAGAAGAGCACAATGCTTGGTGTGAGAAAGTCACCCAGTTAAGTTCAGGGATTCACTACCCCCAGATGACGATGGTTGGGTTAACCCAGCATTTGCCTTTGCGTATACTGGAGGGAGTCAGACCACTCTTTAGCTCATTTCAGGGGACTGAACTGGCAAAGGATAGTTACACAAGTCAAAACTCTCCTTAGAATGGGCTCAAGGCCCAAAATGCTGTGAGACCTAAATAAACACATGTACTGAGCATGCTCCAGCCCAGGTACATAAATCCGAGCTTTTCAAGCAAGGAAGAGCAGCTAGAGGTCATATAAGGTAACCCAGACAGTTGGTTACTGTTACTGTTACTGCTGTGGGGCAGTCACACTTCCAGGACATTAGAATAATTAGAATAATTCTAAAATGGTCTGGACGACCCAGAATTTTCCTGTCTGACCCAGGTTATCTGGCCAGCGTAAGTAAAACTGAAAAAAAAAAGGTAGATACGCATCATATTGAGGGTTTCTGCTTCAGCCTGAGGATTTTGTGGTTAATGTATTACTGGCAGGACTGATGGGACTTATTAGCTCAAGCAACTGAGTAAACTCACTTCAGTCAGGTCTCCAAAGGGCAGGATCTGTAAGTCTCTATTCAGGCAACAAGAACTGATCACCCGATGATACCTAGGAAATGTCGATAGCTGTTAGGAGTCATTCATTCAATCATATTTATTGAGCGCTTACTGTGTTGCAGAGTACTGTACTAAGCCCTTGGGAAGTACAATTTAGCAACAGAGACAATCACTGCCCACAATGGGCTCACATTTCAACCAGCCTCTTGCATGTTTCTGTGGTGTTGTCACTGCCATCCTGCTGTCGGCACCAATGCTGTGTGGCCAGCCTACCTTCTGAGCCATCAGCCAGAAGCCCAATCCAACCCAACTCCAGGAGGACTGGACAAGGATGGGGTTTCTGGAACTTCTTCACACTCCTTTACTATCTGTACTATCTGTGCTCATGCAGAAGCTCCTTCTCCACGTAAACTGAACAGTCTTGGCCACCTGATCACCCTATTCCTCTCTCTGAAACTTTAGCTCAAGGCCTACCTCCTCTGGAAAGACTGTAAGCTCCTTGAGGGAAGGGAATGGGTTTCTTGGTTCGATTATTCTCTCCTGAGCTTATAATAGAATCCTTTACACTTACTAAGTTCTCAAAAATACTATCACTTGATTGATAGAAAGTAATAATAATGATAACAATAGTAGTGGTATTTGTTAAGCACTTACTACGTACCAGGCACTGTACTAATTGCTGGGATAGATACAAGATAATCGAATTGGACAAAGTCCCTGCCCCACACAGGGCTCACAGTCTAATCCCCAATGTTACAAGTGAGGTAACTGAGGCACAGAGAAGTTAAATGACTTGCCTTAGGTCACGCAGCAGACAAGTGGGAGAGCGGAATTAGAACCCAGGTCCTTCTAGACTATGAGCCCACTGTTGGGTAGGGACTGCCTCTATATGTTGCCAACTTGTACTTCCCAAGTGCTTAGTACAGTGCTCTGCACACAGTAAGTGCTCAATAAATACGATTGATTGATTGATTGATTGATTGATTGACTGATTGATTCTGAGTCCCAGGCCCATGTTCCATACACTAGGCCACGCTGCCTCTCTTGGGTGATTAATTCCCACCATTAACTCCAACCATTTTTCAACCACCAACCCAATCTCTAACCCGCTCCTTCCCCTCAACTCATTCTTGGAATTATTATAGCTCTAGTCCTATGTATTTATGTTGATGGCATGTTTGTTTCATTCAAGGAATTCCTCTATATCCAGGTATATTTATATTGATGGGATTGGCTGATCTTCACCCAACTCATCCCTTTTTTAAATTGCAAGTTCCTCAAGGGCAGGGCCGGCTGTTCTGAAACATGGGCCCCAAGTGGGAGGAGGAAGGAGGAGAGCTGTCACTCCTTTGAGTGCTCGATAAATATTTATATGCCATTTGATTGATAGTTGCACACCAGAACACGAAGCCTTGGGCTTACCTGGATGAGTTGTACTTCTCTCCCATGAGGATGTTTTCTCGGACTGTCCCGCTGAAGATCCAGGCTTGCTGGGGCACATAGGCCAAAGTCCCATCCACCCACACGGATCCGGCATGTAAATGCATCTAAAGCAAAAACGCACACCCAGCTTCAGAGAAGACGATGACTTAGGGCTGGGGAAAGGTGAGAGCCACATTCAATCTATCAGTCAGTTGGTCGGTGATATTTATTGAGCACTTAGTGTGTGCTCACTGTACTAAACACTAGGGAGAGTACAAAACAACAAAGTTGGTAGACACATCCCCAGCCCATAAAGAGCTCACAGTCTAGAGAAGGCACTTAGTCCTGCCAGGTGGTTGGGCAAAGCTGACCTGCTGGGGTGAGCTTCAGGTTGCCAGATCACTGCAAGGATTCAGCCAACTGGACAGTCAGCTTCGAGACTGTCAGCCTGATTTGAGACAGACTCTGGGCCCGATTATTTTTTTCAGGTATTTGTTCAGTGCTTACTACGTGTGAGGCACTGTTCTAAGCACTGGAGTAGATACAAGTTAATTTCATTGGCTATGGTCCCTGTCCCAGTCAGCCCACATATTCAATCTATCACTAAATCCTGTTGGTTCAATGGTCACAGCTTCGCTAAAATCCGTCCTTTTCTCTCCATCCAAACTGCTATCTCAATAATCCAGTCACGTATCCTATCCTGCCTTGATTACCCAATCAGCCTCCTTTCTTATCTCCCAGCCTCCTGTCTCTCCCCACTCCAGTCCATACTTCACTCTGCTGCCTGGTTCACTTTTTCTACAGAAACGTTCAGGCTATGTTTCTCTAATCTCGGCTTCACCACTTGTGTGCTGTGTGACCTTGGGCAAATCACTTGACTTCTCTGGGCCTCAATGACCTCATCTGTAAATTGGGGATTGAGGCTGTGACCCCCACGTGGGGCAGGGACTGTGTCCAACCCGATTTGCTTGTATCCACTCCAGCGCTTAGTACAGTAAGCACACAGTAAGCACTTAACAAATACCCCAATTACTATTATAATTACTGTAACCCAGAAGGTATTTATTTGCTTCAGCCATCACTGCTGTCTTTGCTGCCCATCCTGACCAGCTAATTTTCAGGATTTGTGCTGGGCCTGTTCACAATGCAGGATACCCAAGTTGGACCTTACATCAGAAACCTGAATTCCAGCTGGTATAGCCACAGATGGCATAAACCTCGCTGGCAGGATTGGGGCAAGAACCTAGACTCCTGCTCCCTAGACTCTAGGCAGGCTTGGGTCTCGTGCAACCTTTCCCAAGGCAAAAGAGCATGAGAAATGCTTTAAAACTCATTTCCCTTCATTTATAAAGTGAAATGAATCAATGATATTTATTGAATGCCAACTATTTGCAGAGCCCTGTACTAAGCACTTGGGACGGCACAATATAACAGGGTTGGTAGACACATTCCCCTGCTCATAAGAGAACTTACAGTTTAGAGGAACTTACAAAGGAAAACAGGCTCTGAATATCTGAGAAACATTTGATTTCATAATAAAAAAAATAAAACTCCACAGTCCGAAACGAAATGACAGAAAAGTCACTTCAGATAACAAAACCGGAATTGCCCAAATTCTTTATAGTCACTGATGAAAAGTGAGAGTTTGGGTAGCCAACGAAAGGACCCCCAGTCACTTACCTCCCCCAGTATAGCTGATAATATGCAACTTTTTCCACTTCCCGTGTTTCCACAAATCCCTAAAACCTTGCCCTACAAAGAGAATGTTGATAAATCTTTAAAAAAACGTTCCTCCCCGCACCCTACAAATGTGGCAAGCCCCTTGATCTAGCAGAATATTTTTTTCTTGCTCAACCATATACTTCTTCTCACAATCTCTCCCTCAGGAAGCATTCTCATCAGGAGCCTTTAAAGGAGTCTGGAGAGCAAAAAGGCTATTTATGGAGCTTGCCACAGTTCTCATGTGTCTTACCTTGAAGATCACATAACAGAAAAGTAGGTGGGAATATTGTTAAGCAATGTGGAACAAAGGCTAAGGAAGTTGTGTATTCTAAGAGAAAGACCTCTACTTGAGAGAAGTAGAGGGAAAAACATCAGGCCCTGGAGGTAGCATGAAATTAATGGATGTCCTGGCTGTGGAGCCTGAAGGAATCAGGGCATTTGCATGAGGGAAGTTGCCCTTTTCCACTTCTCCAGAGGGTAGGAGAACCACAGTCCCACATGCCTCTCAACCCTTTAGTATTACGATGAAGATTATCATCAATTCCCAGAAACCTCTTCCCTGGAAGCTCAACCCAGTGACCTTGGACCCCAGGAATTTGCCTGCCTGTTAGAGGCAACCTGAACCCACTCCACCTTTGGATATCTTAATGGTAATTTAAAAAAAAAAAAACAAAAAATCTTTGAAACTACTGACTTAAAAGACAGGGAAATAAATGGTCCTAGAAACTGCCTCATCTCCTAGAATCGTACCGTTTGGGTGGCATGCATGTAGCCATTTTATCTGGAGCTTGGGAAAATCACTACTCTACCTTTGGCACCACAAAGCTTATCTTGTGCAATACCAGGCTGTTGTCATTTTTTTTCTCCTCTGGCCCAGTTGGCCCATGATCAGGTTGATTCTCCTGGTTGAGTCTGTGTCCAGACCACCCCTGCCCATCCAATTCGGCGGCACCTCTGTTCTTTATGCTGTTGTTCTGTTTCCAAGACAAAGTGGCATCGTCCATGACCAATGCGTTCTGAGACCCTTTCAGCTCCTGTACGTAAAGGATGGGTTTTTCCTGAAGGAGAAATTTCTACAAGGAAAATGAAAACAAATAAGCAAGTCAGTTGGTTAGCTCTCTGCATGAGAGCAACATGAGGCAGGTTTTCAGGGGACTGAACAAAGTTACCAGCTTGATCTGAAGTTCAGCAATAATAATAATAATGATGATGGCATTTGTTAAGCACCTTCTATGTGCCAAGCACTGTTCTAAGAGCTGGAGTAGACACAGGGTAATCAGGTTGTCCCACGTGGGGCTCACACTTTTAATTACCATTTTACAGTTGTGGTAACTGAGGTCCAGAGAAGTGAAGTGACTTGCCCATAGTCACAGAGCAGACATGAGGCAGAGGTGGGATTAGAACCCACATCCTCTGACTCCCAAGCCTGGGCTCTGAGCAACTGGAAACAGGATTCCCTGCCTGAGTCTACATGCTAATTTTTCATTTTGAGTTTCAGGGTGAGGGTGGCCACTGAGAGAAAATAGGCTTCAGAGAACTAATAGACCAAAAAGCCACCATTTTGGGTCTTTTCGGTCCTGATTGGGTCTTTTTCAGGACCCAGGATGTTTGAGCCGAAAAAGCCGTGAGACAGTTGCCAATGAATTGATCATTTGATAGATTTTTTTTCAATTGCCCAAGAAGTTGTGGCATCTCTGCCTTTGGGTCCAGTTCAGAAGGGAATTGACTAAAGACTATGGTCTCCTAGGGGTGAAAAAGTTCTGTCAGGGCCTGAGGCAGAATACTATTATTACATGGTCATTTGGTATCTGTGACTGTGACAGCAAGAGTGGAGAGTGTACACATTGAGAGCTTTCTAAGATAAGAATTTGGTAATAATGTCCTTGGACTTCCTGCTCTTTTGTCCCTCTGGACGTAAGTATTTTTCTGATTCAGACTTCTCTTCCCTTATTAATACCTTTAATCTCTTTGTCCGTCCCTCCATTCCCTCCCCTTTCTCATGTGCACTGAGAGAGATAGAAAGGAAGAAAAAGACTCAAGAAAACAAAAATGTCCCTATCCAAAGCAGCAAAACTATTCACAAATGAGAAAGCCAAAAGCAAAGAAGGAAAGAAAGCAAGGAAACTGGCCATAGAGTGCAACTGGGCAAGCAGGTGTGCTAATATCCAGGCTCCCAGTTTGAGAGCAGGAATAAAACCAATGGTATATACCCACCAAAATATTCTTTTTGATGGAAAAGAAGAATTCATTCAGTCGTATTTTTTGAGTGCTTACTGTGTGCAAAGCACTGTACTAAGTGCTTGTAGTCCTCAGAGATATTTACTTGTGCCAGGAGTTAGTTTTACCCAATACAGATTCAGAGCAAAAAATCACTAATAGAAATAGTGAGGTCAGTTTTTAGTGCAAGGGCCTTTTGTTTGGTCTCCTTTGGTAACCTCAGCCTATGCAAGAGGAGTGGGAGTCATATTCATCCCTTCCAACTTTGAGTACACAGATCTTTGTCTTATGCACACCCTTCCCAACGTCCCTCTGGGCACACTGCTGGCCAGCTGGATGGTAGCCCAACTCTACCCCTGAAAGGATCTGGGCAGAGCTGGAGGCTTTCTCAGCTAGAATGGACTTCTATTCAGCTGCCCCTGAATCCCCTGAAAATCTGTAGTAGTCTCTGACCAAAGTGGCTATTTTTCTGGTAGGGAAAATGGTCAAGAAATACTCTTTCCCTTAGCAAACTTGGTCACGGAGTGTTGCCCTTCTTTGGGCCTCTGACCTTGTACTGTTAGGAAGCCACGTATAAAATAAATAAGTACATTTAAAAAAACAGAGTGTTTATTTTAGAGCTTTGCCAGGGGTTGGGGTCAGGGAAACTTTATGGTTCATCGACAGTCAGCACCATCCAGGTTAGCAGGTGACTGCTGGGAAACCAGATCAATACTTCAAAATTAATAGGAAAGTAACATGGCCTAGTAGGTAGAGCACGGTTCTGGGATTCAGAAGGACCTGGGTTCTAATCCCAGCTCTACAACTTGTCTGTCACATGACCTTGGGCAAGTCATTTCACTTCTCTGGGCCTCAGTTCCCTCATCTGTAAAATGGGAATTTAGACTGTGAGCCCTTGGTGGGACAAAGACTGTGTCCAACCTTACTATCTTGTATCTACCCCAGCACTTAGAACAGTGCCTGGTACATAGTAAGTGCTTAACAAATACTGCAAGTATTATTGCTATTATAATTATATGATCAAACTTATAGAATACTAAATTTTGAGTTATTTAAAAATATTCTTTCCAAGCCACTTTCCTTAATGGAGTCACTTGATGCAGTGAAAATCCTGAGAAAACTCAGTCATTAGTTCCAGTCTAAAAGACTGTGAGCCCACTGTCTTTTAGACTGTGAGCCCACTGTTGGGTAGGGACTGTCTCTATATGTTGCCAACTTGTACTTCCCAAGCTCTTAGTACAGTGCTCTGCACACAGTAAGCACTCAATAAATACGATTGATTGATTGATTGATTCCAGGATTCAGATCTACTGGAGATTGTCAGCAGTCCTCAAATAATGCCATATGCAAATTCCCTTCCTAGAGTGGGTGGGGAGGGGAAGGGAGACTGATGACACACCTGCCATGTTTTCATTTGGAGTTTGGGGGCTAAAGAAGTAGGAAATTCTAGGAGGAATGGAAACTGAGAGGGACCAGGCGGCAAAGACCAAAAAGGGAGAAAGCCACTGTTTTGGGTCATTTCAACCTCTCAGGTCTTATCAGACAGCTACTCTCCCCCTCTTTGAAGGCTTATTGAAGGCGCATCTCTTCCAATAAGCCTTCCCTGACTAAGCCCCCCTCTTTCCTCATCTCCCACTCCCTTCTGAATTGCCCTGACTTGTTCCCTTTCCTCTTCCCCTCTCCCTGCCCCACAGCACTTCCATATATATCTGTAATTTATTTATTTATATTGATGTCTGTCCCCTCCCTTCTAGACATATGATCATTATGGACAGGGAATGTGTCTGTTTATTACTGTACTTTCCCAAGTGCTTATTATAGCGCTCTGCACACAATAAGTGCTCAATAAATATGACTGAAGAATTGAATGAATCAGAGACCTGGGATAAATCAGTAAATCAGTGGTATTTATTGAGTGCTTACTGTGTGCTTAACATCTGGGATGAATGTCTGAGAGTCCAGCTTACAAGGTATAGTAGGCACCCTTGAACAGAGTAGGTTTTCCAGATCAAACAACCAATCAATCAATCGTATTTATTGAGTGCTTACTGTGTGCAGAGCACTGTACTAAGTGCTTGGGAAGTACAAGCTGGCAACATATAGAGACAGTCCCTACCCAACAGTGGGCTCACAGTCTAGAAGGTGGAGACAGAGAACAAAACCAAACATACTAACAAAATAAAATAAATAGAATAGATAGGTGCCAATGGTATTTACTGAGTGCTCACTGTGATCAGAGCATGGTACTAAGCACTTGGGAGGATACAGTGCAACAGAGTGGGTAGTCATGTTTCCTGCCCACCTCAAACTGACAATCTAGAGGGGGAGACCAACATGAATATAAATATATGAGTAATATTTAATATATAATTTATAGATATGTATTTAAGTGCTGAGGGGTTGAGGGTGGAGTGAATATCAAGTGCCTAAAAGGCATAGGTTCAAGTGCATGAATGAAGAAAAAGGAAGAGGGAGATGGGGGGAAAGAGGGCTGGATCCAGATAATAATATTAATAATAATAATATTTGTTAAGTGCTTACTATGTGCCAGGCACTATACTAAGCGCTGGGATGGATCCAAGCAAATCGGGTTGGACACAATCCACATTCCACGTGGGGCTCACAATCTCAATCCTCATTTTACAGATGAGGGAATTGAGGAGATAACAGAAAAAAAAAAAAGGAATAGATGTAAAATTTCAAGTCCGGAAACATTCCTAGGCTATTTATGTTGTGTTTCAAAAGTTAGCTGCTTAGCTTAGATCTGGAACACAAGTCTAGCCTGTGAAATGGAGAAAACTGTATTTGTCCAATATGTTGAGTCAGAATCTGGCTGTGCTCTTTGAAAAACCTTGGAATTTGCTCTAGGTCTTCTAACCCTCAGGGTACTATTGGCATTTAGACTCAGTAGGCGGTGGCTTAGTGAAAAGATCCTGGGCCTGGGATTCAGGAGACTCAGGTTGTCATTCCGACTCTTCAACTGGCCTGCAGTATGGTCTTAAGCAAGTCGCTGGGACTCATCTTCCTTATCTGTAAAATAGTGGTTAAATACCCTCTCCCCTTCCCGCTTAGAATGTGAGCTCCATGTGTGACAGAGATGGTGTCTGAACTGATTATCTGATATCTACCCCAGTGTTAAGTAAAGCAGTGAACAAAGGCCATCATCATTATTATCGTTATTACGATTATTAACACAATTTCCAAATTCATAAAGCCTTTACCAAGATTCAGCTTTGGTCCTGAGAGATATGGGTTTCAGAAAGAATCCTGCCAAACTCCGGATTTTTCTTTCACAATAAAAGCAACACACTTTCTGAAATATCAAGGAAAGCACTATTTAATTCATTACTTACAGGTCCCAAGACACCCAGGACGCTATTGAGAATTCCTATGAAGATATTTATGCAAATTCTTGTTCTCTGGAATCGAAGAATTACTCGATTCAAAGATGCTTTGTCCACACCACACCTTGTGACCTCTTCTTCCCAAAGGACTTGGAGCCTTTTGCAAAAAAAATAACATTTAAAGACTTGACATTCGGTCTTGGATTTTTTTTTTCATTTTTGAGTAAATGCTACTTTTCATGGGAGAAAAGGATTAATGACTTACAGGAGCCAGAAAGCTGACTTCTCAGCTGAAGCTCTTGATGTGATTCTCACATGAAAATTTCCTTGTCCTCTCTGTGCTACTGCCCCAACTATACTTTTACGGGAGAAGCAGCATGGCTAGTGGAAAAAGCATAGACCTGGGAATCAGAGGACCTGGATTCTAATCCCGGGTCTGCCACTTGCTTGCTGTGTGACCTTGGGAAAGTCACTTAACTTCTCTGTGCCTCAGTTACCTCATCTGCAAAATGGGAATTCAATACTTGTAGTCCCTCCCTCTTAGAATGTGAGCCCCAAGTGGGACCTGATTATCTTGTATCTACCCTAACACTGTACTGTATGGAACACCATTATTATTATTATTATTATTATTATTATTATTATTATTATGTGCCATTGAGTCATTTCTGATTCATAGCGACTCCATGGATAAACTTTCTCCAGAACATCCTGTCCTCTGCCATAATCCGCAACCTTTCTAAAGGTTCTTCTGTTATCGTTGTTATGGCCTCTATCCCTATTTCTGTCAAATTGCTGGTCTGCCTCTGACAAGTTTTCTCTGGACTTTTCGTAGCATTAGTGTCTTCCCCAGAGAATTAGTCCTCCTGATTCTGTATCCAAAATATGCTAATCTAAATCGAGCCATTTGGCCTTCCAAAGACCACTTTGGTTTACTTTGCTCTAAAATCAATTTGTTTGTCTTTTGGGCAATCCATGATATTCGCAGAAGCCTTCACCAACACCACATTTCAAAAGAATCGATGTTCTTTCTATCCTATTCTATCTTATACTACACCATAGTATATGCTTCACAAATACCACAGTTATTATCTTGTTTGTAGGCATGATAACATCCCCATAACAAACCTCGCAACTGATCCATCTCAAATAAAGTCCCCCAAGGGTTTTGTTCAGTCCTGTGTATATAATAGCTCTGCACACAGTAAGGGCTCGATAAATACGATTGAATTGAATGAATGAATGAATGAATAGTAGTTGCTCAATAAATATGATTTATTGATTGACTGATCACTATGGCATCTTTACTTTCATTCCCTAGGTTTGGAAAGTCACAGCGTGGCTTAGTGGAAAGAACCCAGGCTTGGGAGTCAGAGGTTGTGTGTTCTAATCCCGGCTCTGCTACTTGTCAGCTGTGCAACTTTGGGCAAGTCACTTAACTTCTCTGGGCCTCAGTTACCTCATCTGTAAAATGGAGATTAAGACTGTGACCCCCATGTGGGACAACCTGATAATCTTGTATCTACCCCAGCACTTAGAACAGTGCTTGGCACATAGTAAGTGCTTAACAAATACTACTACTACTATTATTATTATTATTATTATTATTATTATTATTATGCTGTGTCTTTGCCACTGAAGCGATGAAGCAGGTTTAGGAATCAACAAAAGTGCCGTGTTCCTGAAGTGCTAGTGTGTTTATCCCATTTCCTTTGTCAAACAATCACAAATCTACTGATCAAGCATCATGGCCAAAGCACAAAGCAGTGTGGCCTATTGGATACTGCACAGGCCTGGGAATCAGAAGGATCTAGGTTCTAATGCCAGCTCTGCCAATTGTCTGCTGTGTGACTTTGGATAAACCACTTCACTTCTCTATGCCTCAGTTACCTCATCTGTAATCTGTAATCTGTAGCACAGTTTTTCCCAAAGTCCCCAAACTCTCCTGCATATTCTAAGGTAAGGTTTTCAAAGGATTTCATTCTGTAATGCTTCCTGAGGTTTCCCACAATCCCTTCCTTCTCACTTCCATGCCCATCAGAGAAAAAGGGGTTGTAGTTGGCCTCCTCGTCGGCAGATCTGAAGGGCTGGGAGGGAGGGAGATAGGGAAAGAAAAAGCCTAGGAAAAGTACTAACAGAGTAGGAGGCTGAGACTGTCAGCACCCCTTTCATGTGGAAGCCACTGCCCCAGCCATACAGGTATGAAGAGCCCTGCAATCCTGATCTCCACTGAATAATAATTATAATAAAAATTAATAATAATCGGGGTATTTGTTAAGTGCTCACTGTATGTCAAGTACTGTATTAAGCACTGGGATAGTTACAAAATCATCAGCTTCCATGTGAGCCTCACAATCTAAGTGGTGGGGGACAGGTGTTGAATCCTCATTTTAGAGATGAGGAAGCTGAGGCACAGAGAGGTGAAATGACTTGCTTACAGCAGGTAAGCGATGGAGTCAGGATTAGAACCCAGGACCTCAGACTTCCAGATACGAGTTCTTTCCACCAGGCCACGCTGTTTCCTCAGAATTCTCCGATGAATCTCCAGTTTTGAAAACAGTAGCCAGTGGATACTGACAAATAATTGCTACCATCTGATCAAAACAGGCCTTACTTCGACTTGGGGCGAATCGGAATCATTGTTTTCATAGCAACACTGTATTTCCCATGTGAGGCGGCATCTCCGTTGCCTTTTTCCAAGGCAGGCGGTCTTTGAGCCTCCTTGGCATCTGACTCTGGACTCCATGAGCTCTCGCCTAGGTCCAAAGTTCTCTTGGGATGGAAAAATTAACAGCATCAGCACAGAGCCGGGTAAATCTCGACCCCACCTTGTGCAGGAACTGTGTCAGGGTGCAGAAGCCAGCTGAGGCACTGCTCGGGATAGAGAAGCCACTGGGCCACAACTGGCCATGTGCTCTGGTGGCCATTCTATAGGAGGACCACACCCCCCGACCCCCACCAATCTCCATCCCTCCCCCGGCCCTTTCTGAACTCTCATTTCACCAGGAGTACTCATTGAAAAGCTCATTTTCTCTTCCACTTATAAGCAAAACAATTTTTAGGAGCACGAAAGAAGGTGAAGACAAAACAGAGTTGAAGGATGGTGGGGCCAGAAGACCCTTTTGGGGATATGGCAAAGAAGCCAACTTCCCACTGAGTGGATCCCCCTTGTTGGGTGGGAAGTCTGGTGGAGATGGTTCCTGTACATAGGCTAGGGTTGAAGCCATGCGGTTTTCCACGTCCAAGCCAAGGTTCGCAAAGCCGCCCACGGGGCCTGTGTCCCTGTTCTTCTTCTTCATCAGCATTTTCCAGTCAGGTTTACCCCCTCATCCTCTCCTGTAACCAAAGACACCGAAATGACTGTAACATGTTAGGCAGCCTAGCTCGACCCCTAATTGGGGAACAACTCCCTTCACACCCCTTGATGAGAGGGATATTATGAAGAAGAAATGGCTTTGCTCTCCCCGGAGCTAAAAATTCCAGTCAGACAGTGACTCCCCACAACTGCATGTGGAGGAGAGGCTGACGCTTGCCTTGAAAGCTGTGGGATAGGGTTTGGTGGGATCGCATCTCCTTGATCTTCCCCTTCTCCTGCTTTTTGGACCTTCTCAGACCAAGATGGGTTAGGGGCCGCTAGCCATGAATGGCTATTGATGTTTCATTGAGCATAATTAAAAATATTTTGCATCCTCAGAAATCCCTGGACACTTGTTCGGACTACTGCACCTACACAGCCTTGTCTCCACCATCTTCTACTCTGGACATGAGGTGGGACTTCACAATGCCTGACCGTGTATGATGTGGGAAAGAGACTAGACTTCTTCCTTCTCCACTCAGCCAGCTTTGACTTTTGGCCTGGAGAGGACTGAAGGGGAAAGCGTTATAGCAAGGTGAGAAGATGTCCTGATTTACACAGGATAATTCAGAAATCTCAGTCCCAGCTCCCACTGTGAGTTCTTTGGGGAAGGGAAATTCATTCATTCATTCAATCGTATTTGTTGAGCGCTTACTGTGTGCAGAGCACTGTACTAAGCGCTTGGGAAGTACAAGTTGGCAACAATGGAAATAGGGTGCGAGGCAGCCAATGGTCCCGTAGGAAGCATGTTTGTGCCCACACAAGCATCTATGACCAAACCGATTTGCTCATATCCACTCCAGCATTTAGTACAATGCCTGGCACATAGTAAGTGCTTAACAAATACCATTATTATTATTGCTATTATTAGATTATCTCCTTGTATTATTATTATTATTATCTCCTTCTCTCTGTAATGAGGGGGTTGGGGTTGTGGAGAATGGGACCTGTGGGTCTGATATCCAAACCTGCAGGATACTAAGGTAGTTAAGTTCTTGGTTCAGTGCTCTGCACACAGTAGGCACTCAATAACTACGGCGGATTGATTAATTGATTTCAGGCCCAGTGCTTAGGCAGCCATGGCTTGCTGTACCATGAGGTCCAGGACTTGGAAGAGACTGCACTCCACAAGTCCCCCCACCCTCCCCACCTGATCTCCGACCATTGGAGCCCACACCACCATCCAAGCACTGGAGACCCCGTTGAAGGGTCTAGTAACCCTCCTCTTTCCTTTTTCAATCAATCAATCAATTGATTATTGAGCATTTATTGTTTGCCGAGCAGTACACTCAGAACAATGCAGTAGAACTGGTAGGCGCATTTCCTGCCCACGAGGAGCTCACAGTCTAAAAGGGGAAGTGACATTAAATTAAATTACTGAAGAGGGGCTGGGAGAGAATGGGGATATCTACTGGGGGGTGGAAGAATATCCATTTCTGAAGACCACAGATCCAAGTGCCATAGGTAGCACAGAAGGGAGAGTGAACTTGGAGAAACAGGGCCCTAGTCAAGGAGGGTCTTTTCCTCCCTTCTTTTTCTTTGCTGCCTTCACTCTCTTTTTCCCTTGCCCCTACCCCATTTTCTCCCTTCTCCCACTCCCTTTCTCCCCTCATTCTACTCCCTCCCTTCCCTATGCCCCACTGTCCCCACCCCTATTAGCCCTGCTCCCTCCTGGCCTTGTACCCTCGAAGGGACTAGATTTCTCCTCACCTTCATTACTAAGAAAAAATAGGACCCAATCTCTGTTCTCAAGAAGCCTGCAGTTTAATGAGGGAAGAAGGGCGAACAAAGACATAGAAGCACAATGATGTAGATAAAGATGTGCCACGAAACCATGATGGAAACGAATGACCGACCTATTCTTGTGTACAAAATTACATGAGGACATGAAAGGTAGAAACACAAAACCTCTGGAGACAAGGCAAGACAGAAGGCAAGGGGTGTTGGAGTGATTTGAGTGACTCTTTTGTTTTTATCTGCTATGTGGCTCTCTGTGGTTTTTTTCTTAGAGCTCTCCAAGGTCCAGTATGTGATTAAGTCAAGAGGACCCATAGTCACTCCGTGGCCTGGGAATCAGAAGGACCTGGATCGCTTAGAACAGTGCTCTGAGCATAGTAAGCGCTTAACAAATGCTATCATTATTATTATCAATCCTGGCTCCACCACTTGTCATCTGTCTGGCCTTGGGCAAGTCACTTCACTTCTCTGTGCTTCGGTAACCTTTTGACTCACAGGTCTGTGCTCTATCCACTAGGCCACGCTGCTACCATCTTCCCCATCCTTGAAGCCTACAACATTGACTTTTCCTTCGCCTTTAATCCCTGTATTCAGTCTGTCTTCAACTCCTGTTGGTTCTTCCTCCAAAGCATTTCCATGACCTTTCTCTTCCCCTCCATCCAAACGACCACCTCGCTGGCCTAGGCACCTGCCATATCCTGTTTTTGCTTCTACATCAGCCTCCTCATCAGTCTCCCTGCCTCTAGCCTCTCTGCTCTCCAGTCCCTACTTCACTCTGCTAGAATGTCGTTCTACCCATGTCTTCCCACTCCTCGAAAATCTCCAGTGATTACTCATTCCTCTGCATCAAGCAGAAATTCCCGACTATTGGCTTTAAGGCAGTCAGTAAACTCTCTCCCTCCTACTTACCCACTCTCCTCTCCCACTATATCCCAGCTTGTGTCCTTTGTTTCTCTCCTAGCCTATTCTCTTTGCCTTGTTCTTGTCTCACTCATTTCTGAGCTCTTACCCATGCCCTTTTCCTAACCTGAAACCCTTTTCCCCTTCAAATATGCCAGGCTACAGCTTTCCACATCTTCAAAGCCCTTCTGAGACCACATCTCCTCTAGGAGACCTTTCCTGATAAATTTCATATAATGATAATAAAAAAATAATAATAATAGTATTTCTTAAGCACTTACTATGTGCCATGCACTGTACTAAGCACTGGGATACATACAAGATAATCAGGTTGGATAAAGTCCCTGTCCCACATAGGGCTCACAGTCTTAATACCCATTTTACAAATGAGGGAACTGAGGCACAGAGAAGCTAAGTGACTTGCCCAAGGTAATACAACAGACAAGTGTTGGAGACAGGATTAGAACCCAGGTTATTCCTACTCCCAGGCCTGTGCTCTACCCCTAGGCCACATTATCCTTCCAACTTCTTCAGCCTTCTGCATCACCTAAGCACTTGTATATTCGCAGACTGCTGGAACACTTATGTATGTATCTTATATACCCTCTTACATAAGCCTTAGCTCATGTACACCTCCACTTTTCCTTCTTCCTCCTACCTGCAAATTCTTTTAAAGTCTATCCTTCACTAGAAAGAAAACTTCTTGAGGGCAGGGATCATGCCCATTAACCATTAAATCATCTCAAGCATTTAGTAGAGGGCTTTATACTGACAAATGATTGAAAATTTACTTGTGGTATCCCCCTGTCCTGTAGAGTCCAGAGTCAGGTCTTTTCAATGAATGCTTTGCAGTTGCTTCTCTTAGAAAAGTTGCATGGCCTAGTGGAAAGAAATGGGCCTGGGGGTCAGAAGACCTGGGTTCTAATCCCGACTCTGCAACTTGTCTGCTGTGTGACTTTTTAAACAACTTCTCTGTGCCCCAGTTCCTCATGTACAGTAGGGAGTCAATACCTGTTTATTTTGTTTTTTGTTTGTTTTTTAAAATGGCATTTGTTAATCATTTATTATGTGCCAGGCACTGTACTAAGCTCTGGGGAAGAGACAAGCTAATCAGAGGTTGGACATAGTCCGTGTCTCACATGGGGCTCACAGTTTTAATCCCGGTTTTACAGATGAGGTAACTGAGGCACAGAGAAATTAAGTGACTTGCCCAAGGACACACATATTAGAACCCAGGTCCTTCTCACCTGTTCTCCCTCCATTTTAAATTATGAACCCTATGTATCCAACCTGACTATCTTATATCTGCCCCTTGTTTAGTACAGTGCTTGGAACATAATAGAAACCTAGCACATACCACAGTGATGATCATACTGTAAGCTCGTTGTGGGCAGGGAATGTGTGTTTTATTAAGAATGATAATATTGATGGTATTTGTTAAGTGCTTACTATGTGCCAGACACTGTAATAATTATGGTATTTGTTAAGCACTTATTATGTGCCAAGTACTGCTGTAAGCGCTGGAGTAGCTGACCAGGGTAGACAGTCTCTGTCCCACTTGGGGCTCATATTCTTAATCCCCATTTTACTTATGAGGTCATTGAGGCCCAGAGAAGTGAAGTGACTTGCCCAACATCACACAGCTGGCAAGTGGTAGAGACAGGATTAGAACCCATAACCTTCTAACTCTCAGGCCCGTGCTCTATCCACTAGACCCTGCTGCTGCTCCCTTCCCATCCTGTGGCTCCAAGCAAATCGGAACGGACCCAGTTCCTGTCCCACATAAGCTCACAGTCTCCGTTCCCATTTTACAGCTGAGATAACTGAGGCCCAGAGAAGTGAAGTGACTTGCCCAAGCTCACACAGCAGACAAGTGGCAGGGGCGGGTACTCCCCCAAGAGCTTAGTACAGTGCTCTGCAAAGAATAAATGCTCAATAAATACGATGGAATGAGTGACTCAGCTCCCACACCCCTCCACTCAATAAATACGATTGATTGATTGATTGATTGATTGATTGATTGCCTCTTCCTGACTTGCTCCCTTTGCCCTCCCCCCTGCCCCCACCCAGCCCCACGACACTTGGCACATAGTAAGCGCTTAACAAATACCAATGTTATTATTATTGTTATGTATATATCTGTAATTTCATTTATTTGTACTGATGTCTGTCTCCCCCCAACTAGACTGTGAGCTCACTGAGGGCAGGGAATGCCACGGCTTATTGTTGTATTGTACTTTCCTAAGTGCCGGTATAGTGCACACAGTGGGTGCTTAATAAATACGATGGAATGGATGAATGAATGAATAACTGCCAATTTGTACTTCCCAAGCGCTTAGTAGTGCTCTGCACACAGTAAGCGCTCAATAAATACGATTGATTGATTGATTGATTGAATGAATGAATGTATCCAGCCCCACGCTGGGGTAGATAAAAGGGAATCAGGTTGTCCCACGTGGGGCTCACAGTCTTCATCCCCGTTTTCCAGATGAGGTAACTGAGGCACAGAGCAGCTAAGTGGCTTGCCCAAAGTCACACAGCCTACAACGTATAATTCTGTTATTTATTTTGATGGTATTGATGCCTGTCTATTTGTTTTGTTTTGTTGTCTGTCTCCCCCCTTCTAGACTGTGAACCCGTTGGTGGGTAGGGATTGTCTTTGTTGTCTAATTGTGCTTTCCAAGCGCTTAGTACAGTGCTCTGCACACAGTAAGCGCTCAATAAATACGATTGAATGAATGAATGAATGACAAGGGGCAGAGGTGGGATTAGAACCCACGTCCCCTGACTCCCAAGCCGGTGCTCTTTCCACCAAGCCACTATTCTTATCATTATTGTTGAACTGTACTTCCCAAGCGCCTAGTACAGTGCTCAGCACACACTCAAGGTGCAAATATGTACATATCTATAATTCTATTTATTTATATCAATTACTTGTTCTGATGTGTGTATATATAGCTATAATTCTTTTTATTTATATTGATGCCAGTTTACTTGTTTTGATGTCTTTCTCCCCACTTCTAGACCATGAGCCCGTTGTGGGCAGGGATTGTCACTCTTTGTGGCTGAATGGTATTTTCCAGGTGCTTAGTACAGTGGTCTGCACACAGTAAGCGCTCAAGAAATATGACTGGCTGAATTAATTAATTAATTAATAATTAATAATTAATTAATTAATAGATAAATACCTTTTGCCACCTAAGAGCACGGGCTTGGGAGTCAGAGGTCCTGGCTTCTAATCCCGACTCCACCACCTAGCTGGGTGACCTTGGGCAAGTCACTTCACTTCTCTGTGCCTCAGTTACCTCAACTGTAAAATGAGGATTAAGTCTGTGAGCCCCACGTGGGACAACCTGATTACCTTCTATCTACCCCAGCGCTTAGAACAGTGCTTGGCACATAATAAGCGCTTAACAAATATGGTCATTATTATTATTACTTGTTTTGTTTTGTTTTGTTGTCTGTCTCCCCCTTCTAGACTGTGAGCCCGTTGTTGGGTAGGAATTGTCTCTGTTGCCGAATTGTACTCTCCAATCAATCAATCGTATTTATTGAGCGCTTACTGTGTGCAGAGCACTGTACTAAGCGCTTGGGAAGTACAAGTTGGCAACATATAGAGACGGTCCCTACCCAACAGTGGGCTCACAGTCTAGTACAGTGCTCTGCACACAGTAAGCGTTCAATAAATATGACTGAATGGATGAATGAATACTTGTTTTGTTCTATTTTTTTCTATTTGTTTTGTTGTGTGTCTCCCCCTCCTAGACTGTGAACCCGTTGTTGGGTAGGGACTGTGTCTGTTGCCAAATTGTACTTTCCACACAATAAGTGCTCAATAAGTACGATTGAATAAATGAATGTGTAAGCCCTTCTAGACTATGAGCCCGTTGTGGGGTAGGGATTGTCTCTCTCTGTGGCCGAATTGTCCTTTCCAAGCGCTTAGTCCAGTGCTCTGCACATAGTAAGCGCTCAAGAAATGCGACTGAATGAATGAATACGTTTTGCCACCGGTCTCCTTGTTTTGTTTTGTTGTCTGTCTCCCCTTTCTCGACTGTGAGCCCGTTGTGGGTAGGGACCGTCCCTTTGTGTTGCCGAATTGTCCTTTCCAAGCGCTTAGTACAGTGCTCTTCCCTTCCCCACAGCACCTGTATATATGTATATATGGTTGTACATATTTATTACTCTATTTATTTATTTTACTTGTACATATCTATCCAATTTATTTTATTTTGTTAGTATGTTTGGTTTTGTTCTCTGTCTCCCCCTTTTAGACTGTGAGCCCACTGTTGGGTAGGGACTGTCTCTATATGTTGCCAATTTGTACTTCCCAAGCGCTTAGTACAGTGCTCTGCACATAGTAAGCGCTCAATAAATACGATTGATGATGATGATGATGCTCTGCACACAGTAAGCGCTCAATAAATACGATTGATTGAACGACTGAGTGAATAAATATGATTGAATAAATGAATGTGAGCCCTACTAATAATCAATCAATCAATCGTATTTATAGAGCGCTTACTGTGTGCACAGCACTGTACTAAGCGCTTGGGAAGTAATAATAATGGCATTTGTTAAGCACTCACTATGTGCAGAGCACTGTTCTAAGCGCTGGGGAGGTTACAAGGTGATCAGGTTGTCCCACAGGGGGGCTCAGAGTCTTACTCCCCATTTTCCAGATGAGGTAACTGAGGCCCAGAGAAGTTAAGTGACGTGCCCAAAGTCACACAGCTGACACTTGGCGGAGCAGGAATTTGAACCCGTGACCTCTGACTCCAAAGCCCGGGCTCTTTCCACTGACCCACAATGCTTCTAGACTGTGAACCCATTGTGGGTAGGGACCGTCTCTACATGTTGCCGAATTGTCCTTTAATAATAATAATGATGATGGCATTTGTTAAGCGCTTACTATGTGCAAAGCAGTGTTCTAAGCGCTGGACTGTTCTAAGCGCTTTCCAAGCGCTTAGTCCAGGGCTCTGCACACAGTAAGCGCTCAGTAAATACGATTGAATAAATGAATGTGTGAGCCCCTCTAGACTGTGAGCCCGTTGTTGGGTAAGGATTGTCTGTTGCCGAATTGTCCTTTCCAAGCGCTTAGTACAGTGCTCTGCACACAGTAAGCGCTCAATAAGTACGATTGAATGAATGAATGAATGTGTGAGCCCTTCTAGACTATGAACCCGTTGTTGGGTAGGGATGGTCTCTCTCTGTGGCCGGATTGTCCTTTCCAAGCGCTTAGTCCAGTGCTTTGCACACAGTAAGCGTCCAATAAATACGACTGAATGAATGACTAGGCTGTGAGCCGGTGGTTGGGTGGGGATTGTCTCTCTCTGTGGCCGGATTGGCCTTTCCGAGTGCTTAGTCCAGTGCTCTGCACACAGTAAGCGTCCAATAAATAGGATTGAATGAATGAACGGACTGTGAGCCCGTTGTTGGGCAGGGATGGTCTCTGTGTGTGGCCGAATTGTCCTTTCCAAGCGCTTAGTACAGAGTTCTGCACACAGTGAGCGCTCAATAAATTCGAATAAACAAATAATAATAATAATGGCATTTATTAAGCACTTACTCTGTGCGAAGCGCTTCTAAGCACTGGGGAGGTTACAAGTTGATCAAGCTGCCCCACAGGAGGCTCCCAGTCTTAATCCCCATTCTACAGATGAGGTAACTGAGGCACAGAGAAGTTGATTTGCCCAAAGTTGCACAGCTGACAACCGGCGGAGCTGAGATTTGAACCCATGACCTCTGACTCCAAAGCCCGTGCTCTTTCCATTAAGCCACGCTGCTTCTCTAGAATAAATAAATGAATGAGTGAGGCCTTGTAGACTATGAACCCGTTGTTGGGTGGCTGTTGTCCCTCTGTGCGGCCGAATTGTCCTGTCCAAGCGCTTAGTACAGTGCTTTGCACACAGTAAGCGTCCAATAAATAGGATTGAACGAATGAACGGACTGTGAGCCCGTTGTTGGGCAGGGATGGTCTCTGTGTGTGGCCGAATTGTCCTTTCCAAGCGCTTAGAACAGAGTTCTGCACACAGTGAGCGCTCAATAAATTCGATTAAACAAATAATAATAATAATGGCATTTATTAAGCGCTTACTCTGTGCAAAGCACTTCTAAGCACTGGGGAGGTTACAAGTTGATCAGGTTGTCCCACAGGAGGCTCCCAGTCTTAATCCCCATTTTACAGATGAGGTAACTGAGGCACAGAGAAGTTGATTTGCCCAAAGTTACACAGCTGACAACCGGCGGAGCTGAGATTTGAACCCATGACCTCTGACTCCAAAGACCGGGCTCTTTCCATTGAGCCACGCTGCTTCTCTAGAATAAATAAATGAATGAGTGAGGCCTTGTAGACTATGAACCCATTGTTGGGTGGCTGTTGTCCCTCTGTGTGGCCGAATTGTCCTGTCCAAGCGCTTAGTACAGTGCTTTGCACACAGTAAGCGTCCAATAAATAGGATTGAACGAATGAACGGACTGTGAGCCCGTTGTTGGGCAGGGATGGTCTCTCTGTGTGGCCGAATTGTCCTTTCCAAGCGCTTAGTACAGAGTTCTGCACACAGTGAGCGCTCAATAAATTCGAATAAACAAATAATAATAATAATGGCATTTATTAAGCTCTTACTCTGTGCAAAGCACTTCTAAGCACTGGGGAGGTTACAAGTTGATCAGGTTGTCCCACAGGAGGCTCCCAGTCTTAATCCCCATTCTACAGATGAGGTAACTGAGGCACGGAGAAGTTAAGTGATTTGCCCGAAAGTTACACAGCTGGCGGAGCTGAGACTTGAACCCATGACCTCTGACTCCAAAGACCGGGCTCTTTCCATTGAGCCACCTGCTTCTCTAGAATAAATAAATGAATGAGTAAGGCCTTGTAGACTATGAACCCATTGTTGGGTGGCTGTTGTCCCTCTGTGCGGCCGAATTGTCCTTTCCAAGCGCTTAGTACAGTGCTTTGCACACAGTAAGCGTCCAATAAATAGGATTGAACGAATGAACGGACTGTGAGCCCGTTGTTGGGCAGGGATGGTCTCTGTGTGTGGCCGAATTGTCCTTTCCAAGCGCTTAGAACAGAGTTCTGCACACAGTGAGCGCTCAATAAATTCGATTAAACAAATAATAATAATAATGGCATTTATTAAGCGCTTACTATGTGCAAAGCGCTTCTAAGCACTGGGGAGGTTACAAGTTGATCAGGTTGTCCCACAGGAGGCTCCCAGTCTTAATCCCCATTTTACAGATGAGGTAACTGAGGCACAGAGAAGTTGATTTGCCCAAAGTTACACAGCTGACAACCGGCGGAGCTGAGATTTGAACCCATGACCTCTGACTCCAAAGACCGGGCTCTTTCCATTGAGCCACGCTGCTTCTCTAGAATAAATAAATGAATGAGTGAGGCCTTGTAGACTATGAACCCATTGTTGGGTGGCTGTTGTCCCTCTGTGTGGCCGAATTGTCCTGTCCAAGCGCTTAGTACAGTGCTTTGCACACAGTAAGCGTCCAATAAATAGGATTGAACGAATGAACGGACTGTGAGCCCGTTGTTGGGCAGGGATGGTCTCTGTGTGTGGCCGAATTGTCCTTTCCAAGCGCTTAGAACAGAGTTCTGCACACAGTGAGCGCTCAATAAATTCGATTAAACAAATAATAATAACAATGACATTTATTAAGCGCTTACTATGTGCAAAGCGCTTCTAAGCACTGGGGAGGTTACAAGTTGATCAGGTTGTCCCACAGGAGGCTCCCAGTCTTAATCCCCATTTTACAGATGAGGTAACTGAGGCACAGAGAAGTTGATTTGCCCAAAGTTGCACAGCTGACAACCGGCGGAGCTGAGATTTGAACCCATGACCTCTGACTCCAAAGCCCGTGCTCTTTCCATTAAGCCACGCTGCTTCTCTAGAATAAATAAATGAATGAGTGAGGCCTTGTAGACTATGAACCCGTTGTTGGGTGGCTGTTGTCCCTCTGTGTGGCCGAATTGTCCTTTCCAAGCGCTTAGTACAGTGCTCTGCACACAGTAAGCGTCCAATAAATAGGATTGAACGAATGAACGGACTGTGAGCCCGTTGTTCGGCAGGGATGGTCTCTCTGTGTGGCCGAATTGCCCTTTCCAAGCGCTTAGTACAGAGTTCTGCACACAGTGAGCGCTCAATAAATTCGATTAAACAAATAATAATAATAATGGCATTTATTAAGCGCTTACTATGTGCAAAGCACTTCTAAGCACTGGGGAGGTTACAAGTTGATCAGGTTGTCCCACAGGAGGCTCCCAGTCTTAATCCCCATTCTACAGATGAGGTAACTGAGGCACGGAGAAGTTAAGTGATTTGCCCGAAAGTTACACAGCTGGCGGAGCTGAGACTTGAACCCATGACCTCTGACTCCAAAGACCGTGCTCTTTCCATTAAGCCACGCTGCTTCTCTAGAATAAATAAATGAATGAGTGAGGCCTTCTAGACTATGAACCCGTTGTTGGGTGGCTGTTGTCTCTCTGTGCGGCCGAATTGTCCTTTCCAAGCGCTTAGTACAGTGCTTTGCACACAGTAAGCGTCCAATAAATAGGATTGAACGAATGAACGGACTGTGAGCCCGTTGTTGGACAGGGATGGTCTCTCTGTGTGGCCGAATTGTCCTTTCCAAGCGCTTAGAACAGAGTTCTGCACACAGTGAGCGCTCAATAAATTCGATTAAACAAATAATAATAATAATGGCATTTATTAAGCGCTTACTATGTGCAAAGCGCTTCTAAGCACTGGGGAGGTTACAAGTTGATCAGGTTGTCCCACAGGAGGCTCCCAGTCTTAATCCCCATTTTACAGATGAGGTAACTGAGGCACAGAGAAGTTGATTTGCCCAAAGTTACACAGCTGACAACCGGCGGAGCTGAGATTTGAACCCATGACCTCTGACTCCAAAGACCGGGCTCTTTCCATTGAGCCACCTGCTTCTCTGGAATAAATAAATGAATGAGTGAGGCCTTGTAGACTATGAACCCGTTGTTGGGTGGCTGTTGTCCCTCTGTGCGGCCGAATTGTCCTTTCCAAGCGCTTAGTACAGTGCTTTGCACACAGTAAGCGTCCAATAAATAGGATTGAATGAATGAACGGACTGTGAGCCCGTTGTTGGGCAGGGATGGTCTCTGTGTGTGGCCGAATTGTCCTTTCCAAGCGCTTAGAACAGAGTTCTGCACACAGTGAGCGCTCAATAAATTCGATTAAACAAATAATAATAATAATGGCATTTATTAAGCGCTTACTATGTGCAAAGCGCTTCTAAGCACTGGGGAGGTTACAAGTTGATCAGGTTGTCCCACAGGAGGCTCCCAGTCTTAATCCCCATTTTACAGATGAGGTAACTGAGGCACAGAGAAGTTGATTTGCCCAAAGTTACACAGCTGACAACCGGCGGAGCTGAGATTTGAACCCATGACCTCTGACTCCAAAGACCGGGCTCTTTCCATTGAGCCACGCTGCTTCTCTAGAATAAATAAATGAATGAGTGAGGCCTTGTAGACTATGAACCCATTGTTGGGTGGCTGTTGTCCCTCTGTGTGGCCGAATTGTCCTGTCCAAGCGCTTAGTACAGTGCTTTGCACACAGTAAGCGTCCAATAAATAGGATTGAACGAATGAACGGACTGTGAGCCCGTTGTTGGGCAGGGATGGTCTCTCTGTGTGGCCGAATTGTCCTTTCCAAGCGCTTAGTACAGAGTTCTGCACACAGTGAGCGCTCAATAAATTCGATTAAACAAATAATAATAACAATGACATTTATTAAGCGCTTACTATGTGCAAAGCGCTTCTAAGCACTGGGGAGGTTACAAGTTGATCAGGTTGTCCCACAGGAGGCTCCCAGTCTTAATCCCCATTCTACAGATGAGGTAACTGAGGCACGGAGAAGTTGATTTGCCCAAAGTTACACAGCTGACAACCGGCGGAGCTGAGATTTGAACCCATGACCTCTGACTCCAAAGACCGGGCTCTTTCCATTGAGCCACCTGCTTCTCTAGAATAAATAAATGAATGAGTAAGGCCTTGTAGACTATGAACCCATTGTTGGGTGGCTGTTGTCCCTCTGTGCGGCCGAATTGTCCTTTCCAAGCGCTTAGTACAGTGCTTTGCACACAGTAAGCGTCCAATAAATAGGATTGAACGAATGAACGGACTGTGAGCCCGTTGTTGGGCAGGGATGGTCTCTCTGTGTGGCCGAATTGCCCTTTCCAAGCGCTTAGTACAGAGTTCTGCACACAGTGAGCGCTCAATAAATTCGATTAAACAAATAATAATAACAATGACATTTATTAAGCGCTTACTATGTGCAAAGCGCTTCTAAGCACTGGGGAGGTTACAAGTTGATCAGGTTGTCCCACAGGAGGCTCCCAGTCTTAATCCCCATTTTACAGATGAGGTAACTGAGGCACGGAGAAGTTAAGTGATTTGCCCAAACGTTACACAGCTGGCGGAGCTGAGACTTGAACCCATGACCTCTGACTCCAAAGACCGTGCTCTTTCCATTGAGCCACGCTGCTTCTCTAGAATAAATAAATGAATGAGTGAGGCCTTGTAGACTATGAACCCATTGTTGGGTGGCTGTTGTCTCTCTGTGCGGCCGAATTGTCCTTTCCAAGCGCTTAGTACAGTGCTGTGCACGTAGTAAGCGCTCAATCGATAGGACCGTCCCCCCTCGTCCCCCTCTCCATCCCCCCATCTTATCTCCTTCCCTTCCCCACAGCACCTGTATATATGTATATATGTTTGTACATATTTATTACTCTATTATTTATTTATTTATTTTACTTGTACATATCTCTTCTATTTCTTTTATTTTGTTAGTATGTTTGGTTTATTTTACTTGTACATATCTATCCTATTTATTTTATTTTGTTAGTATGTTTGGTTTTGTTCTCTGTCTCCCCCTTTTAGACTGTGAGCCCGCTGTTGGGTAGGGACCGTCTCTATATGTTGCCAACTTGGACTTCCCAAGCGCTTAGTACAGTGCTCTGCACACAGTAAGCGCTCAATAAATACGATTGATTGATTGATCTATTTATTTCATTTTGTTAGTATGTTTGGTTTTGTTCTCTGTCTCCCCCTTTTAGACTGTGAGCCTGCTGTTGGGAAGGGACCGTCTCTATATGTTGCCAACTTGTACTCCCAAGCGCTTAGTACAGTGCTCTGCACACAGTAAGCGCTCAATAAATACGATTGATTGATTGATTGGTCTATTCTATTTATTTTATTTTGTTAGTACGTTTGGTTTTGTTCTCTGTCTCCCCCTTCTAGACTGTGAGCCCACTGTTGGGTAGGGACCGTCTCTATATGTCGCCAACTTGGACTTCCCAAGCGCTTAGTACAGTGCTCTGCACACAGTAAGCGCTCAATAAATACGATTGATTGATTGACCGAATGAACGGATGGAAGCGATTGAGGGGGGGCGGCTGTCACTTCGGGAGAATACGGTAGGAGAAGCAGCGTGGCTCAATGGAAAGAGCCCAGCCTTGGGAGTCAGAGGTCATGGGTTCCAATCCCGCCACTTGTCAGCTGTGTGACTGTGGGCAAGTCACTTAACTTCTCTGTGCCTCAGTTCCCTCATCTGTAAAATGGGGATTAAGACTGTGAGCCCCCTGTGGGACAACCTGATCACCTTGTAACCTCCCCAGCGCTTAGAACAGTGCTTTGCACATAGTAAGCGCTTAATGTTATTATTATTATTAATTAACAATATCATATTAATATTAATACATTAATAATCATAATAATTATTAATAATATTGTAAAATAATATATAATATGTAATAATGCATAATATATAATATATATTATATGATAATATATAATATATGATAATAATATAATACATAATATATTTTATATATATTATATCTATATAATATATATAATATATAATATGTAATATAGTAATAATAATAATATAGTAATAATATAATAATTAATAATAATAATAATAATAATAATACGGTAGCGGGGAGCGGGCTTGGCTGGTTCGGGGGCCGAATTGTGCTTTCCAAGCGCTTAGTACGGTGCTGTGCACGTAGTAAGCGCTCAATCGATAGGAACGAATGAACGGATGGAAGCGATGGAGGGGGTTGTCACTTTGAAGCGTGGCTCAGTGGAAAGAGCGGGGGCTTAGGAGCCACAGGTCATGGGTTCGAATCCCGCCTCCCCCACATGTCTGCTATGTGACCTTGGGCAAGTCACTTCCCTCCTCTGTGCCTCAGTTCCCTCATCTGTAAAATGGGGGTTAAGACTGTGATTCCCCACATGGGACAACCTTATCTCCTTGTATTCCCCCCAGCGCTTAGAACAGTGTTTTGCACATAGTAAGCGCTTAACAAATACCAACATTATTATTATTATTCGGGATAATACGGTAACGGGGAGCGGGAGGGGCTGGTTCTGGGGCCGTGTCGGCGGCCGAATTGTCCTTTACAAGCGCTTAGTACAGTGCTGTGCACGTAGTAAGCGCTCAATCGATAGGACCGAATAAACGGGTGGAAAGCGGGGGCTGTCACTTCGGGATAATACGGTAGCGGGGAGCTGGAGGGGCTGGTTCGGGGGCCGTGCCGGGGGCCGAATTGTCCTCTCCAAGCGTTTAGTACAGTGCTGTGCACGTAGTAAGCGCTCAATCGATAGGAACGAATGAACGGATGGAAGCGATTGAGGGGGTTGTCAATTAGGGATAATACGGTGGCGGGGAGCGGGCGGTGTGACTTCGGGATAATACGGTAGCGGGGAGTGGGCGGGGCTAGTTTGGGCGCCGTGCTGGGGGCCGAATTGTCCTTTCCAAGCGCTTAGTACGGTGCTGTGCACGTAGTAAGCGCTCAATTGATAGGAACGAATAAACGGGTGGAATGCGGGGGGGCTGTCACTTCGAGATAATACGGTAGCGGGGAGAGGGCGGGGCTGGTTCGGGGGCCGTGCCGGGGGCCGAATTGTCCTTTCCGAGCGCTTAGTACGGTGCTGTGCACGTAGTAAGCGCTCAATCGATAGGACCAAATGAACGGATGGAAGCGATTGAGGGTGGGGGTTGTCACTTCGGGATAATACGGTAGCGGGGAGAGGGAGGCGTGACCTCGGGATAATACGGTAGCGGGGAGCGAGCGGGGCTGGTTCGGGGGCCGAATTGTGCTTTCCAAGCGCTTAGTACGGTGCTGTGCACGTAGTAAGCGCTCAATCGATAGGAACGAATGAGCGGATGGAAGCGATTGAGGGGGTTGTCAATTAGGGATAATACGGTGGCGGAGAGCGGGAGGGGCTGGTTCGGGGGTCGTGCCGGAGGCCGAATTGTCCTCTCCAAGCGCTTAGTACGGTGCTGTGCACGTAGTAAGCGCTCAATCGATAGGGCCGAATGAACGGATCGAAGCGATGGGGGTGGGGGTTGTCACTTCGGGATAATACGGTAGCGGGGAGAGGGAGGAGTGACTTCGGGATAATACGGTAGCGGGGAGCGAGCGGTGTGACTTCGAGATAATACGGTAGCGGGGAGAGGGCGGGGCTGGTTCGGGCGCCGTGCCGGAGGCCCAATTGTCCTTTCCAAGCGCTTAGTACGGTGCTGTGCACGTAGTAAGCGCTCAATCGATGGGACCGAATGAACGGATGGAAGCAATGGGGGTGGGGGTTGTCACTTCGGGATAATACGGTAGCGGGGAGCGGGCGGTGTGACTTCGGGATAATACGGTAGCGGGGAGTGGGCGGGGCTGGTTCGGGGGCCGAATTGTTCTTTCCAAGCGCTTAGTACGGTGCTGTGCACGTAGTAAGCGCTCAATCGATAGGACCGAATAAACGGATGGAAAGCGGGGGGCTGTCACTTCGGGATAATACGGTAGCGGGGAGCTGGAGGAGCTGGATCGGGGGCCGTGCCGGGGGCCGAATTGTCCTCTCCAAGCGTTTAGTACAGTGCTGTGCACGTAGTAAGCGCTCAATCGATAGGAACGAATGAACGGATGGAAGCGATTGAGGGGGTTGTCACTTCGGGATAATACGGTAGCGGGGAGCGAGCGGAAGCGCTCAATCGATGGGACCGAATGAACGGGTGGAAGCGATTCAGGAGGGGGCTGTCACTTCGGGATAATACGGTAGCGGGGAGCGGGCGGGGCTGGTTCGGGGGCCGAATTGTTCTTTCCAAGCGCTTAGTACGGTGCTGTGCACGTAGTAAGCGCTCAATCGATAGGACCTAATGAACGGATGGAAGCGATTGAGGGTGGGGGTTGTCACTTCGGGATAATACGGTAGCGGGGAGCGGGCGGTGGGACTTCGGGATAATACGGTAGCGGGGAGAGGACGGGGCTATTTCGGGGGCCGTGCCGGGGGCCGAATTGTCCTTTCCAAGCGCTTAGTACAGTGCTGTGCACGTAGTAAGCTCTCAATCGATAGGACCGAATAAACGGGTGGAAAGCGGGGGGCTGTCACTTCGAGATAATACGGTAGCGGGGAGAGGGCGGGGCTGGTTCGGGGGCTGTGCCGGAGGCCGAATTGTCCTTTCCGAGCGCTTACTACAGTGCACTGCACTTAGTCAGTGCTCAATCGATACGACCGATTGAACGGATGGAAGTGATGGGGGGCGGGAGCTGTCGTTTCGGTATAATACGGTAGCGGGGAGTGGGCGGTGTGACTTCGAGATAATACGGTAGCGGTGAGAGGGAGGGGCTGGTTCGGGGGCCGAATTGTGCTTTCCAAGCGCTTAGTACGGTGCTGTGCACGTAGTAAGCGCTCAATCGATAGGAACGAATGAGCGGATGGAAGCGATTGAGGGGGTTGTCAATTAGGGATAATACGGTGGCGGAGAGCGGGAGGGGCTGGTTCGGGGGTCGTGCCGGAGGCCGAATTGTCCTCTCCAAGCGCTTAGTACGGTGCTGTGCACGTAGTAAGCGCTCAATCGATAGGACCGAATGAACGGATTGAAGCGATGGGGGTTGTCACTTCGGGATAATACGGTAGCGAGGAGAGGGAGGTGTGACTTAGGGATAATACGGTAGCGGGGAGAGAGCGGTGTGACTTCGAGATAATACGGTAGCGGGGAGAGGGCGGGGCTTGTTCGGGGGCCGTGCCGGAGGCCGAATTGTCCTTTCCAAGACCTTAGTACAGTGCTATGCACGTAGTAAGCGCTCAATCGATGGGACCGAATGAACGGATGGAAGCGATGGAGGGTGGGGGTTGTCACTTCGGGATAATACGGTAGCGGGGAGGGGGCGGGGCTGGATCGGGGGGGCGGTGCCGCGGGGGGCCGGCAGGGGGCGGCGCATGCGCGGTGGGCGCCGGCGGGGGGCGCGAGGCGCCGGCCGCGGCTGAGGAGAAGGAGACGAAGGCTGAGGAGAAGGAGACGAAGGCTGAGGAGAATTTGGCGGCCATGTCTCCGGGCAGCGCCATCCAGATCCCCCGGCGGCTTCCGCTGCTGCTGACCCAGGAGGGCGTGCTGCTGCCCGGCTCCACCATGCGCGCCAGCGTGGACTCGGCCCGCAACCTGCAGCTGGTGCGGAGCCGCCTGCTGACCGGCACCTCCCTGCGGAGCACCATCCTGGGCGTCGTGCCCGACGCCAGCGACCCCCACACCGACAACCAGGACCTGCCCCCTCTGCACAGGTCACACCCCCGGGCGCCAACGACCCCATCCATCCATCAATCAATCGATCAATCTACCAATCGATCTGGCTACCAATCAATCTGCGCATCAGGCAGAAACTCCTCACCCTGGGCTTCAAGGCTGTCCATCCCCTTGCCTCCTCCTACCTCACCTCCCTTCTCTCCTTCTCCAGCACAGCCCGCAACCTCCGCTCCTCCACCACTAATCTCCTCACCGTACCTCGCTCTCGCCTGTCCCGCCATCGACCCCCGGCCCACGTCATCCCCCGGGCCTGGAATGGCCTCCCTCTGCCCCTCCGCCAAGCTGGCTCTCTTCCTCCCTTCAAGGCCCCGCTGAGAGCTCACCTCCTCCAGGAGGCCTTCCCACACTGAGCCCCTTCCTTCCTCTCCCCCTCGTCCCCCTCTCCATCCCCCCATCTTACCTCCTTCCCTTCCCCACAGCACCTGTATATATGGTTGTACGTATTTATTACTCTATTTATTTTACTTGTACATTTCCATCCTATTTATTTTATTTTGTTGGTATGTTTGATTCTGTTCTCTGTCTCCCCCTTTTAGACTGTGAGCCCACTGTTGGGTAGGGACTGTCTCTATGTGTTGCCAATTTGTACTTCCCAAGCGCTTAGTACAGTGCTCTGCACATAGTAAGCGCTCAATAAATACGATTGATTGATTGATTGATTGATCAATCGATCGATCGTATTGACTGAGCGCCTCCTGCGTACTGAGCGCTTGGGAAGTACCCGCAGGGACGGTCCCTACCCGACAGCGGGCCCACCTGGGCCCGAGGGCACCTGTGCGCGTCTTTGTGTCCACTGATCACTCCGTTTGTACCTATTTATCCTATCCATTTTATTAGGTTTATCATCATCATCATCAATCGTATTTATTGAGCGCTTACTATGTGCACAGCACTGTACTAAGCGCTTGGGAAGTACAAGTTGGCAACATATGGAGACACTTATCGCTCCATTTGACTTGTACCTATTTATCCTATCCATTTTATTGGGTTTATCATCATCATCAATCGTATTTATTGAGCGCTTACTGTGTGCAGAGCACTGTACTAAGCGCTTGGGAAGTACAAGTTGGCAACATATGGAGACACTTATCACTCCATTTGACTTGTACCTATTTATCCTATCTATTTTATTGGGTTTATCATCATCATCAATCGTATTCATTGAGCGCTTTATTTTATTCTACAGTGCTCTGCACACAGTAAGCAGTCAATAAATACGATTGAATGAATGGCCTTCCCAGACTGAGCCCCCTCTATCAATCAATCATATTTATTGAGCGCTTACTATGTGCAGAGCACTGGACTGAGCGCTTGGGAAGTACAAGTTGGCAATGTATAGAGACAGTCCCTACCCAACAGTGGGCTCACAGTCTAAAAGGGGGAGACAGAGAACAAAACCAAACATACTAACAAAATAAAATAAATAGGATAGATATGTACAAGTAAAATAAATAAATAGAGTAATAAATATGTACAAACATATACGTATATACAGGTGCTGTGGGGAAGGGAAGGAGGTAAGATGGGGGGATGGAGAGGGGGACGAGGGGGAGAGGAAGGATCGATCGTATTTATTGAGCGCTTACTGCGTACTTAGCGCTTGGGAAGTACCCGCAGGGACGGCCCTACCCGACAGCGGGCTCACGTGGGCCCGAGGGCACCTGTGCGCGTCTTTGTGCCCACTGATCACTCCGTTTGTACCCATTTATCCTATCCATTTTATTAGGTTTATCATCATCATCATCAATCGTATTTATTGAGCGCTTACTGCGTGCAGAGCACTGGACTGAGCGCTTGGGAAGTACAAATTGGCAACAGAGACCCTACCCGACAGTGGGCTCACGGTCTAAAAGGGGGAGACAGAGAACAAAACCAAACATACTAACAAAATAAAATCAATAGAATAGATATTATCATCATCAATCGTATTGACTGAGCACTTACTATGTGCAGAGCACTGGACTGAGCGCTTGGGAAGTACAGATTGGCAACAAATAGAGACCCTACCCTACAGTGGGCTCACGGTCTAAAAGGGGGAGACAGAGAACAAAACCAAACATACTAACAAAATAAAATCAATAGAATAGATATTATCATCATCAATCGTATTGATTGAGCGCTTACTACGTGCAGAGCAGTGGACTGAGCGCTTGGGAAGTACAGATTGGCAACAAATAGAGACCCTACCCGACAGTGGGCTCACAGTCTAAAAGGGGGAGACAGAGAACAAAACCAAACATACTAACAAAATAAAATAAATAGGCTAGATATGTACAAGTAAAATAAATAAATAGAGTAATAAATATGTACAACATATATACGTATATACGGGTGCAGTGGGGAAGGGAAGGAGGTAAGATGGGGGGGATGGAGAGGGGGACGAGGGGGAGAGGAAGGATCGATCGTATTTATTGAGCGCTTACTGTGTACTGAGCGCTTGGGAAGTACCCGCAGGGACGGTCCCAACCCGACAGCGGGCCCACGTGGGCCCGAGGGCACCTGTACGCGTCTTTGTGCCCACTGATCACTCCGTTTGTACCTATTTATCCTATCCATTTTATTAGGTTTATCATCATCATCATCAATCGTATTTATTGAGCGCTTACTACGTGCAGAGCACTGGACTGAGCGCTTGGGAAGTACAGATTGGCAACAAATAGAGACCCTACCCGACAGTGGGCTCACAGTCTAAAAGGGGGAGACAGAGAACAAAACCAAACATACTAACAAAATAAAATAAATAGAATAGATATTATCATCATCAATCGTATTGATTGAGCGCTTACTACGTGCAGAGCACTGGACTGAGGGCTTGGGAAGTACAGATTGGCAACAAATAGAGACGGTCCCTAACCGACAGTGGGCTCACGGTCTAAAAGGGGGAGACAGAGAACAAAACCAAACATACTAACAAAATAAAATAAATAGGATAGATATGTACAAGTAAAATAAATAGAGTAATAAATATGTACAAACATATACGTATATACAGGTTCTGTGGGAAAGGGAAGGAGGTAAGATGGGGGGGATGGAGAGGGGGACGAAGGGGAGAGGAAGGATCGATCGTATTTATTGAGCGCTTACTGCGTACTGAGCGCTTGGGAAGTACCCGCAGAGACGGTCCCAACCCAACAGCGGGCTCACGTGGGCCCGAGGGCACCTGTACGCGTCTTTGTGCCCACTTATCACTCCGTTTGTACCTATTTATCCTATCCATTTTATTAGGTTTATCATCATCATCATCAATCGTATTTATTGAGCGCTTACTGCGTGCAGAGCACTGGACTGAGCGCTTGGGAAGTACAAATCGGCAACATATAGAGACACTTATCGCTCCGTTTGACTTGTACCTATTTATCCTATCCATTTTATTAGGTTTATCATCATCATCAATCGTATTTATTGAGCGCTTACTATGTGCAGAGCACTGTACTGAGCGCTTGGGAAGTACAAGTTGGCAACATATAGAGACACTTATCGCTCCGTTTGACTTGTACCTATTTATCCTATCCATTTTATTGGGTTTATCATCATCATCAGTCGTATTTATTGAGCGCTTACTGTGTGCAGAGCACTGTACTAAGCGCTTGGGAAGTACAAATTGGCAACATATAGAGACACTTATCGCTCCATTTGACTTGTACCTATTTATCCTATCCATTTTATTGGGTTTATCATCATCATCAATCGTATTTATTGAGCGCTTACTATGTGCAGAGCACTGTACTAAGCGCTTGGGAAGTACAAATTGGCAACATATAGAGACACTTATCGCTCCATTTGACTTGTACCTATTTATCCTATCCATTTTATTGGGTTTATCATCATCATCAATCGTATTTATTGAGCGCTTACTGTGTGCAGAGCACTGGACTAAGCGCTTGGGGAGTACAAATTGGCAACATATAGAGACACTTATCACTCCATTTGACTTGTACCTATTTGTCCTATCCTGTTTATTTGGTTTATATCTCCCCCGTACATATCTATTCTATTGATTTTATTTTGTTAGTATGTTCGGTTTTGTTCTCTGTCTCCCCCCTTTTAGACTGTGAGCCCACTGTTGGGTAGGGACTGTCTCTCTACGTTGCCAATTTGTACTTCCCAAGCGCTTAGTCCAGTGCTCTGCACATAGTAAGCGCTCAATAAATACGATTGATGACGATGTTGGGGAAGGACCGGCCCTATAGGTTAGGGCTTAGTAGTAATAATAATAATGATGGTATTTATTGACCGCTTACTGTGTGCAGAGCACTGTGCTCTGCACACAGTAAGCGGTCAATAAATATGATTGAATGAATGGCCTTCCCAGACTGAGCCCCCTCAATCAATCAATCATATTTATTGAGCGCTTACTATGTGCAGAGCACTGGACTGAGCGCTTGGGAAGTACAAATTGGCAACATAGAGAGACAGTCCCTACCCAACAGTGGGCTCACAGTCTAAAAGGGGGGGACAGAGAACAAAACCAAACATACTAACAAAATAAAATAAATAAGATAGATATGTACAAGTAAAATAAATAAATAGAGTAATAAATATGTACAAACATATACGTATATACAGGTGCTGTGGGGAAGGGAAGGAGGTAAGATGGGGGGGATGGAGAGGGGGACGAGGGGGAGAGGAAGGATCGATCGTATTTATTGAGCGCTTACTGTGTACTGAGCGCTTGGGAAGTACACGCAGCGACGGTCCCTACCCAACAGCGGGCTCACATGGGCCCGAGGGCACCTGTACGCGTCTTTGTGCACATTTATCACTCCATTTGACTTGTACCTATTTATCCTATCCATTTTATTGGGTTTATCATCATCATCAATCGTATTGAGCGCTTACTATGTGCAGAGCACTGGACTGAGCGCTTGGGAAGTACAAATTGGCAACAAATAGAGACCCTACCCGACAGTGGGCTCACAGTCTAAAAGGGGGAGACAGAGAACAAAACCAAACATACTAACAAAATAAAATAAATAGAATAGATATTATCATCATCAATCGTATTGATTGAGCACTTACTACGTGCAGAGCACTGGACTGAGCGCTTGGGAAGTACAAATTGGCAACATATGGAGACACATCACTCCATTTGACTTGTACCTATTTATCCTATCCATTTTATTGGGTTTATCTCCCCCGTACATATCTATTCTATTGGTACATATCTATTCTATTCTATTGAATGAATGGCCTTCCCAGACTGAGCCCCCTCAATCAATCAATCATATTTATTGAGCGCTTACTATGTGCAGAGCACTGGACTGAACGCTTGGGAAGTACTAATACGATTGAATGAATGGCCTTCCCAGACTGAGACCACTCCTTCCTCTCCCCCTCCTCCCCACAGCACCTGTATATCAATCAATCAATCAATCGTATTTATTGAGTGCTTACTATGTGCAGAGCACTGTACTAAGCGCTTGGGAAGTACAAGTTGGCAACATATAGAGACAGTCCCTACCCAACAGTGGGCTCCCAAGCGCTTAGTAATTAATAATAATAATAATGGTATTTATTAAGCGCTCAATAAATACGATTGAATGAATGGCCTTCCCAGACTAAGCCCACTCCTTCCACCCCCCCCCCCCCCGCCCCACAGCACCTGTATGTATGTTTGTACATATTTATCACTCTATTTATTTTACTTGTTCTACAGTGCTCTGCACACAGTAAGCACTCAATAAATACGATTGAATGAATGGCCTTCCCAGACTGAGCCCCCTCCTTCCTCTCCCTATCCCCCCTGCCTTACCTCTCCCACAGCACCCGTATATACGTATATATGTTTGTACATATCACGCTATTTATTTTACTTGTACATATTTATTCTACCCATTCTATTTGGTTTATACGTTTTGTCGTCCATCTCCCCCTTCGAGACTGTGAGCCTGGTGTTGGGTAAGGACCGGCCCCATATGTTGCTAACTTGGACTTCCCAAGTGCTTAGTAATAATAATAATAATAATGGTATTTATTAAGCGCTTACTGTGTGCAGAGCACTGTTGCTCTGCACACAGTAAGTGCTTAATAAATACGATTGAATGAATGGCCTTCCCAGACTGAGCCCACTCCTTCCTCTCCCCCTCCTCCCCACTGCACGTGTATATATGTTTGTACATATTTATCACTCTATTTATTTTACTTGTACCTATTCATTCTATCCATTTTATTTGGTTTATACATTTTGTTTTGTCATCCATCTCCCCCTTCGAGACTGTGAGCCCGCTGTTGGGTAAGGACCGGCCCTGTATGTTGCTAACTTGGACTTCCCAAGCGCTTAGTAATAATAACAATTATAATAATAATAATAGTATTTATTAAGCGCTTACTATGTGCAAAGCACTGTTCTACAGTGCTCTGCACACAGTAAGCGCTCCATAAATACGATTAAATGAATGGCCTTCCCAGACTGAGCCCACTCCTTCCACTCCCCCTCCTCCCCCTCCCCACAGCACCTGTATATATGTTTGTACGTATTTATTACTCTATTTATTTTACTTGTACATATTCATTCTATCCATTTTTGTGTTTTGAGATTTCAAAAGCAAGTACTTCTCTTAAAGTAGGTTCCAACAGTCAGAAAAGAGCAACTAATATCGTATATATGTAGTAAAATATAACAACATTTTAAAAAAATCTTCATGGTGACAAAATAGGTTTTACTGTATTGTGAGTGGGTATCAGAAAAACAGAAAATGAGGATCAAAAAGGTTTAGGAATCAGTGCCCTAATATCAATATGCAGTGTAGAACAAAATATTGCAGAAGGACAGCGTGATTCTCTTACTCAAATATTTTGACTATTTTTAGCTTTTTCCCTGGACATTTTAATAGTAAAATTATCTCTTTATTAGCCTTGATGCTTAGATATAATCAAGACTTTTGAACTAGGTAGTGCTCATTTTAACGGAAAATATTACATTCCTTCAGACATGAAGGTAATTGCCCCCTCCCAGCCCCACAGTACTTAGGTACAGATCTGTAACTTTATTTGTATTGATGTCTGTCACCCCTCTGCCCCCCCCATTGTAAGTTCATTATGGGCAGCGAGTGTCACTATTTTGTATTGTACTTTCCCAAGCGCTTAGTACAGTGCCATGCAAACAGTAAGCGCTCAATAAATGCAATTGACTGAATTAATGTTAAGCAAAGAGACACGCATTCATTTGCAGACAGCGCTTTGTCTCCCACAGAAATGTATAATTTTTTCTTAATTTCCCAGGCACTTCTAGAAAGGCAAAGGTTATAACTAAATTTGAGTTACACCACACATTGCAAAATGCTTTAGTACAAATGAACATTAGCCATTTTTTGCCTGCTTGTACATTGGTAGTAATTTCCTAGACACGGTTGCAACTACATGTAACAAGTGCCTAATTATGCCCCTTTTGAGGTAGTTGCAAATTCACATTAAACAGCAAAGGGAACACATTTCTTTAGGAAACTGCTCACCTTTGCCAGCACTGTAGAAACACTTTCGGTGTTCTAAAAACACCTGTGTTTTCAGACTTTCTCCATCCAAGTCATTGCTGCAAGTCCAAGAAAATTGTTTCTATATTAAGAAAAAAGAAGTAGCAAAAAATGCGAGGATGGATAAGGTCCTAGCTTATCATAAGCTGGCTAGACTACTGACTCAACCTTCTCTGGTCTTTGGCTTCTTCCCCCTCTCCAAACTCTGGGGTCAAAGGTCATGGGTTCTAATCCTGACTCTGCCATCTGTCAGCTGTGTGACCTTGGGCAAGACACATCCCTTCTCTGGGCCTCAGTTACCTCAACTGTAAAACGGGGATGGTGACTGTGAGCCCCACGTGGGACAGGGACTATGTCCAACCCGATTTGCTCGTATTCACCCCAGTGCTTAGTGCAGTGCCTGGCACATGGTAAGTGCTTAACAAATGCCACAATTATTATTATTATTATTGTTGCCATTGGACATGAGCATGATTTTGCGACCCCCCCCCCCGACCCCTTAGTTCATGCCCTCCTTCCTCCCTCCATCTCTCCCTCTTCAAATCCAGTAGATCATGGCTCTTTCTGTTCTCTGTCATCCTGAAATCCCACTTCCTCCAGGAGGTTTTCCCCAAATCATTTTTCTTCTAATTTGTCACCACTTGAAACACTCACAGCAACTCTCACCACACATTTGTACATATCAGTTTGTACGATGCTCTTCTATTTAATTTATCCACCTTTCCATTTGACTTTTCCTTCTATTCGTAAGTTATTTTTGGTCTATCACTCCTGTAAGCTTGAGAGATAGTGCCTTTTTCCTCTCTTGTTCTCTCCAAAGGACTTAGAACAGTGCTCTACATGCACTAAGTGTTCAGTAAATGCTATTGATTTCCATGCAGTATAATGATGTTTTTAAATTGAAGTCATTCGCAAAATTTTTCAAACTCTTTAAATAGCATTGTGAACACACAAGTTTAAGGGCACTCTCTGAATTTACTCGTCTTTGCAGAGAATCACCATCTCAAAATGTCGCTTACTGTTGGTGGTGTCCCTCCAAACTTCCCAGTGTTCTCTCAGAAAATAATGAGAAGCAAGATGTATTCTAGCAGCTTTGTTAACGATTTCAGATGGAAAACGATCCACCGAAAACCTACAGTTTTTCTGATTAGGAGGAAAAGCAAAATATAAATCCTAAGTATTTTTTCCTTTTACCTGGAACATCCGCCTTTACAGATATGGTTAAAGCAGTTTACTTCTCCCTCCTGAAAACTCCTGCAAACTTCCCCGTATATTAAGTATTCCAGCCCCAAGGACCCATCTCAAGAGTTTTAAACATGTCCTACCTCAATCCACCTTCAGTTCTAGTTTGTGAATGCTTTACTTCAGGAATCCTATTCCTTGACTGTTGGAGTTTCCTGTTATATACATGACAGTATGCACGCGTAGTAGTGTGTAAACACGTTAATCATGATCTGAACCAAATTAGTGATTTGCTCAATCTGTCCATTTACTTAATGGCTCCTGTTCTGGGTAGGGGCTAGCCATCCCTTTAGGGTCTAGGTGACAGCTTGTACAAAGTCACTTTTGTTCAGGCAGGTTGGAGTTTATTGATCATCGTCACCATAGTCACTTGCGAATGACATATGCTGTACTCTGTCTATCGCAAAGATCTATGACTAGTTTATGGATAATAAAAATTGTGGCATTAGGAGTTTGCTGTGTGTCAAGCACTGTGCTTTAACACTGGGATCGATACAAGAGAATCCAGGTCATTCGCAGTCTCTGTCACACGTAGTGATTACAGTTTGAGGAGGCAGAAGAATAGGTATGTAATCCCAATATAGCTGAGAAGACTGAGGCACAAAGGATGTAAGTGACTTGCCCAAGGTCACACAGCAGGCAACAGGTGGAGCCTGGATTAAGGACCACGTCCCCTGACTCTCAGGCCTGTGAAATTTCTGTGAAACCGTGCTGCTTCCTTTCCATTTTCAAATAAGGGTAGTTCATAAACTCCTTTTCTATTTTAATCAGTCAGTCGTATATGTTGAGTGCTTACTCTGTGTGGAACACTATCCTAAGCATTTGGAGGAGTACAGTATAGCAGTGGACATGGGACTGGTCTGTGTCCAATGCGATTAACTTGTATCTACCCTGCATTCGATACAGTGCTTGGCACATAGTAAAGCACTTAACAAATTCCGTAAAAAGAACCAAAAAACAGTTGGTAGACTCATTCCGTACCCAGAAGTAGCTTGCAGTTTAGAGGGGTAAACAGACATTAAAATCAATTACAGGTTTTTTTTTATGATGTTTGTTAAAGCACTTTCTCTGTGCCAGACACTGTATTAAGCGCTGGGGTAGGCACAAGCAAGGCTCTCACATTCTTAATCCCCATTTATACAGATGAGGTAATTGAGGCACAGAGAAGTGAAGTAACTTGACCAAGGTCACACAGTCGGGCTGGAATTGGAATCTAGGTCTTTCTGACGCCCAGCCCCTTGCGCTACCCACTAGGCTACTGGGATATGTATTATAAGTGCTTTGGGTTGAGGTGGGATTGAATAAAGGGTACAAATCCAAGTGCAAAGGTAACTCAGAAGGGCAAGGGAGTGGGAGAAATGAGGGCTTAGTTGGAGAAGTCCTCTTGAAGCAGATGCACTTTTAAACGAAGGATCTGAATTTGTACACATCTTAAATCTGTAACTATTTCCAGTTTAGGCTGGCCTGAGTCAGAATCCCACTGGAGGTTGTTCTCTAGGCCTATACTGAAGAAGCGTTCCTCAAACAGACTGTAGAGATTTCCTGGAGGTTTACTAAGTACCCCTGAGGCCTAAAGGAAACCCAAACAGTAATCAATCAACCAGCCAGTACTATTTATTTTAGTGCCTGAGTGCAGAACATGGTACTGAGTGATTGAGAGAGTACAATAGTTAGCAGACACATTCTCTAGCCTCATGTAATAGCAGCACAGTGTATCGAACCAAAGAAGATTGCAGAAGAACCAAAGAAAATGAAACCAAAGAGTTATATAATCTGTAGTGTTCCCTCCCCTCCCCTTGTGTCATGTAATCTCGTTAGGGAGAAGGAGCAGGGAAGAGGATAAGAGAATAATGATAATACAATAGTGGGATTTACTGTGTGCAAAGCACTGTTCTAAGCGCTGGGGAGGTTACAAGGTGATCAGGTTGTCCCATGGGGGGCTCACAGTCTTAGTCCCCATTTAACAGATGAGGTATCTGAAGCCCAGAGAAGTTAAGTGACTTGCCCAAAGTCACCCAGCTGACAATTGGCAGAGCTGGGATTTGAACTCATGACCTCTGACTCCAAAGCCCGGGCTCTTTCCACTGAGACAAGGGAGGCAGCAGAAGGTAGCCCCCTGGGGGGGCTGTCAACACTGGGCACTTGCACCAGGATTTGCCCCCTTAATCACCCCAACCACAGCACTCACGTACATATTTGTAATTTATATTAATGCCTGACTTCCCCTCTAGACTGTAAGCTCTTTGTGGGCAGGAAACTTATCTAGCAATTCTGCTATATCGTATTCTCCCAAGCACTTAGTACGCTGCTCTGCACACAGTAAGGCGCTCAATAAATCCGATTGTTGGATTGATTGATAGGCGGTACATGCATGGGGACCTCACCAGATGTGGCAGACGGTTACCAGCCCTAGAAGGCCATAGATCTGGTCCCCCTGTTTGGGGTCCAGAGGCGCCCTGGACAACCCTGGGGCTCAGGCCCATGCCCCTTTTTGCTAACCTTCTCACTATACCTTGAACTTGTCCATCTCATCTTCAACTTCTCGCCCATATCCTGCCTTTGGCCTGGAACGCCCTCCCTCTTCATATCTGACAGACATTTACTCTCCCCACCTTCAAATCCTTATTGCAGGCACATCTCTTCCAAAAGGCCTTCCCTGGCTACACCCCCCTTTCTTCTTCTTCTTCCACTCCCTTCTGCGTCACCCTGACTGGCTTATTCCCCCCTCCCAGCCCCACAGCTTTTATATACATATCTGTAATTTATTTATATTAATGTCTATCTCTCCCTCTAGACTGGAAGCTCATTGTGGGCAGGAATTGTGTCTGTTTATTCTTGTACTCTCCCAAGTGCTTAGTACAGTGCTGTGCACACGGTAAGCACTCAATAAATACAGTTGAATGAATGAATTGGACTGTGAGCCCACTGTTGGGTAGGGACTGTCTCTATATGTTGCCAATTTGTACTTCCCAAGCGCTCAGTACAGTGCTCTGCACATAGTAAGCGCTCAATAAATATGATTGATGGTGATGATGACTGGAGAATCCTTGCCCAGATCTATCCAGAAAGGGAGTTTTCCACTTATTGTGACAGCTAGAAAGTGGGGCAGTCCCTCTCACCCTGGCTACCCCCTTGCTCTTGTGCTGTTTTTCACCCAGTCCCTGTCCCTCTTCCCACAGGCTGTCTGTCTGTCTTGGAGTTATAGACTAGAAAATCCTGACACTTGAAGAATTGTATTCAGGTTTTTGTTTTGCTGAACAAGAATTGGTTTAGCGTGTACTTTCAATTAAGCATAATTTCATGTTAAATATCTGAGAACTTTAAGGCATATCATCATTTAAAAAAATATGAAAGAGTAATGTTTATATAACTTGAGATATAGGTCTTACACACAATATTGGTGTACTTAAGGGATCAGATTTGGAGTTTGAATTTGCAAGGGACAAGCACAGTTGATTGACACTGCTGCCCTGCCTTCTGTTTGGTCCTAGGCAGTTGTAGTGGCATTTGGTAGAGAGGTGAAGGATAAGGATGCCGTATATGGGGTCTTGACCTTGCCCTTCCAAAAGCCGACTGATGAGAACTAGGTATTGGAGTAACAATCCAGTGGCAATTTTCACTTCCCAAAACATTCTCGATGGTGTTCGATTCCTCTTATGTTGTCACCGTGCATTTTCTCGCTGAAATAAATTAGCCAGGTAGGATGACTTGGCATCGGGGAGAGGTTTTGTGTTGTTCCTGTGATTATCATTTGCCAGTAACACCAGCCTTTGGAATGTTTTTCAGGATTGGGACGGCCGCATTGGCCATTCAGGTAGTGGGTAGTAACTGGCCCAAGCCCCACTATACCTTGCTGATCACAGGCCTCTGCCGTTTCCGAATTGTGCAAGTGCTGAAGGAGAAGCCCTACCCCATTGCCGAAGTTGAGCAGTTGGATCGGCTCGAGGAATTTCCCAACACGTTGAAGTCTAGAGAGGAGCTGGGAGAACTGTCCGAACAGTTTTACAAGTATGCAGTACAGGTGAGTGGCTTTAGTCTTTTACTTCAAGTCTTTTTTTCTTCCATCAGCCTCTCTGCCACCCTAGACGGTGGCCAGTCTGTTATTCGATGGAGTTTCAAGATGGCCTGAATTAAATTGGCTCGAAGAGAGATCACGGGTTCAGTTGTGTTCTATTCTCAGCCTCTTATGTTCTCATATTCAAAGGTTATCCAGCATGGACTAAAGGAGATACGATTTGATAAGGTAGAGGGGTTTGTGTTCATGTGAATTTTGAGGCCAGTGGTAAAGCGTTTTTGCTGTGGTGCTGTAAGGGATGGGTAGCCATTGGAAGTTTTTGAGTAGTGGAGAGACATGTACAAGGTGACATTTCAGCGAGATGATCTGGGCAGCAACATGTAGCCGTGAATGAAGTGGTTGATGTTGGAGGGTTAGGAGACCAGTGAGGAGGCTAATAAAGGAGTCTAACCAGGGGATGATGAGACCTAGAGCCATTGTTGGCTGTATGGGTGGAGAGGAAAGGGTGGATCTGGGAAAGAACCTTGGGGAAAAACCGACAGGATTTAACAGTTGACTGAATGGGAGAGTTGAAAAACACAGAGGAGGTGAGGATGATTTCATGGTCCTGGAACAGAGAGAGGGTGATTTAATCAATCAGTCTCATTTATTGATCATTTACTGTGTTCATTCAATCATATTTATTCAGCACTTGTGTGCAGAGCACTGTACTAAGCGCTTGGGAGTGTACAGTGTAACAATAAACAGAGACATTCTCTGCCCACAACAAGCTTGCAGTCTAGAAGTGGGGGCAGACATTAATATATATAACTAAATTACAGTGACTTGCTCAAGGTCGCCCAGCAGACAAGTGGTAGAGCCGGAATTAGAACCAAGTTCCTTCTTACTCCCAGACCCAGACTATCCCAGACTGGATAGTGCTCTATCCAGTAGGCCACACTGCTTCTCTTCTTGACATTTTAAATTGCATTATTATATTGCTAACTCAAATTCAGCAGTTGGTCAACTGTGACCACCAGGTCTTTTAGCAGTAGTTGTTTCCTCCAGCCAAAGCATCTCAGCAAAGTACCTTAGCAACCCTTGTAACAGAAACTTCCACAACAGAAGATTATTGAACTTCTCATATTCGTTCCAGTTTCTTATATTTTAGTTTTATCCATCCATATCAATGAGGAAAAAAAAATCAAGTCAGACACAGGGCATTTCATCATTTATCTACCCCAGTGATGTGTTTGACAGATGATTCATCCACTTGGTTAAAAAGCGTGGAGGAGAGAAACCGTTTTTTGTCATTATTGTGTAAGCAAAACCCATACCGAGAATATTCACTTTTACTATATTTGGAGAGCATTCCCAAGTCAAGGGATACCCCAGTTCAAAATGCGCGTTAGAATGTTTTACTGGGGCTGTTGTTTTGTTTTTAAGAGCATTAAAGCTGAACAAGAATACTGTTGTTGAAAAGTTTGCCGAGGTTAGTGTTGTTAAATATTTTGATAAAAAAGAATACTGAGATACGTGATTTTATGTATGCCGAGAGTATAATCAGCAGCATTCTTGAGCCTTTTTTTTTTGAGCTAAATCTCAATCAAAATCACTAAAGACCTTTGAATTCCTCTCATCCGTGTCTTTCCTTGGCACAGAATCCCTGCAAATAACTTGAGCCAGAAGTCATTTGTTAGCGCATTGTCATCACGGGCCAATATTTATTGAGTGCCCCTTACTGGATATGGAGGAATCCAAAAGCTTTTGAACCTACAGAAGTTGTCCCTCCTTTCCCTTTAGTTGTTTGCAGTTGTTAAGATTGGACACACAACCCCGAGTTGAAGAGCTCAGGCAACCGCAACTCATCAGAAAATCAAAGCATGGTAGAGCTCGAAGGGACCAGGAGAGATCGTCGATCTCATTTACCTCCCTTCTTTCAAGCTCAACAGTACCTAAATGAGCCTCAAAAGATCAGTCAATGCATCAATCACCGGTATTTGTTGAGTGCTCACTGTGTGCAGAGAAGCTTAAAAAATCTCCAGAAAAGAATCTCAGCCACCTCCAGTGAAGGCATTATAGTAGCAAATGTTCCCTTTGTCCGCTGCCCGAATATAATGCTGCTTTTTGGCTTTCCCCACAGTGTGAACTGTGGAAGGTCATGGTCCTTTTGAGTTCTGCAGTGGTGAGTTGGGACTAAATGGAATAGAGCTTTCTGTTTAGTTGGAGTGTAATTATCACCCGCTCTTCTCCTTCCCCACTGCGGACCCCTCGGTTCTCCATGAATTAGAAATCGAGGGAAGACTGAAGCAGTGTGGCCTTGTGGAGTGAGCGCGGGCCTGGGAATCAGAGGACCTGCATTCGTTCTTTCAGTCGTATTTATTGAGCATTTACTGTGTGCAGAGCACTGACTAAGCTCTTGGGAAAGTATAATACAACAATAAACAGTGTCATTCCCTGCCCACACTGAGCTTACAGTCTAGAGCGGGGGAGGCAGACATCAATTCAAATAAATAAAATTACAGATATGTGCATAAGTGCTGTAGGGATGGGAGGAACACTTACAACAGTGCTTGACACATAATAATTGTGAAAATAATGGTACCTGTTAAGTGCTATGGGCCAAGCACTGTTCTAAGCACTGGGGTAGACACAAGTCAGTCTGGTTGGACACAGTCCCTGTCCCACATGGGGTTCATATTCTTAATTCCCGTTTTACATATGAGGTAACTGAGGCCCAGAGAAGTTCAGAGACTTGCCCAGGGTCGCACAGCAGATATGTGGTGAAGCTGTGATTAGAACCCAGGTCCTTATGACTCCCAGGCCCAAGCTCTATCCACTGAGCCACACTGCTTCACATGGTAAGCACTTCACAAATACCTTTTAAAAAAAAAAAAGGCCCATTTCCTGGCCACATAATTATTCCAAACAGGTGGAATCAATCAATCAATCGTATTTATTGAGCGCTTACTGTGTGCAGAGCACTGTACTAAGCACTTGGGAAGTACAAGTTGGCAACATATAGAGACAGTCCCTACCCAACAGTGGGCTCACAGTCTAGAAGGGGGAGACAGAGAACAAAACCAAACATAGTAACAAAATAAAATAAATAGAATAGATATGTACAAGTAAAATAATAAATACAGGAGGTAAGGAGGGGGAAAGGAAGGAGTGGGCTCAGTCTGGAAATGGTAGTGTTCCCCTAAATATGACCATTTCTAGCAACATTGCTTTTTTGTACCAGTGGCACAGGTACATTTGACTTTCTAACACATGTGTAGCCTTTTATGTATATATAGCAAACGCATGTTATCTATATGCTAGAGTAGGGGTTGGCCACCTATGGCTTGTGAGATGTATGCGATACTTCTTGGAACCAAATGTGCCACAGCACATCCCAAACCCACACCAAAGAAAGAGTTGCCTCACCCCACTCCCTCCCAGGGCTCTGGTGGCCCTCGTTTTTCTTGCCTCAACCAGCTCCAGCCCTCTACTTGGGCATTACATCCCCCTCCCTCTCAGGCCCATATGGACTTTTGGACTCCACAAGGGATCCTGGGATCATGCAAAGACTAGAGAAGCAGTGTGGCTCAGTGAAAAGAGCACGGGCTTGGGAGTCAGAGGTCGTGGGTTCTAATCCTGGCGGCTCCGCCACTTGTCAGCTGTGTGACTTCGGGCAAGACACTTAACTTCTCTGTGCCTGTTACCTCATCTGTAAAATGAGGATTAAGACTGTGATCCCCATGTGGGACGACCTGATTACCTTGTATCCCCCCAGCACTTACAACAGTGCTTGGCACATATTAAGCACTTAACAAATGCCACCATTATTATTATTATTACTAGAAGTCTGCTAGAGGCATGTATGCCAGACCACTGTTCTGGCTACTAGCCCTGTTTTTTTATGGTATTTATTAAGCACTTAGTACTAGCCCAGTTTTTTATGCTGTTAAGCACTTACTATGTGGCAGGCATTATACTAAGTGGTGAGGTAGATTCAAGATAATCGGATTGGACACAGTCCACGTCCCACTTGGGGCTTACAGTCTTAATCCCTATTTTACAAATGAGGCAACCGAGGCACACAGAAGTGAAGTGACTTGTCCAAGATCACACAAAAGACGTGGTGGAGCTAGGATTAGAACCCAGGTTATCTGATTCCTAGGCCAGTGCTCTTTCCACCAGGCCAAGCTGTTGCCTCCTTGGGGTGATCGCAGCTCGGAAAGTGGTAGAGGAGTAAGTTTATTTTACCAGCAGTTTTGAGGGCAAAGCCACCTCTGGACGCAGCACTCTCCCCACAGCCTCGGGCTGCGGCTGGATTGGGAAAGCTGGATCTGGTTTACTCCTGGAAAAGCACCCACTGCTTGTTCGCAGGACAGAGAGTCTCCCTTCCTCCTCACGTCACCAACGCCCCCCACCACTAACAACAACAACTCACTTCCAGAGCACTTAATTCAGTGCTCTGCTCAGAGTAAGCCATCAATAAGTTCTGTTGCCTCATTGAATTTCCATCTAGATATAATTTGGACTGAGGCTAAAAACGAGAAGAAAAGCATTTCACGAGGAAGGAAACACACACATTTGGGGCTTGTTCGATCGCAAGATATCTGGGCTGTTCATTCATTCAGTCGTATTTATTGAGCGCTCACTGTGTGCAGAGCACTGTACTAAGCGCTTGGGAAGTGCAAGTTGGCTGTTGCATGAAGCGCCTTTGGGGTGCAGTGTGATGTAACGAGCAGCAATGTGGCCTAGGTAAAAGAGCTCAGCCCTGGGAGGTCAGAAGACATGGGTTGGAGTCCCAGTCTTTATGCTTGCCTGCAGCACTTCCTTGGACAAGTCACTTAACTTCGGTGCCTGTTTCCTCACCGATAAAATTCATTCAGTTGTATTTGTTGAGTGCTTACTGTGTGCAGAGCACTGTACTAAGCACGTTCGGCATTAGAGACAATCCCTACCGAACAACGGGCTCATAGTCTAGAAGGGGGGAGACAGAGTAGAAAGGCATCAATAGCATCATTATAAATAAATAGAATTATAGATTTGTACACATCATAAAAAAATAAATAGAGCAATAAATATGTACATATATATATAAGTGCTGTGGGGTGGGGAGGGAGGGAGTTGGGGCGGTGGGGAGGAGGAGCAGAGGAAAAGGGGGGCTCAGTCTGGGAAGGCGTCCTGGAGGAGCTGAGCTTTCGGTAGGGCTTTGAAGGGGTGGAGTGTGCTAGTTTGGGGGATGTGAGGATGGAGGTCATTCCACGCTAGGGTGGGTTAGGATGTGGGACTGGGGTCGACGGCGGGAAAGGCGAGAACGAGGCACAGTGAGGAGGTTAGCAGCAGAGGAGTGGAGTTTGCAGGCTGGGCTGTAGAAGGAGAGAAGGGAGGTGAGGTAGGAGGGGGTCAGGTGATGGAGAGCTTCAATACTGGTTCTGTATTTAGAATGAGAACCCCATGTGAGACCGGGACTGTCTGAGCTGATTATCTTGGATCTGCTCCAGTGCTTAGTATGGTTCTTGGCACAAACGTACAATGTGTAAGCACTATACTGTACTGGCACATAGCAAGTATTTAGCAAACACCGCAATTATTTTTATTTTATTTTTACCACGTTGCAGCACAGTTCAGTATGACTCTTCTGAACCAAAAAATGGCAGGCCCCTGGACTCGTGTTTTCAAGTGAGACTTTTCAAATGCCTAATGCCTACTGGTGCAAGGAGTAGAAGGGCCTGGGTTCTAACCCGGCTCTGCCACAAGTCTCCTGTGTGACCATGGGCAAGTCACTTAACTTCTCTGGGCCTGAGTTACCTCACCTGTAAGATGGGGATTAAGAGCATGGGCCCCATGTGGGACAGAGACTCTGCCCAACCTGATTAACTTTTATCTACCCCAGCGCTTAGAGCCATGCTTGGCACATTGTAGTCAATCAATCAATCAATCAATTGAATATATTGAGCGCTTACTGTGTGCAGAGCACTGTACTAAGTGCTTGGGGAATACAAGTTGGCAACATATAGAGACAGTCCCTACCCAACATTGGGCTCACAGTCTAAAAGGGGGAGGCACTTGTAAGTGCTTAACAAGTACCATAATTATCATTATTATTGTTATTATTATTGTTAATGTCCTAGTGGTTAAATATGACTCCTCTCCAATTAAAGAGCAGTCCTGTTTGGCTCGGAGGAATTGGATGTAATATGAGGGCAAGGGGTGGCATAAATGTGGATCAAGCCATGTATCTCTCAGTGCTGTATTTAACATTACAGATCATTTAACATTAAAGGCAACCACCTCATCTGGGCCATGGCACAGCAGGGTGGCACCAGCCATAGGCAGTGGTTACCTTGGCCCCTAATGGATGCTGCCCCCCTACCTGCCTGCCTTCTCTCTTGTTGCCCCCCCGACCTCCAGCAGGAACATGAATGGAGGGGAGAGAGGGAGAGCGAGGGAGGGAGGCAGGCACGCAGCACAAACCACTAGCACTGTAATCATTTCCTTTTTGCAGATCCTCTCTCCTCAAGTCTTAGCACCAAGGCTCTTTGGTCATTCTCAGCCCAATTCTCCAAGGATTTATTTATTTACGTATTAATTTTAAAGATACTTGTTAAGTGCTTACTATGTGCCAGGCACTGTACTAAGTGCTAGGGTAGATACAAGATAATCAGGACAGACACAGTCCATGTCCCACATGGGGCTCATAACTTTAATCCCCACTTTACAGATTACATAATTGAGGCATAGAGAAGTTAAGTGATTTGCCCAAAGTTGCAGAGCAGATGAGAGGTGAAATCAGGATTAGAACACAGGTCCTCTGGGTTGTTAATAATAATAATGCTATTTAATAAGTTTTAGTTCGTGCTAAATGCTGGGATAGATCCAAGATAGGTTAGACACAGCCCTGTCCCACCCTATGGTTCACAGTCTTGAAATAAGGACAGCAGGTATTTTATCCCTGCTTTACAGGTGAGGAAACTGAGGCACAGAGCGGTTAAGTGTCTTGCCCAAGTGGAGACAAGCAAGTGGAGGAGCCAGGACTACAATCTGTTGACTCTGTCCCTTGCTGTTCGTACTAACAACATGCTCGGAAATAACAGTTTATTCCTGACCACCTCTCTTGTGTTAATCTCCCTTGACTACTTCTTCATTCTGGATTAGTAGTTCCACTCCTTGATTCCCTCTGTTCTTCTCCCATTCTCAACTCGGAACTTTCTTCCATGTCCTCGCGCGTGCCTCAAATAACCTTCTGTCACTACCTAATCTCTCCTTTGTCTCCTTTTTTTAAAAATAATACTCAAATCGCATGCTCTCCTGGACTTCTACCAAACGTAGAGCAGGTTGGGGATGTCAGGCTCACCCAAGTTTTGGTATCAGCTGCTTGGAACACCCTGTTGAGCTAATATCAAATGTATGAAATTCAAAACCACTTAAATCTCGGGAATAGTAGATATAGATCTAATATGTCTTGTTGGGCCGTAAGCACTCCTAGGCCAAAATTTTCATCTTGGTGTAATCTCTTCCGTGGTTAGCACATAGTAAACTATCAAATATCAAAAGATCCCTTTGCTGACTCTTAAATTCTTGCGATGTGGCTGTTGAGAAAATTGGCTCTCCAGTAGGGACTGTCTCTATATGTTGCCAATTTGTACTTCCCAAGCGCTTAGTACAGTGCTCTGCACATAGTAAGCCCTCAATAAATACGATTGATTGATTGATTGATTGTCAGAGTGATATGTTGTGATTTTTAAAAAGGCACGATCTTTCTATTTTATCTCTAGTGTGATGTTAAACTGTGAAAATGAATCCTGGTACAGATAAGAGAACGTAAAGCGTGAAGTCATTCTTGAGTTTAAAGTAGCATTTGAGCCATGTTAGGCTGATATTGAATATTGCTTTTTCTTTTAGGAGAATCTATAGCCCAGTATTCCCTAGTTTGTGAGGGATTTTTTTTTAATATGGCATTTGCTAGGTGCTTACTTTGTTTCAGGCCCTTTACTAAGCATGAGGGTAGTTACAAGCTAATCAGGTTAGACACAGTCTCTGTCCGACGTGGGGCTCACACTATTAATTCCCACGGTACAGATGAGGTTCCTGAGGCACAGTAAAGTGACATAAAATCACAGAGCAGACAGTTAACAGAGCTGGGATTAGAACTCAGATCCTTCTGAATCCCAGGCTTGTGCTATATCCCCTGGGCCAAGCTACTTCTAGTTGTGGGAGAAGAATGTTTGATTCTGTTACTTGCCTATAAAAGAATGTCGTGTTTCCATTTGCTAAATTATATCAAAATTAGTTTAGTCATTGAACTCCAGCCTTGTTCTTTTTTGTGAGTTCTGCTTGTGTTCAAGATTGTTGTTGGATGGATGGGAAGTATGTCCGAAGTCTGTCGGAAACTAAAAACAGTCTTCCGTATATTCCACTGCCTCAGTGAAATGTTAACCAAGTGGTTTTTAACTAAGGTATTGATTTGGGGGTGGGGGGGTTAAACTATATATTTTGTGGGGAGGGAGTTATGGGATTTTTTTTAATTAGGTAAAAATTGGTCTTAAAAAATTGGAGTTTGGCTTTGAGTCACCAAGAATGTCTAAAGGGTAAATGTTTGTTCATTAATATTACTTCTTTTTGGTGTACACAAATGGCTGAACAAATATTCGTAATCAGAACTGCCTGTTGGCATACATAGCAATATTAAGACAATGTTACTTAATTAGAAGGTCAGACTCCAGTGTCAGCCTCCACTTTGACAATTTCCAAATTTTGGTTTAGAGGTGAGGGTTCTCAAGTGGAGCTTAAGAAATGATGACAGAGGAAATAAGCAAAACTGGGCACTGGTGTTTGTTATCCGAGGAAATGCCAGCATTTTTAAGAAAGCAAAGAAGGAAATTACCCAATAAAAAATTGAGCTTAAAAATGACCCGACTTGCACATTGCAGCATACACATTGCTTCAGTTATTGAGAAATTGACTGTTCACCCAACAATTGTATTAAAGTAGTGTAATTTATGTCTAGTATTGGCTTTGTGGCTTGCAAATTTGGGTGGTTTGTAAATCGGTGTCATTGAGCATTTTAAGAAAAGCTTAAATTTTTTCAGAAATTAAAATTTGAGGTTCTCTGGATAGTTGGAAAACAATTTCAACCCACACGTCTGTCCCAGAATTATTTCTATATGATTTCAGAATTCATGGGTTTTTTTTAAAAAGGGATCAAGAGCCATCATTTTGAAATGTCTAAGAAATGATCCAGCATGGTTAAATTTAGGTGATCTTATTTGTTCCGCTTTCTGACTTGACATGTTTGCATCTCAAAGAGAAGTTTGTCGTATTCTCTTTGGGAACAACTGGAACAATAAAAGTGCCTTGAATGCCAATATGAAAGGGAATTTTGAGTAAATATAAATGGTTCTTATGATTCAATATTTGGGTACTGTGATAACGTTTAAACAGTACATCCTTAAATGCAGTCAGTTGTAGGACCTTCAACACAATTGGTTCCGTAAAACTGTGTTTTAAATCAAAGTTGTAAATTGGAATTGGAATTCATTTTCTCATTAGGAACAGGGTTATAAATGACCTTAAGCTCATTGTGGGCAGGGACCGTGTCTGCCAGTTCTCTTGTATCGTACTTCCAAATGCTTAGTCCTGTGCTCTGCACTTAGTAAGTGCTCAATAAATGCCATTGATGATGATGATGATGATAAATGGGGAATGGCTTTGTGAACCAGGGTTGGATGCCCTATTTTTACTGACATTATCCAGACTTGTTTACTCATTTATTCATAAATAATGTAATCAATCAATTAATCAGTAGCATTTTTTGAACATTTACTGCGTGCAGAACCCTGTACTAAGTGCATGGGAAAGTACAGTTCAGTAGAGTTGGTGGACATGATCCCTGCCCACAAGGAGCTTACAGTCTAGAGGGGGAGACAGACTTTAAGAATAAATTGCAGGTAGAAGAAGTGGGATATGTATATAAGTACTGGGCGTCTGGGGCTTCCACACTTACCTCATTTTACAGGTGTGGTACCCAGAGAGGTGAAGTGACTTGCCCAAGGCCACACAGCAGACAGGTGGTGGAGCCAGGAGTGGAACCCCTGACCTTCTCACTCCCAGGCCTGTGCTGTATCCACTGTGCCATGCTGCTTCTCATTGAGAAGCATTAGGGCAGCCAAGTGTGGGGACTGGGTTGTTCTGATTTTCCCAAGACCACAGGCAATGCAGAGGGGAGGGAGAAAAGGTAGGGAATTGAGGGAAGACCATTTAAAGGAGATAAAGCTATGATTTCAGTTGGGTTTTGAAGAAGGGGAGAGTGGTAGAATATGAAGGTGAAGGGAGTTACCTCCTTCCCTTCCCCACAGCACCTGTATATATGTATATATGTTTGTACATATTTATTACTCTATTTATTTATTTATTTATTTATTTTACTTGTACATATCTATTCTATTTATTTTATTTTGTTAGTATGTTTGGTTTTGTCTCCCCCTTTTAGACTGTGAGCCCACTGTTGGGTAGGGACTGTCTCTGTATGCTACCAGTTTGTACTTCCCAAGCGCTTAGTACAGTGCTCTGCACGCAGTAAGTGCTCGATAAATACGATTGATGATGATGATGATGATGATGAGTTGCGGGAGGATTGTGGGCAAGAGGTTTCTGGCAAGGCAGAAAAGAGCAAAGTACAGTAAGTAGGTCGGTGTTAGAGGAGAAAAGTGTGCAGACCATACGGCAGTAGATCATCAAGGCAAGGGACGAGGGGAAAAGCTGATTGAATGCCTTAACGCCGAAGCTAAGCAGTTTCTTTGTGAGCTGGAGGTGGATAAGCAACCACTGGAGGTTTCTGAGGAGAGGAGAGTTGTGAACTGAAAGGTTTTTTGTTTTTTTTTTTAAGAAAAATGATCTGGGCAGCAGACTGAAGTATGAACTTCGCTCAATAAATACGATTGATTGAACTGAAGAGGGAAGAGATGGGTCAGGGAGGTCAGTGAGGAGGCCAATGCAGTAATAATAATAATAATGATGGCATTTATTAAGCGCTTACTATGTGCAAAGCACTGTTCTAAGCACTGGGGAGGTTACAAGGTGATCAGGTTGTCCCATGGGGGGCTCGCAGTCTTCATCCCTATTTTACAGATGAGGGAGCTGAGGCCCAGAGAAGTTAAGTGACTTGCTCAAAGTCACACAGCAGACAAGTGGCAGAGCCAGGATTTGAACCCGCGACCTCGGACTCCAAAGCCCGGGCTCAGTTGTCGTGATGGGATATAAGTGATTGGATCCATTTGTCAATAGTTCGGATGGAGAGGAAAGATGTTGTAAAAATAGAACCTATAGGATTCGGTGACAAACTGAAAATGTGGGTTGAATAATAATAATAATAATGGCATTTATTAAGCGCTTACTATGTGCAAAGCACTGTTCTAAGTGCTGGGGAGGTTACAAGGTGATCAGGCTGTCCCACGGGGGGCTCACAGTCTTAATCCCCATTTTACAGATGAGGTGACTGAGGCACAGAGAAGTTAAGTGACTTGCCCAAAGTCACCCAGCTGACAATTGGAGGAGCTGGGATTTGAACCCATGACCTCTGACTCCAAAGTCTGTGCTCTTTCCACTGAGCCACACTGCTTCTCTCAGCTCTCATCTTGACTCATCTCTTGAATGCGAGAGATGAGTCAAGGATAATTCATTTATTCAGTCAGTCATATTTATTGCGCATTTACTAAATGCTTGGGAAAGTGCAGTAATGAAGAGAGACTACATTCATTCATTCATTCATATTTATTGAGCGCTTACTGTGTGCAGAGCACTGTACTAAGCGCTTGGGAAGTACAAGTCAGCATGGTTATGGGCTTGTGAGACATGATGGTGTTTTCTACAGTTATGGGAAGGTCTTGGGGAGGACAGGGTTTGTGTGGGAAGATGAATTCTTTTTCGGACATGTTAAGTTTGAAGTGTCAGTGGAGCATCTAAGTAGAGATGTACGGAAGTAAATATAACACTTCGGAGAAGGAGAGAGGTCAGAGTGGGAGAAGTAGATTTGGGAGTCATCCGCAAAGAGGTGGTAGTTAAAGCCATGGGAGCTAATGAGTTCTCCAAGGGAATGGATATAGATGCAAAAGAGATTGGGACTCAATTAATGAAATGTATTTGTTGAGTGCTTAGTGTGTCCAAAGCACTGTACTAAGTGCTTGGGAGTGTACAGTGTAACAGAGTTGATAGATACCTTCCCTGCCCACAACGAGCTCACAGTATTAAGGGAATCTCACAGTTAAAGGGTGGGAAGCAGAGGCGGAGGCTCTGAAATACACTCAGAGCCTGAGAGATAGGAGGAGAGCCAGGAGAAGATGTGACTGAAGCCAAGGATAAATAAATGTTTCCAGGAGTAATTAAGAAGCAGGGGGCTAGAGCATCGGCCTGGGAGACAGAGGACTGGGGTTTTAATCCCAGCTCTGCCACTTGTCTGCTGTGCGACCTTGAGCAAGTCACTTAAGTTCTCTGTGCCTCAGTTACCTCATCTGGAAAACGGGGATTAAGACTGAGCCCCACGAGGGACAAGGACAGTGTCCAACCCAGTTTGCTTGGTGCAGTCTCAGTCCCCATTTTCCAGATGAGGTAACCGAGGTACAATGAAGTGACTTGCCCACACAGCAGACCAGTGGTGGAATGGGGATTAGAACCCCTGACCTTCCGACTCCCGGGTCTATGCTTAATAATAATAATAATAATAATAAGAATAAGAATAATAATAATGGCATTTGTTAAGCGCTTACTATGTGCAAAGCACTGTTCTAAGCGCTGTTGGGGGGGATACAGTGTGATCAAGTTGTCCCACGTGGGGCTCACAGTCTTAATCCCCATTTTTACAGATGAGGTAACTGAGGCTCAGAGAAGTTAAGTGACTTGCCCAAGGTCACACAGCAGACTTGTGGTGGAGCCGGGATTCCACTACACCATGCATCTTCTCATTGAGAAGCATTAGAGAAGCTAAGTGGGTGGAATGGGTTGTTCTGAACTTCCCAAGCCATTTGTCCAGTGCAGTGCTCCGGGTGTCTGCTACTAGTTGGGAGTTAATTCCCGAAGTATGATGTTTCTTTCTGGGCCAACTCCTTGGGTGCTGTCACTCTTTTATTTTTTTTAAAGGGGAAGTTGTGTTTGTTATAGGTCTGAGATGAAGGATGCCTTGTACTTGTAAATGAAAACCGAGGAGAGAGGCTTTGAAAGAATTATGCACCTTTCCTTAGGATTTTCCTCTTCATGTCGCAGCCTGCGGTTTAACTTTGTTTCACCCTTTTGTAGAACACACACAAGTGGGGATATTCTAGGGATTGAACTATGACGCATCTTTTACCATAGGTTTGAATTTGTGATGCGAACCAAGTCTCCAGAGCCAAAAGGCAATGTGAACGTACTACATTGCATTCCTTAGCTACATTCAGATCCGTAGAGGCAATTTCAGGGGATGTTTACAAACCCAGCACACCTTTTGAGTCCCAAATGTGCTTAGCTTCTTCCCAATGAGCCCTCTGCACCTTCCCCATCAAATATCCTAAAGAAAAATCATCAGAAGCCAAATTTAGCAAGAACTATTTATAGTTACTGTAGTAAATGCTTTTGAGAGAACACCCTGTGTTTTACATTCTGATTGAGCATTGAAAGCGCAGCTGGTTTTAATGCCTCTCGTTTCTTCCTAAAGTCTGCAAGAAGTATTCCTTAAGCAGTGCATTTCTCGGCAAGGAGCCTCTCAACTTTGTAAAGAATTATTTCCAGAATCACAAGCGTGTTTCCTACTCATATTTAGAAAGCTACTTTTTACCACTAAAGGGAAAGCCTAGGAAGACTAATGATGTAAATTTTCTTTTTCCTCCTCTTTAGCTGGTGGAGATGTTGGATATGTCTGTTCCTGCAGTTGCTAAATTGAGGCGTCTTTTAGACAGTCTGCCTAGGGAAGCTCTTCCAGACATCCTGACTTCAATCATCCGCACAAGTAACAAAGAGAAATTGCAGGTACGGTTAAGCCCCTTCTTTCACTCTGAGGAAAGCCCGAGGCCTTTCCACTCTTAATTTTATTCCCTGTGGGAGAAGCAACAAAAGTGGTGAACTCTGTTCCCTGTGAAAAGTAAAATACCAGCAATACCAAGTAGGTATTTAAGTATGTATAATAATAATAATGATGGCATTTGTTAAGCACTTACTATGTGCCGAGCACTGTTCTAAGCACTGGGGAAGATGCAAGGTAATCAGGTTGCCCCATATAGGGCTCACAGTCATAATCCCCATTTTACAGATGAGGTAACTGAGGCACAGAGAAGTCAAGTGACTTGCCCAAAGTCACACAGCTGATTAGTGGCAGAGCTGGGATTAGAACCCACGACCTCTGACTCCCAAGCCCAGGCTCTTTCCACTGAGCCACGCCGTAATGCAATCTCTCCCAAAACCTCCCTAAATTGACTTTCAGTGGTGTATTTTTTATGCATTTTGAGTATTGTGTATTCTGAAAATGATGAAAGGTTTGGACACTTGAATTTGATTTGGAATTTGAATTTGACACTTGCATAGAATCCACCCTCAACTCATTGGAGAAGGAAGGAAAGGCACCAAAAATACATTTAAGCCCAGTTGTCGGTTATACTTGTTAGAAGGGATGATAATCTAAAGGAAAGATTGTTTCAAATGAAAAACTGGATTCAAGATCCTTTGTCCTTAGGCGATTGTCTGGTTTTCCCAGTTGGTGGTTTGGTTTAGTTGGTTGATAAACTGTGTCTGTATCAGAGCAAAGGGGATGCCTGTTTCCAGGGGCAAAAGGCTTCAGGATTTGTGTTGGCTAGGTAACTGAAGGCCACCTAAGCTACCCTCACAGCGGAATTACAGTTTGAGAAACTCCGTTCTAGCAAATTGAAAAGCAAGAGCTAATCTGGCTTTCCAAGCTGTATCATGGAGGGCTATAACCTTTTCATTTCACCCTGTAGGCTGTAAAAGGAGAATGCTGGATTATTCTACTCTCTGTACACGATAGGAAGCTCTTTTGGCTAAAATACCAACTACATTAATTCACTCTTAACACCCTTCTTATATTTTCTTTTGTTTTTTTAGATTTTAGATGCAGTGAGCCTGGAGGAGCGGTTCAAGATGACTCTGCCTTTGCTTGTTAGACAAATTGAAGGCCTTAAATTGCTTCAGAAAACCAGAAAGCATAAGCAGGATGATGACAAGCGGGTACAACATACTTAAGCATTCTCACAGAGAGCACTCTGAAGATATTTTTGGTGGGAATAAAGGAGTATCGAAAATTTGGTTTTCCCAATATGTCTTAAATTGGTAGTGATGAGTTAGTCTTGAATGAGCGTATCCTTAAAATTACTATTTTCACAGACTCTGAAAATCGGGTCAGAGCTGGTATTAGAGATTACTTGGTGTCAAGTTAATATAGTTATTATCTAGGAGGGCACTAGTGGAGTGTTTGAGGCACAGGAGAACCTGTCGAATGATAAGAGAATTTGGTGGGCCATAATTATTCTCAAGACCCCAGATTTTGTTCTGTTGAAGAAAACAAACTTTTTTTTTAGTTGTACTGAGGGGTTCTTTTGCTATGAGTTGAGAACTGTAGACTTCTGTAAGAAGCTGGCAATTTGACTTTTGTTTACAGGGGAGTGATGAGTGGGGAGGAATTAGGGACTAGAATCTAAATAGGTAGAGTTAAAAACCCTTAGTGACAGAGTTAGGGTGTCTTACTCTGCTCATTGCGGAGTTGGCCTACAGCAAATGCAGTTGATTGATCCAAGCACTGTGGTCAAGTTCGGGATTGTCAGTTCCATTCCCCAATGAGTGACCATATGCAAGTCAACTAGACATCCAGTACTTTTGTTTTCTCTACCTAAAATGGGGATGAGGACAGGAGATAGTCTTCTTTGTACTCCGGGGCAACTTGGCTAAATCAGCAGTATCAGGTATATCAAACTCTTTCCTGCAGTTGGGCTGCAAATGTGCTTAAACATTTGTATCTAGGCTGCAAAGTGGTAGTTTTTATTAGGAGATATTAGTTATCAGTACCCTACCACATAATTAGGTGATAAAAATTAGTGAACAGAGCTCCTTTCCTCATTTTCTTTCAGATAGAACATGGGTAGTGGCCGGGGGCGGGGTGGGGGGGGCTTTCTTGAAGGTGGAGACCTGAAAAAGAAACAGGCAGAGATGGAATGAGGCCTGGAGGTGACAGAGATCAGAGACAGATGTAGAGAGGATCCTCTACCCCCAGACTCTTCCCAATCACCAGGATATTTTCACCTCCGGCAGGAAGGCCAAAAGCAGCTTGATCAGGAGGGAGAGCGGAGTCCCCAGCTCACTTATGTCTGCCAAGCAATGCAACTCCTGGCCCCGGGCAACTACTGCAACTACAACCGCTGCACTTTAAGGTTTCTAGCCTGGAGGGACATGCAGTCAGAGCAGCCCCAGGAACCTCGAAATCACGGGAGCAGAGGCAGCAGTAGCCCCTTAAGCAAGGAGCTGAGTTGCTAGTGTCGGGGTGGGCACGTTCATCCTCCAGAAGACCATGCAAGGGGCTGAGTTTGACCTGCCCCTTATAGCCATGAATAGCAAACCTCCTAAAATTTTTAAAGTTCCTGACATGTGTCTGCGTGATACATCGAAACTTTTAGGTCCGATCTGATGTCCTCCCCAGCAATTTTCAGTTTCCCTCCCAAGAAGGTTGTACTGCAGTCCTGTTGCCGTTACCATAAAGCAAGGCATTGCAGAGCATTTGAGAGTTGGTGCTTCTGCTTTCCATTTAGGTCATAGCAATTCGTCCCATGCGGCGGATCAACCACATCCCTGGCACTTTAGAGGATGAAGATGAAGAAGAAGATAATGATGACATCGTCATGCTAGAGAAGAAAATCCGAACCTCGAGTATGCCAGAGCAGGCCCATAAAGTCTGTGTCAAAGAGATAAAGAGGTGGGTCTAAACGGCACTCAGATTTGTTTGCCTTCAAGGCTGCTGTGTGTGCTGAAATTTTTGTGGTTCAACTTTGAGAGTGTTTCTCCTGCATCTAGGTGACAGATAAAAATTCGGCTTAGATGTGGTATCCTGCCCCTGCTATCTAACATAGACTGGAATGTGAGGCTCCTTGCCTACTTCTGCTCTCCAGTTCAGCCCTAAAGATACAATTCCTTCATAGCCCGGTCACTTTGAACGTTGTAAAAGTGTTATTTAATTGACAGATTTGTTCAGGGGCTTCAAGTAGGTGATCCAGATTTAAATCCTGGGAAGTCATTGCGTCCATGCTGTTTTACTGTGAGCTCCTTTAGGGCAAGTGCTAGGTTTGTTTAACTTGCCAGGCACAGGAGGATTCTAACAAATGCTTTTTATGATGTTGGTGATGAAAAACTGAGGAACCAGCGATTGGTAGCAATTCATTAGATTCATTCTTGGATCGGCCTGGGGCAGGAGATGCGGGGTTGAGACCATAGAATTGGAATGTATCATCAGGTGGGGTTGCTATTCTAAGGGTGGAAAATGTCTTTAAAAGGGAAGTGTTTGCAAACTGTCTGTGGCCAAAAAGCAGCAATGGAAGAAAGGAAGTACCCTGGGGGTATTCCACACTAAATCATCGTCCTCTCCCTTGGCCATCAAGGAAATGCCTCGTCTTATTGAAAAACGTCCTCCTCTGTTGGCTTAAGGATCTCCATTCTGTTCACTCAGGTTTCTGTTTGTGCTTCTACTACTGCTTCTGCCAAGAATGGGAACCAAGTATGTTTGCTCAAACTGAAGTACCCTCTGATGATTTCTGTTTGCACCGTTGCTTTGCAGACTCAAAAAAATGCCTCAGTCAATGCCAGAGTACGCTTTGACCAGAAATTACCTGGAACTTATGGTGGAGTTGCCATGGAACAAGAATACCACGGGTAAGCAAAGCACCACACTCCTGAAAAACCCAGTGGAGAACTCCAGGCAAGCTTCAAACTTGCAATTGCACCGTTTTGCAATTGGGTCTTTCCTGTGGTGTTGGTCAAGAATCTGGGCTAGCAACTCCAGAGAGAGGAGGGCAGCCACCCTCTGAATGTGGAGACAGCAGAATTTTCATTGCTTAAAAGCCAAAACGCAAGTTTTCTTGTTCCAGTTTCAGGAAAGGCTGTATTTTCCAATCCCCACTCCGTTATCCTCCAAAAAGCATAGACTCAATCATATTTATCAGTCAATTGTATTTATTGAACGCTTACTGTGTGCAGAGCACTGTAATAAGCATATTCATTCATTCCTTCATTCAATCGTATTTAATGAGCGCTTACTGTATGCAGAGCACTGTACTGAGCGCTTGGGAAGTACAAGTTGGCAACATATAGAAACGGTTCCTACCCAACAACGGGCTTACAGTATTATGGGAGAGTACAGTATAACAGAATTGAGACACATTCTCTGCCCACAGTGAAGTTACAACACCTAGAGTGAACTTGCTATTTTGGTGATTTTACCACCCACTGCTTAATTCTCTTTGAGATACTTAAACACTTCTCTAATCCTTTATAGCTCATGTCAATGTAGAATGTAAGCTTCTTGTGGACAGAAGGTGTCTCGGGCTTCTGTTGTACTTTCCCAGGTGCTTAGTATTGAACTCAGTGGGAACACTATAAGTACAGTGACAGCTACTAGACACTTCTGCTCCTATATTCTATTCATTTAATGGACTGAGTAGACCTAGCACCATTTTCTGGTATTTATATCATGTACTTCTTTTGTGGCCCCTCTTCCTTCTCTGGCGGGAGGTGTTATATCCTTGCCTGTTAAGAGTTGAGGATAAGGGCAGGGATACCAGGGCACAGGATATGTATTTTCCTTAGTGGTGTATTAAGTTGGATATGAATTTTTCAGCCGTCAAGGCAAAATTCAAAGGAGGCACAGACAACAGACCATAGAGGAGAGGAGGCTGCTACCAAACGATTGCATGGATTTCAGAACATGCCAAGATGCTTAACTAAATACATTTGATAATACTGACTTTTGCTTTTCACTTTATCCAACTCAAGTCCCAGAGCAGTACAGTTCATAGAACTAGGACCAGCGAGGAAACACCTTCCTTTACCAGAGGAGTCCTTGTTTATTCATTCATTCAATCAATCATATTTATTTATTGAGCGCGTACTGTGTGCAGAGCACTGTACTAAGCACTTGGAAAGTACAATTCAGCAATAGAGACAATCCTGCCCACACTGGGCTTACAGTCTAGAAGGAGGGACACAGTCATCAAAACAAGTAAGCAGGTATCAATATAAATAAGTACAATTATTCCTTGAACCCTTTTTTAAATAATAATAATAATAATAATGATAGTACTATTCATTAAGGGCTTACTGTGTTCCAGGCACTGTACTAAGCGCTGAGGTAGATACAAGCAAATCAAGTTGGACACATTCCATGACCCACACAGGGATCACAGTCTTGATCCCCATTTTGCAGATGAGGGAACTGAGGCACGGAGAAGTAAAGTGACTTCCCCAAGGTCACACAAGTGACAAGTGGTGGAGCTGGAATTAGAACCCAAGTCTTTCTGATTCCCAGACCTGTGGTCTATCCACTAGGCCACTCTACTCCTGTACTGAGTGCTTACCATTTGCAGAGCACTGTACTATGAGAGTCTACGGTGCCGTTCATTACGCTGGATTTCCTTGTCAAGTTTCTGGTTGAGAAAGTAAGACGTGAGAGGAGGGTTTCCCGGCTTCATTTCATATTAGTCTCTGAGAATCCTGCTTACCCATTTTCACTGGATCAGTCCACGTTTGAGCACGACTGACTTAGCAGGAAAGCTTAACTGTTATAGCGTAATACTTGAATGTTAGAAAGAGTAAATATAATTCTGTGAACAGTTAATCTCCCCTCGGATTGTAGCCGTAGCGACTTCGTGTGACGGTGGATTGCCCTCCAGTGGGATTTTTTGCGCCAATCTAAGCTAAGAGTTAAAGAACATTGGCGGTTCTAAATCGTTTCAGAGCTGAAACTGAATTCCTTTTTTGGCCTGCTGCCTTAATCTTATCTAGATGTTCCTCAGGGAGGCAAATAGCGGAAGCAAAATGGCTCTGAGAACATTTCTTTGTCCTTTCATCCCAGCCTGAGAGCTGCACAGCCAGGCTGGAGTACTCCTGAAGTGTGAAGCAGCCCCCTGAACTTTCCCTGGTCTCATCTGGAAGAACCAGGAGGAGGATATTTTGACTCTCTAGGACCAAATTGGGGATTTAGATCTTATCCCTGGCAATCCCTGGGGCCTGGTTTGTTTGTGACCTGCCATAGGATGACAAAGCTGAGCTCCTGGTTTGGCCAGGTTACACTTTAGTGTTTTGGCGAAACCAGTCTGTGGGAGTTTATTTATGTTAATGTTTGACTCCCCCGCTCGATTGTAAGCTCCTTGTGGGCAGGGAACTCGCCTACCAACTCTGTTATAATGTACTCTTCCAATCGCTTAGTACAGTGCTCTGCACACGGTAAATGTGATTGATTGAGATAGGCGGGATAGGCACCGTTTGGTGGGCACTCCCCTCTTGTCATTCAGTCCCGAGATGGCATGGGATTTTAACCAGTGGTTAAAAGGATTTCAGAGCATATCTCATCGGGTCAGGGACTGCAGCCTTGGTAAAATGAAGGTAGTTTTTCATGCTATGAGATACAACCATACCCCATGATGCAGTGGCAGTTTGGTTCTTGTAAGGTCATGGGTTCTAGATCCGGCCCTGCCACTTGTCTGCTGTGTGACCTTAGGCAAGTCACTTCACTTCTCTGTGCCTCAGTTACGTCATCTATAAAATGCGGAATAAGACTGTGATCCCTATGCAGAAAGGAACTGTGTCCAGCCTCATTTGCTTGTATCCACCCCAGTGCTTAGTACAGTGCCAGACACATAGTAAGCTCTTAACAAATACCATTATTATTATTATTATAGTGGGTTATTTTATCCCATCAATTTGCATGTTATAAATTAGGATACATTCCAGAACCTCTGGAAAAGTAATACGAAATTCCTCCTAGTGCTATATTTTTTAACAATAAGCATCACTAAACTATAGCTTATTACAGTAATTCAAAGCATAATGTATTAAATGATCTTTGCAGGGGGCTGCAGAAGTAGAAGTTTGTTCTGCAGCTTGGAGTAGAGATTTTTCAATTTTAGGGAATAATTTGTCCAATTTAGGTTCAACAACAGCCTTCTTTTATTCATAAAGTACTTTATAGCAGGCTAAACCCTTATGAACCTCTCTGTACACTTTCTGTACACTCTCAACCTATCCATCAGGGTCACTGTCAGCCATTTTTATTAATTCATTGCTTTCTCAAAAATTAAATGAGACTTCTTAATCCCAGTGTTTTAGCTGATGGTATTAATAGTAATTGTGGTATTAAGCTCCTACTATGTATATGCCAAGTACTGAGCTAAACACTGGAGTAGATACAATATAATCAGTTTAGACCCAGTCCCTGTTGTACATGGATCTTTCAGTCTAAAGAGGAAGGAGAACAGGTATTGATTCCCCATTTTCCAGTTGAGCAAACTGAGGCATGGAGAAATAAAGTGTCCTGCCCAAGGTCACAAAACAGGCAGATGGGGATTAGAACCCAGGGCCTATGACTCCCAAGCCTCCATTCTTTCCACGAGGCCCCCCCCTCTCCTTTCCCTGATGGTGGAGGTACCATAGCAATTTACATTGATGATTTGATATGTGGAAGGTCAGTGAAGCCCTTTTTGGATGAGTCTTCTGAATTAGACACAATTAACTCATCGACACCTCAACCATTCATTTGTAAAATCGATTTGTTTTCCCTGAACTAATTTATATATTTGCTGAGCGGTCTTTTCTAAACCTTGAAAATCTGATGCATACTTTGAGCAGAGTACAGTGCTGTGCACACGGTAAGCACTCCATAAATCAACTGACTGACCGAGGGAGGAGGAATTTATTTTTCATATAATGTTCAGCCTGAATGCCAGGGCAGTTGGGCCTATCATTGTGTAAGAGGTCAAACGGTATAGGTCATAACCTTGGGTTGTTTGTATCAGGGAGTAGTTCAATCTAGGATAGTATTGGTGTGCTAGTACTTTTCATGAGACATCCAGAAGACTCAGTCACAAAACTTTGTACATGCATTTGCCAGTTGACCAGGACACCAACCCTTCTTTCCTCCATAGCCGTCATCTTCAACTATTTACTCTCCAATGGCTCCTTCTGCACTGCTTTTAACACGGCCATGTACCTCCTCTCCTAAAAAAAAACGCTCCCTAGACCCCATGACACCCCCCATTTATTGCCCCATCGCCATCAATCAAACAGTGGTATTTATTGAGCATATACAGAAGACTGTACTTGGAAATACAATACAACAGAGTTGGCAGAACTGTTCCCTGCCCACAAGAGACTGTGTAGAGGGAAGACAGACATTAAAATAAAGTACAGATATGTACATAAGAGCCGAGAGACTGAGGATGGGGTGACTATAAAGTGTGTACAAATCCAAGTGCAAAGGTGCCACGATTGCCCGGAAGGGAGAGGGAGTAGGGGAAATGAGGGCCTAGTTGATGTGATTAGAGGAGATGTGATTTTAAGTGCTTAGAAAAGTGCCAGTGCTTAGAGCAGTGCTTGGCACATAGTAAGCGCTTAACAGATGCTATCAAAAATAATTAAATAAGGCTTTGAAGGTAGGGACAGTGGTGGTCTGTCAGACATGAATGGGGAGGGAGTTCCAGGCCGGAAGGAGGATTTGGGTAAGGAGGTGGTAGCGACATAGACAAGATTGAGATATGAATAATTTGGCATTGGAGGAGGGAAGTGAGTGGGTTGGGCTGTAATAGGAAATCAGCTAGGAGAGCAGAATCAGTTAGAAGGGGGTAAACTGATTGTGCGTTTTAAAGCCAAAGGAAAGGAGTTCCTGTTAAATGCAGAGGTGGATGAGCAACCCCTGAAGGTTTTTGAGGAGCAGGGAAACAGGGACTGATATTTATTTAGAAAAATGATCTGGGCAGCAGAATGAAGTGTGGACTGTAGTGAAAGCATCACTGAAGACCTTCGTAGCATTCCTTTCCAAACATTTCAAGCAAGTTGTTTACACCCACTTCCTTCACTTCCTCTCCATTTCTTGACCACCTGCAATCTGGCTTTCCTCCCCTCACATCCATGGAAGTGGCCCATTCTAAGGTCACAAATGGACCTCCTCCTTGCTAAATCCAACAGATTCTACTCTGTCCTAATCCTAAACCTTGCAGCTGCCTGTGCCACTGTGGACTGCCCCATTGTTCTGGAAACACTATCTGTCTTGGGCTCCTCTGACACTCCTGTCCTGGTTCTTCTGTCTCCCTGGTCTCCTCAGCTCTGCCCTCTCCTCTGCCCGGCAAAATTATTCCTCCATCCTTATTGACACCCATGCCCACTGCCCTAGCCAGTTGTTCCAGATATTTAACTTCCTCCTCAAACTCCCTGTTCTCCCTGCCTTTCCCATCCCTTGCCCCTAGCACCTCTAGACTCCGAGCATGTTGCGGGCAGGGAAAATGTCTGTTAATTGTTATATGGTACTCTCCCAAGCGCTTAGTACATTGTTGTGCACACGGTAATCAATCAATCAATCAATCAATCGTATTTATTGAGCGCTCACTATGTGCAGAGCACTGTACTAAGCGCTTGGGAAGTACAAATTGGCATCACATAGAGACAGTCCCTACCCGATAGTGGGCTCACAGTCTAAAAGGGGGAGACAGAGAACAGAACCAAACATACCAACAAAATAAAATAAGTAGGATAGAAATGTACAAGTAAAATAAATAAATAAATAAACAGAGTAATAAATATGTACAACCATATATACATATATACAGGTGCTGTGGGGAAGGGAAGGAGGTAAGACGGGGATGGAGAGGGGGACGAGGGGGAGAGGAAAGAAGGGGCTCAGTCTGGGAAGGCCTCCTGGAGGAGGTGAGCTCTCAGCAGGGCCTTGAAGGGAGGAAGAGAGCTAGCTTGGCGGATGGGCAGAGGGAGGGCATTCCAGGCCCGGGGGATGACGTGGGCCGGGGGTCGATGGCGGGACAGGCGAGAGCGAGGTACAGTGAGGAGATTAGTGGTGGAGGAGCGGAGGGTGCGGGCTGGGCAGGAGAAGGAGAGAAGGGAGGTGAGGTAGGAGGGGGCGAGGTGATGGAGAGCCTTGAAGCCCAGGGTGAGGAGTTTCTGCCTGATGCGCAGATTGATCGGTAGCCATTGGAGGTTTTTGAGGAGGGGAGTGATATGTCCAGAGCGTTTCTGGACAAAGATAATCCGGGCAGCAGCATGAAGTATGGATTGAAGTGGAGAGAGACATGAGGATGGGAGATCAGAGAGAAGGTTAGTGCAGTAGTCCAGACGGGATAGGATGAGAGCTTGAATTAGCAGGGTAGCGGTTTGGATGGAGAGGAAAGGGCGGATCTTGGCAATGTTGCGGAGCTGAGACCGGCAGGTTTTGGTGACGGCTTGGATGTGAGGGGTGAATGAGAGAGCGGAGTCGAGGATGACACCAAGGTTGCGGGCTTGTGAGACGGGAAGGATGGTAAGCACTTAGTACGATTGACTGACTGACTAACTAGTGACCTGGCTACGTACTTTATTGAAAATATTGAAACCGTCAAGCCTGATCTCCCTAAAATTTCCCCTGCTCCTCGCCAGTCCCTACCTTCTCCTGCTCCTTCTTCAACTCTCCCATCCTTCCCAGCAGCATCTCAAGAGAACTCCTGCCTTTTCGTAAAATCCACCCCCTCCACATGGACACCTTATCAAAGCATTTACACCCTCCTTTCTTCCCTCCCTGACTGCCATCTTCAACTGTCTGCTCCCCAGTGGCTTCTTCAGCTTGGCTCAGTGGAAAGAGCCCGGGCTTTGGAGTCAGAGGTCGTGGGTTCAAATCCTGGCTCTGCCACTTGTCAGCTGTGTGACTTTGGGCAAGTCACTTAACTTCTCTGTGCCTCAGGTACCTCATCTGTAAAATGGGGGTGAAGACTGTGAGCCCCCAGTGGGACAACCTGATCACCTTGTAACCTCCCCAGCACTTAGAACAGTGCTTTGCACATAGTAAGTGCTTAATAAATGCCATTATTATTATAATTGTTATTCCCCACTGCTTTCAAACATACCTGTGTCTCCCCTATTCTGAAATAACCCCTATTCATTTCTTCCCTATTCTGAAAGACCTCTCCCTTGACCCCACTGTTCCCTCCAGCTATCAACCCATCTCCCTACTACCATTCCTCTCCAAACTCCTTGAGTGGGTTTTCAACACCCATTGTCTCAAGTTCCTCTCTTCCAATTCTCTCCTCGACCCCCTCAAGTCTGCCATCTCTCCCCTTCACGCCACAGAAGCCGTCCTCTCAAAGGTTACCAATGATCTCCTTCTTGCCAAATCCAATGGCTTATTATTATTATTATTATTATTATTATGTGCCATCAAGTCATTTCCGATTCATAGCAACTCCATGGACATACTTTCTCCAGAACATCCTGTCCTCTGCCATAATCCGCAACCTTTCTAATGGTTCTTCCGTTATCGTTGTTATGGTCTCTATCCATGTAGCTGCTGATCCGCTTCTTCCACATTTTCCCTGGACTTTTCTTAGCATTAGTGTCTTCTCCAGAGAATCAGTTCTCCTGATTATGTGTCCAAAATATGCTAATCTAAGTCGAGTCACTTGGCCTTCCAAAGACCACTTTGGTTTATTTGCTCCAAAATTCATTTGTAGGTTTTCACACAAAACAAACACATTTGTTTGTTGGTATTCACAAAAGCCTTCTCCAACACCACATTTCGAAAGAATCGATGTTCTTTGTATGCTGCTTTTTCACCATCCAGCTTTCGAATCCATACATTGCCACTGGAAACACCATAGAGTTGACAGTTTGTATTTTTGTGGCAATTGTTACATCAGCATGTTTCATGACTATTTCCAGGCTCTTCATAGCGAGTTTTCCTACCATTAATCTTCAGTACATTTCTTGGGTACTAGTTGCTTTATTATTGATTATCGATCCCAGGAGAGAAAAAGCGGCCTCTACTCCATTCTAATACTCCTTGGCCTCTCAGCTGCCTTCTACGCTGTTGACCACCTCCTTCTCCTGGAAACATTATCCACCCTTGGCTTCACCGACACTATCCGTTCTTGGTTCTCCTCCTATCTCTCTAGCAGCTCAATTTCAGTCTCTCTCTTGCGGGCTCTTGGTTTTCCTCCCACCCCGTAACTGTGGGTCCCCTTCTATTCTTCATCTACGCCCACTCTCGTTCGCTCCCATTGCTTCAACTACCCCCTCTATGTGAATGATACCCAAATCTACATCTCCAGCCCTGGTTTCTCTTCTTCTCTGCAGTCTCACATTTCCACCTGCCTTCAACACGTCTCTACTTGGACGTCCTGCTGTCACCTCCATTTTAACATGTCCAAAACAGAACTCCTCATCTTCCCACCCAAACCCTGTCCTCCTCTGACTTTCCCATCACTGTAGACAGCACCACCATCCTGCCCATCTCACAAGCCCGGAACCATGGTATTATCCTTGATTCCTCTCTCTCATTCAGCCCATACATTCAGTCTATCAGTAAATCCTGTCAATTCAACCTTCTGGACATCGCAAAAATCCATCCTTTCCTCTGCATCCAGACTGCTACCACCTTAATCCAAGGATTTATCCTGTCACGCCTTGACTATTGTATCAGCTCCTTGCTGACCTCCCAGCCTCCTGTCTCTTCCCCACTCCAGTTCATACTTCACTCTGCTCCCTGGATCACATTTTTCTACAAAAGCATTCAAACAGAAACCCCTTACCATCGGCTTTAAAGCACTCAATCACCTTGCCCCGTCCTACCGCACCTTGCTACTCTTCTACTTCATCCCAGCCCACACACTTTGCTCCTCTAATGCCAACCTACTCACTGTAATGCACTAAGCCCTTGGGAAAATGCAATAGAAGTTAGCAGATGCAGTCCTTGAGCTCAAAGAGTTTACATTTTACCAGGATGACTGGCATTAATTTTCAGATTGGAGGAAAGAAGAAAGGAGCAAATGTTTTGATGACAATGGTTGTGGTATTTCTTAAGCACTTCCTAGTTTCCAAGCACTGGGATAGATATAAAATAATCTGGTCCTACATAGGACTCACAGTCTAAGTAGTAGGGAGAACAAGTATTGAATCACTATTTTGCAAATGAGCTAACTGAAGTACAGAGAAGTTAAGTGATTTGCTCAAGGTCACACAGCAGACAAGTGGCAGACCTGGGATTAGATCAGATCTAAGCAGTGTGGCTCAGTGGAAAGAGCCCGGGCTTTGGAGTCAGAGGTCATGGGTTCAAATCCCAGCTCCGCCAATTGTCAGCTGCGTGACTTTGGGTGAGTCACTTAACTTCTCTGTGCCTCAGTTACCTCAACTGTAAAATGGGGATTAATACTGTGAGCCCCCTGTGGGACAACCTGATCACCTTGTAACCTCCCCAGCGCTTAGATCAGTGCTTTGCACATAGTAAGCACTTAATAAATGCCATTATTATTATTATTATCTATGCTCTTTCCACTATGCCACACTGCTTCTCATGTACCCAAGTTAGGGCTTAAGTATATGTTTACGTACATAAATCCTATAGAAGTTTGCAAAGTCAACAGTGTTCAGGTGGTGCTTAGTGGGTAGTTGGAGGACTAGAACCTGGGGAAGGTAGAAATTAATTGGACAAGGCCTCCTGGAGGAGATGTGGTTTCAGGAGGACTTTGAAGATGGGCAAATCTATGGCCTGTTAGGCTCCAAGTAGCAGGAAATTCCAGTCAGAGGGACGGGTGTGGGCTAGGAAGATGTCGGTGGGAGAAGCAAGTCTGAGGCAAAGTAGATGGATTAGTTTGAGAGGAGCAAAAAGTGTGTACTGGGTATGGTGAAAAGAGAATGCGCAAGTAGGAAGGAGTTTCTGCCTGGTGTGGAGATGAATGTTTAGTCTTTGGGAATTTCCGAGGAGTGAGGGCACAGATGCAGAGTGTTTTAGAAAAATGATCTAGGCAGCAGAGTGGAGGGTGGACTGAAGAGGGACAAGGCAGGGTAGTAAGCAAGAAGGCTAGTGCAGTAATCAGGTCGGCCCATTTATAATATCGGGATGTAAGCTACTAGTTATTATATGATGGCAGGAGTTGGGTGGGTGAGGAGACGGTGATTTTTGTGTTGTTTTTTCCCCCAGATTTTCTTCAGAAAGCTGTGCCTCAGAGCAGGAAATCTGTATTCTCTTAAAAATGCTACTGACAGCTAGTGAACAACTTTTTGTCAAACACAACCTAACGAAGACGCAGATTGTTTTTATCAGAATCTCCTGAGCATAGTAGGGGCGAGTAACCTAGATCCTTTGCTGCTCCTTCCTTAAGTTTTCTTTGGTTCTTCTGACCTTCTTCTGGATTTATCTGAGCCATTTTCTGTGTTAGAAAGTGTGCCAAAAAATTAATTCTTTACTGTGTTTCAGTGCCATTTACCTTTCATCCACCAATGAGGATAGGAGAATTAGTCATGCAAGGATAAACATGCACATCATAGTTGTTTAGTGAGTTTCTCCTCAGGATCAATATATTAGTATTATCCTGTGGAAAATGCAGTTTCTTAAGGCAGAATCCCAACTGTCTTGTTCATTTTTGTTTCCAACCCATCCGACGTATCTCATGAGAATTTAAATCGCTTGGGCATATTGGTGACCTTGGTTCAAAATAGGGCAATAGATGTAGAATCAGAACCTGTAGAAATGGCTTCCCCTTGATCAGTCTTCTGCCTCGAACAAAACCAATCTAGTCAAGCAGGCTTTACTTTTTAAAATAAAATGAGTGTAGACATTGCAAAGACCTGGTACTTATCTGTGCATTTACAACAGGGTAGTATTCCGCTGCTGCTGTTAATCTCCAAACCCTTTTAGACAAGTTATGTCTGAAGCTCCCAGGAGATGCTTTCCTGGAGCTTAACTGTGGTTTTTCTTGCCGGAGTTTCCTTCCCAATACTTCCTAAATCTCCCTCTTCATCTCTGCTCCTAAGATTCAACTCTTGTCGTCTTCCAGCATGGTGCTGTTTCAAACACTTGATTCCCCTCCTCAAACACCTGCAAGGCTACCAACTTATTTCTCCACTTCAAACTGAAATTTCAGACTAAAAGAATCAAGGCTCTCCACCAGGTGTCTCTTTGTGTTTCTGCTCTGTCACATGCTTCACTCCTCCTTAACAAACCTTCTAACTACACCACTCTCAAATCTGTCTCCCATCCACTGCTTATGTCCCCCTTCCTAGATCTCCCTCTGAGTCAGTATTACTTATTGAGTGCCTGTCATGTGCAGAATACTGTATTAAGTACTTGGAAGGGTACACCAGAAGCAGGAGACACCACCCCCATCCTCAAGGAAATTCAAAGATAATAGAATTAAAGCTTACCGCTTCAGTTCTGTCCCTGATTCTTCTAGAATATCTTTAGATTTTATAAATGGTACAGAGAGGCAAGATGGTCTAATAGAAAGAGCGTAAGTCAGGAGACACAGGTTCTAATCCCTGCTGTTTGACCTTAAGTTAGCTAACTTCTTTGTGCCTCAGTCTCCCCACCTGCAGTTTTGAGTCTTGTCGGGAACAGGGGCTGTGGTATATGATTGATTATCTTATATCTACCCTGGGGTTATCAGTCAGGCAGTTAATGATATTTATTGAACCGTTATTGTGTGCAGTAAACTACTAAGTGTTTGGGAGTGTCATACAGTTTGTTAGAGTTGGTAGAAACCATCCCTACCCACAAAGAGTTTACAGTTTGGAGGTGGAGACAGACAATAAGATTAACTAGAGCTGTGGGAAATGGGAGAGTTTAAGGATATGTACATAAGTGCTACGGGGTGATTACCAAGTGTATAAAGGGTAGAGTTGTGTTTACACAGGTGATGCACATGGGAAGGCGAATAGGGGTAGTCGGGGAAGGCCTGTTGGAGGAGATGTGATTTTAGTACGGAACTGAAGGTTGAAAAAGTGTGGCCTCTCCGATATGAAAGGGGAGGAAATTCCAGGCCAAGCTTTCTTACTGAAGAATCATCCGGGGATTTCTGCGAGATGGACAAGTCCAACAGGAATCCTGAAAAACGGCTGGCCGGTGCATGTCGTGAAGACCATAGCAGCCTCCCTATAACCACCAGTTGGTTCATGGCAATCAGTCGATCGGTGGTATTTATTGAGTGCTTACTGTGTACTGAACTGGGAAAATATAATGCAATGGAATCGGTTGACGCGATCCCTACCCACAAGGAGCTTACAGTACACAGGAGGAGACAGGCATTAAAAGAAACTGATGACACGACAGTATTGGCACTATGCCCGGTTTGAGAGGTTTCATTCAACAGTTACAGCATTCATCCCACTGTTGATACAAGATTCTTTAGCATGAATGCTCCACCTGCTCTTGTTGCTTGACAGATCGCCTGGATATACGTGCAGCGAGGATTCTTCTGGACAATGACCATTATGCCATGGAGAAGTTGAAGAAGCGAGTTCTGGAGTACTTAGCCGTCAGACAGCTGAAGACCAATCTGAAGGGACCCATCCTTTGCTTTGTAGGCCCACCTGGCGTTGGCAAAACCAGCGTGGGACGATCAGTAGCCAAGACTCTGGGTCGGGAGTTCCACAGGATTGCGCTGGGAGGAGTGTGTGACCAATCTGACATTCGCGGCCACAGGTAATTTCCATCTATTTCTATGCAGAACCTTAGTCAACCAGTCAATCGATGGTATTGACTGAGCGTTTACTGTGTGCAGAGTACTGTACTAAGCACTTGAGAGAGTACAATATAACAGACTTGTGGATAGGTTCCTTGCCCCCAAGGAGCTTATGGTCTAGAGGGAGAGGTAGACAATATAAATATAAAGTTACGTACATAAGTGCCGTGGGGCTGAAGGTAAGGTGAATAGCAAATGCCCAAAGGGTACGGATCCAAGTGCTAATCCCAGAGAATTCCTCTAGTCCAATCCGTGTCCAGTTGGAACTGTTCGTAGACCATTTAGGCCAGTGGGTTTAGTCCTGTTCTAAGATCACTCCTTAAATTACTCCTAATTCTAAATTCTGTACTCCACTCAGAGGTAATTGAAAGCTCTTTTGAAGGCGGAGCCCACATTTTGCTTTCTGTCTTAAGTTCTCACTGCTATCAGCTTCATGGCGTGAAGCCAGTGAACAAACCAAAACCTCTTCTGCAGTTTAATTCCATTTTCTTTTGTCACTCCATCAGTGAAGATGGAGAAGAGTTATACTGGAATAAGAAGGGTGGTTAATAAAAAGAAAGGTGAGCACCACCATCAGCATTACTCAGAGCAAAAAATTGCTATTGCTTTTGCTCCTGGGCCATTTCCCTCAACACGCCTGCCATAATAAGTCTGGGTAAAAATGTTTGTTATGATCTTTGACCGCATTTTATCTTCTCTTTAACAATGAAGTTATCTATTCACTCAACCTAGCTTTATCTGGCTGTAGACACTAGGGGAAAAGTTACAGGGTAGGAATCAACAAAGGAGTTTGTATTTGTCAGAAAGTATAAAATATGTGCTGAAATTGAAAGCAAGCTGAAAAGAGAACATTTGAACCATGTTAAATACATACAAGTCCCAGGCTACAAAGGCTCAAATTTGCGAATATTCCATTTTCTTCATATCAGCAGCCTTCTCTCCAAAATTCTGCCTCCTTGAAATTTCTGATTTTAACGTGGAGATCGTTCTTCCTTTCTCTGCTTTCTGTTTCTTCATTCACCTGCTAACAGGAGCCCCAATTCCCCCAAAGAGGAGGGTTGCAGTAAAGCTCTGTAAAATAGAAATGGGGGATCTCAGGTGATGGCACAGCTTTGGTGGCCTCTATCACAGCCAGAGACTTGACCGACCACCTTCTGAAAAGCACGCTGTGGTTTGCCCACTCATGAGATAGTGTTTTCTATTTCTTCCTTTGGATAGTAATACGGGGGAGCGCTCCTCTAACACAGGGGCTGTGTTTTTGAAGAACTTTTGGAAAGTCGTGTTCTAGCAACCTCTGAATCATGGAATGTGGGGGGTAGGGTTTGATGGTCAAAAATACCACCAGCACGGACGTTTTTCGAGAACCTTGCCACTCGCTGCTCTTTTACTGTGTGAAACATTGTAAAGTTGCAGGTACGCGAAAGAAACACAAAGAACAGTAATAAAGCTGAGGCAGAGGCTGGGAATCAGTCAAGCAGCATCAGTCCCTTACATGTGCCCAGCCTTTCCTCCCTGAACCAAAACTACTTTGAGCCAAATTGTACAAGAAGGGGCTCATGTTGTAGAAGAATGTTCTCTTTTTTTTTTTTGTCACATATCCAAGTCTTATAATAGAAGCAGCCGTGTTACAGCAGGACTGAGTGTACCATTTAGTCTGCTTTTTTTTTAATTTGTCTTGATCTCTTTGTTAGGACCCTGCTTTTTAAAATTCTTTTGTTATTTTTGGATTTATCCACATCCTTGTCTTCCGCATTTTTGCGTTTTTTATAATAATAATTAGTATGGTATTTGTTAAGTGCTTACTATGTGCCAACCGTTGTTGTAAGCATTGGGGTAGAGACAAGGTAATCAGGTTGTTGACACACGGGGCTCACCGTCTTAATGTCCATTTTCCAGGTGAGGTAACTGAGGCACAAAGAATAAATAATAATAATGATGGTATTTGTTAAGCGCTTACTATGTGCAAAGCACTGTTCTAAGCGCTGGGGAGGTTACAAGGTGATCAGGTTGCCCCACTGGGGACTCACAGTTTTAATCCCCATTTTACAGATGAGGTAACTGAGGCCCAGAGAAGTTAAGTGGGTTGCCCAAAGTCACACAGCAAACAGTTGGTGGAGCCGGGATTTGAACCCATGACCTCTGACTCCAAAGCGCATGCTCTTTCCACTGAGTCATGCTGCTTCTCCACAGCATGAAGTTAAGTGACTTAAATGAAGAAGTTAAATGACTTACCCAAGGTGACCCAGCAGACAAGTAGCGGAGCCGGAATTAGAACCCACGTCCTCTGACTCCCAAGCCCGTGCTCTTTCCACAAAGCCATGCTGCTTTTCTCATGTTGTTTTATCTTTTCTTATGCATTTGGTGGTAGTCCCCTATCCCTGCATTTGTTCTTAGGTTTTGAACCTCTCGAGTCCCAGACACGATGTTTAATTCTCACCAGTATTATCTTTCCCAGTGTTTAGTACAATGTTCTGCACATAGGTGTGTAATAAACCCTATTATTATTAAATACTACTATTCCTGTAATTCCTATAATTACTGTTGAAGTATTTGACCACTATCTTCTTCTCTCCCTGACCACCATCTTCAATTGCACACTCTGCAATGGCTTCTTTACCACTGCTTTCAAGCATATCTTTGTCTCCCCCATCCTAAAAACACCTTCTCCAGACCCTGAAGCACCCTTCAGTTTTCTCCCCATCTTTCTCCTAAAATTCCCTTACAAACTCTTTGAGGAGCTGTCTATGCTTCCGGCCTCACTTCCTCTCCTCTATCTCTCTTCTTGACTCTCTCCAATCTGGCTCTTACCCCTTCACTTCACAAAAACTTCCCGCTCCAAAGTCACCCTTGAACTCTTTCTTGCCAAATCCAATATCTTCTACTCCATTATAATTCTCCTAGACCTCTCAGTTGCCTTTGACACTATGGTCCCCCCCCGCCCCCACTTCCTCTGAAAACACTATCTAACCTGGGCTTCACGGTCGTTGTCCTCTCCTGGTTCTCCTCCTATCTCTCTGGCTGCTCCTTCTCAGTTTCTTTCATGGTCTCCTCCTCTGCCTCCCACCCCCTAACTGTGGGAATCCCTCAAGGCTCAGTTCTCAATCCCCTTCTATTCATCTACACCCGCTTCCTTGAAGAACTCATTTGCTCCCACAGCTTCAACAGCCACCTCTACACCGATGACTCCCAAACTTACCTGTCCAGCCCTGAGCTCTTTCCTTCTCTGCAATCCCACATGTCCTCTTGCCTTCAGGACATCTCTTCTCAGATGTCCCACCAACACTTCAAATTTAACACGTCCAGAACCAGAACTCTTCATCTTCTCATCTGGACCCTCTCTTTCCCCAGACTTTTCCACCACTGTAGACATCACCAGCTTCCCTGTCTCACAAACGTATAACCTTGGCATTATCTTCAATTCACCTCTCATTCAACATGCGTATTCATTCAGGCACCAAATTTGGTTGGTTCTTCCTTCATAACATCTCTAGACCCCCCTCTTCCTCTCCATTCAAACTGCCACCATCCTGGTCCAAGCCCTTATGTTATTATTATTGTTATCGTTGCATTTAAGCACTTCCTATGTGTCAAGCACTGTTCTAAACACTTGGAGTAGATACGAGTCAATCAGATCAGATTCAGTCCCTGTCTCACATGGGGCTCCCAGTGTAAATAGGAGGGAGAATGGGTATCAAATCCCCATTTAACAGGTGAGGGGACTGAGGCACAGAGAAGTTAAATGACTTGCCCAAGGTCATGCAGCAGGCAACTGGCAATAAATAAATAAATAAATATAAAATGAATAAATAAATAAATGAATAAATAAATAAATAAATACGATTGATGATGATGATGATGAACTGACAGAGCTGGGATTAGAATCCAGGTGACCCGACGCCCAGGTCCATGCTCTTTCCAGTAGACCATGGTTCTTCCCCATATATCCCGCCTTGACTACTTCATCAGCTTCCCACCTCCCTGCCTCCAGTCTAAACCCACTCCCAAACCCACTCTTGTACTGCCCAGATCACTTTTCTAATAAATCCAGTGCTTGGAACAGTGCTTTGCACATAGTAAGCGCTTAATAAATGCCATCATATATATAAATTGTTCTGTCCACTTCTTTTCCACTCCTTAAAAACCTCCAACAGTTGCCCATCCATCTCTGCATCAGAGAAACTCTTTACCATCGACCTTAAAGTACTCAGTCATTTCTCCCTTGCCTATTTAGCTTTGCTATTCTCTACGACATAGCCTGAACACCTGTTCACTGTATCTGTCTCATCTGTCTCACCGACATCCTATTGCTCACATCCTCCCTTTAGCATGGAACTTCCTTCGCCTTCATATCTGAAAGATGACCACTCTCCCCATCTTCAAAGCCCTATTAAAGTCACATCTCCTTCTCTCTTGTGGTATTTAAGTGCTTACTAGGTACCAGATACTGAACTAAACACCGAAGTAGAAAAAAGCTAATCAGATTGGACGAAGTCTTTGTCCCACTTGGGGCTTACAGTCATGATTCCCATTTTACAGGTGAGGTAACTGAGGCATGAAGAAGTTAAGTAATTTTGCCCAAAGTCACACAGCAGACAAATGGCGGATCTGGCATTAGAAGTCAGATCCTTCTGACCCCAACGCCTGTGCTCTATCCACTAGACCACACTGCTGCTCAAGAGCAGCCTCCTTCAAGAGGCCTTCCCCAACTATCCTCTCATTTACCCACCTATTTACCTTCCCTTCTGCATTGCCTATGCATTTGGGTCTGTACCCCTTAAAAGCACTTTGATTCTCTCCCAACGCCAGCCCTATATCACCCATAAGCACTCTGATACTCAATCCACCCCAGCCTTACCGCACTTCTGTACATATCCTTATATTCTGCTCTTTCCCCTGTCTCTAATATATTTTAGTGTCTGTTTCCCCAATTAAACTATACGCTCCTTGGGCAAGAATCATGTCTGTCAACTTAATTATATTGTAGTAGTAATAGTATTCATTAAGCAATTACCGTATGTACTTTCCCAAGCACTTCATACATAGAAAGTGCTCAATAAATGCCGTTTATTCCTGATGAAGCATTCATTCATTCAGCCGTTTTTATTGAGCACTTACTGCGTACAGAGCGGTGTACTAAGCACTTGGGAAAATGCAATGCGACAGTAAACAGTGACATTCCCTGCCCATAACGAGCTAAAAGTCTAGAGGGAAGGAGACAGGCATCAATACAAATAGAGTTAGAGATATGTACCTAAGTGTTGTGGGGCTGGGAGGGGGGAAGAGCAAAGTGAGCAAGTCAGGGCGACGCAGAAGGTAGTGGGAGATGAGGAAAAGTGGGGCTTAGTCTGGGAATGCCCCTTAGAGGAGATGTGCCTTCAATAAGTCTTTGAAGGGGAGGGATTTGTCCGTCGGATTTGAGGAGGGAGGGTGTTCCAGGGGTCAAGATGTGGGCCAGGGATCGGCGGTGAGATAGGTGAGAGAGAGGCCCAGTGAGAAGGTTAGCACCAGAGGAGCGAAATGTGCCGGCTGGGTTGTAGAACGGGGCAAGGTGAGGGAATGCTTTAAAGCCAATGGTGAGGAGTTAATTATTCATTTTTTTGATTATTCATTGATTACTACTACTAGTAGTATTTTAATGTATGCCAATCTGTCTATCGAGTTGGTAGATATCCCTGCCCACAAGGAGCTTACAGTCTACAGGGGGGGCTAGGCATTAAAATAGATTAGGCATAAAGAAGCAGCACAGCGCAGTGGGTAGAGCACAGGCTGGGAGTCAGAAGGACCTGGGTTCTAATCCCAGCTCTGCCACGTGTCTGCCATATGTAACCTTGGACAAGTCACTTAACTTCTCTGGGCCTCAGTTACCTCATCTGTAAAATGGGGATCAAGACGGTGAGCCCCACGTGGGACAGGGACTGGGTCCAACCTGATTAGCTTGTATCTACTCCAGCACTTCGAACGGTGCTTGACATAGTGCTTAGATAAGCACTTAAATGCTATTAAAAAAAGGAATATAATAGAGTATAAGAATATTTACACACGCACTATGGAGCTGGGGTGAGTTTCAATGTACTTCATCATCATCAATCGTATTTATTGAGCGCTTACTATGTGCAGAGCACTGTACTAAGCGCTTGGGAAGTACAAATTGGCAACATATAGAGACAGTCCCTACCCAGCAGTGGGCTCACAGTCTAAAAGGGATACATAGCCAAATGTGAAGTTGACACAGAGGGGAGGGCGGATACGGGCAATACAGGGCTTAGCCTGGGAAAGCTTTTTTTAGGAGATATTTTTAACGGGGTTTTGAAAGTGGGAAGAGTGGAGAGTGTCCATGTCAAAATATCGAAGAAGCTTCGGGAGACAAGGGAGCCTATATTTTATTGGAAAAACAGCTGCGTCCAAGTCCTGAGTACGGTGGCATACCAACTAGCCATCATTAAATATACGCTGTTGGCGAAAGCAAGAGACCGAGAGTAACGATGGCGTCTCCCATCAAGAAGCAGAAGCTGTGCCAGGAACTGATTATAGTGCAAGTGGTTTATACAGCGGCCCTGGCACTTGCTCATCCTTGCCGGTCTTGTCACCCGCTTCTGCTCCAACCCCACCCCTGGAGGGTGGGCGGGGGGGGGGCCAGAGTTCAGTGAGTGAGTAGGCAGTCGTCCATTCATTCATTCATTCATTCAGTCGTATTTATTTATTTATTTATTACCCTGTGCAGAGCGCTGTACTAAGCGCTTGGAAAGTACAATTCGGCAACAGATACCGAAAGTACCCAGCAACAGGCTCACAGTCTAGAAGACAACAAAACAGCACAGGTAGACAGGTGTCAATACCATCAAAATAGATAACTAGAATTATTGATATATACACATCATTAGTACAATAAATAGAGTAATAAATACGTACAAATATACACAAGTGCTGTGGGGAGGGGAAGGGGGTAAGGCGGGGGGCGATGGGGAGGGGAGGAGGAGCAGAGGAAAAGGGGAGGGGCTCAGTCTGGGAAGCCCTCCTGGAGGAGGCGAACTCTCAGTAGGGCTTTGAAGGGAGCAGCGGAGCTAGTTTGGGGGATGTGTGGAAGGAGGGCATTCCAGGCCAGAGGTAGGACGTGGGCCAGGGGTTGACAGCGGGACAGGCGAGAACGAGGCACGGTGAGGAGGTTAGCGGCAGAGGAGCGGAGGGTGCGGGCTGGGCTGGAGAAGGGTAGAAGGGAGGTGAGGGAGGAGGGGAAAGGGCTGCAGTACAGCGGAAGGGATGCAAAGATTATTCACGCAGGACCCTTTTATGGCCAGAATGACCACAATACACTGCCGATGCTATGCCGAAGTGCCACACCCCAGCAGGTGGCTGCTCTGTCAGCCGCTGTGGTCTTCACCCCCTTCATTGGCCTGCTATTTTTCTATTTTTATTTTTCTATTTTAGCAGGGCACATGTCTGCTAATTCTGTTGTGCTATCTCTTGTACAGCACTTAGTGCAGCGTTCTGCACCCAGTCACCCATGTCAGTGCTCGCCAAATACGACTGATTGATTGATACCTAGGTTCTAGTCCAGGGATTCAACCGTACGAAAAAGCGGTTCATTTGAATCGCCTTCCTTGGGTGTGATTTTTGTCCCTTGCAAATTGCCGATTTTTTCTCTTTGCTCAGCTGCCACTAGAGGTTGTTCTTTGCATCTGGAAGGCAGTGAGCCTCAGTGCTAACAAACCAGTTCTGCCGAAGAACTGAGTCACCCACCTGTGTCCACAAAGCTTTCCGTCGACTCTGCCAAAGGAGCAGGAGTTGATCCTCAGGCTCAGCGTCCCTCCGAATCGCCCGCAGCTTCTGTCGGTTCATTGCCCTCTTTCTTTCATTCACTTCCTAATGGTGTCAAAATTCCCAGATCGGCCTGGGCAGATGATGAGATTGGGAGTGGCAACTAGAGACCAGGAGCAAAATACTTTGATACATTCCCGAGCCTATGGTTATCCTCAACCTTTCCCGTACTAGCTGTGTTTCACCAAATTCTTTCAGTACAGATGGAGGGCTGAACAAGTTATGAATTTGCAACTTGGAATTCGATTTCGATTCCGAGAGGTACGGCTATAACATTATCTGAACGTAAATTATATGGCAGGGGCAGAGGTAGTGTGGTATGTTTACAGCCAAAGACTTGCCATGAAAGCACCCAAAGGGTGCTTATTATGTCAAGTAATTGGTACCCAAGCCGGTTTGGAGAATGTAATGATAGAAAAAATTGGGCTTGGCTCATGCCCAATTTTCCTTAGCTCTTCAAACTTTTTTCTTCTTCAGTTAACCAAACCAGCCACAGTTTGGTTAATCTGTATTAGGTTAAAGCCGTTTCATTGTACAGTCACATAGGTACTAATCCTGCTGGCTTTAAAAATAGGCCCTCTTTTGGAATAAGGCACCGAGGCCTGGTTCTGACTCTTACTTTAGATCGTTCTACCTTTTTATGTGGTTCTTACTGTGCATTTGGAACAGACTTGAATAATGTTACAGGTCTCCACTCCTTCCAAGGACATTTTGCCAGACATCATGTGTCCAGTGATTTTTACCATTTTAAAAAAACGTGCTTAACTGTCCGTCTAGTAAGTCTGTACCTAGTAGATGTGGAGGCCGAAACCTATGCCAAAAATGTTCTCTGACCTTGTTGGCCTGTGAAGCAGTCTTAGTGAATCAGATTTTAGATCCACCTCAGTGCCGGGCGGTGCACAGATGCCATTGCAGTAGGCGTGATTCAGAACAGCTGCAGCAGTCTTTTCTCAGGCTGTTGGAGCCTGTCTCCCATCTACCTCTTTAAGAGTCGAAGCTTTGGGAGACGTGGCCTCTGCTTTGGACTTTGCCTTTTGAAACTGGAACGTAGCTAAGGGGAAAAGGAGGTGTAGCTGATTGCAACACTGAGGAGGGGTTGATTGGTGGAAGCATGCAATTCCACGTGACGATTAAATAAGGCATCCTGGAAACACCCCGGTCTTGCCATTTGAGTGAGGGTCACGTGTTCATAGTTGGAGTTCATGTGAATTCTTGTTTTTCCTTAGCCCGAGTAGCCCCTACTGTTCTGCATTCTTAAAATAACCTGGTAAAAACAGTTGCTTTATCAGGCATCCTCCAGCTCTCTTGACTTTCACCACTCACCCTTCCTCATAGGGGGACAGAACTATCTGTTATCAGAAAAGAGAGCTCACCTGGAGCATATTTTTTTTTAATTCCCTTCTTTTTCAGGGCAATAGTATTGGAGGAGAAAAAGAAAAATGACACTTTTTTTTCTTGGTTTAAACTCAGATCGGAAGTAAAAAAGAATTGACCCCTGCAAATATGGTAACAGTGTTTTTACTCAGATTTTTTGGGTGAATTAAATGTTTGAGCAGTTTATTGCTAATCTGCAGATTAGAAGAGGAGTCAAAGGCAGTATTTATGCTTTGAAGTGACCGATAGATTTTAAAACTACTAATATTGTGTCTGTGTAGGTTTATTTCATTATAATGTTTCAGATTCTTCTATACTTTTAGTATTCTTAAATATCGGCTTGCTTTTTTACCTACTCTTTTAAATTTCAGTTACATATTTAAGTACATTGTAACAGACTACTTGGCCTAATTTATTAAGGTAAACTGAAATGCCATGAAACCAGATTGTAAAAGTAGATCGTCTTTTTAATTATTTAATTGCTTCATGTACCATTTAACGATGTGTTGTTGTTTCTCTTTTTTTGGAATGTACTGGTCCATCTCATTAGAGAAGCAATGTGGCTCAGTGGAAAGAGCACGGGCTCGGGAGTCAGAGGTCATGGGTTCTAATCCCGGCTCCGCCACATGTCTGCTGTGTGACCTTGGGCAAGTCACTTAACTTCTCTGAGCCTCAGTGACCTTATCTGGAAAATGGGGATGAAGACAGTGAGCCCCCTGTGGGACAACCTGATCACCTTGTATCCCCCCCAGCGCTTAGAACAGTGCTTCGAACATAGTAATTAGCACTTAAAAAATGCCATTATTATTATTTTGAAACTAAAACAAATGGAATACAATGCTGACCATGTTTTCAAATGATGGAATTAAATCATGGGCAGGACATTTAGCAGCCAACTCCAAATGTATTCTGAATGAAAACGTACTTCTGTGGATTAGGTTAATTGACACCAGAGATATTCTTGCCTGTAACTTCATCGGTCCTAATAATTTCACATTTGCAGCTTGTGCTGAAGCTGCTAACTTAAGTTTTTATGCTATAATATAAAAGTTTGCTGTGGTACGTATGTATATGTGTGTGTGTGTGTATATATCTATGCACAGAGAGAAGGTGTACATGCTCAGGAAAAATACTTTGATTATTAAGATTTGTATATTCAAACTCCTGCCAGACATTTGAGGACTATATTTTGAATGTTAAATAGTGCTATAAATTGGTGCTGAAGGAAAAAGTGACTGAGCAAATAAAGGCCGATCAGGCAGTGGTTTGTTGAATTGGAACCACTCTTATGAAAATCCTGTTTCCAAAAGCTTTCTTATATTCTTTCCAAGGAATATCCAGTTAGTCGAAGGTATTTAGTGAGTGCAGGGCAGTATACTAAGGGCTTGAAAGAGTACAAAATAATAAAGCGGATAGACAGGATTCCTACCCTGAAGGAGCTTACACTCTAATGGGGGTAGACAGTAAAATAAATTGCAGATAGTTGAAAGGTCAGAGGATAAAGCTATGCTTGAAAGTACTTTCATATTTATGTCTGTCTCCCCCTCTAGACTGTAAGGTCATTATGAACAGGGATGTCTGCTAATTCTGTTGTATTCTCCCAAGTGCTTAGTACATGATCTGAACATAGTAAGCGCCCAATAAATTCAACTGATTGACTGTGGGGCTGGGGTGTGGAGAAAATCAAAGTGCTTAAGGGGTACCAACCCAAGTGCATCGGGGACCCTAAAGGGAGGGCGAAGCAGTGGGGAACTGTGGGGTTAGTTTGGGAAGGCCTCATGGAGGTGTGATTTTAGTAGGACTTTGAAGATGTCAAAGAGTACTGGTCTGTCAGATATAAATGTGGAGGGGGTTCCAGGTTGGAGGGAGGGTATGCATATGGGGTCATCAGTGAGACAGACGTGATCAAAGAGCCAGAAGGTCATGGGTTCTAATCCCGGCTCCGCCACTTGTCCCTTCACTTCTCTGTGCCTCATTTACTTCATCTGTAAAATGGGAATTGGACTGTGACCCTCACATGGGACAGAGACTGTGTCCAACCTGATCTGCTTGTATCCACTCCAGCGCTTAGAACAGGGTCTGGCACATAGTAAGCGCGTAACAAATACCATAATTAGTAGTAGTAGTAGTAGTACAGTGAGCAGGTTGGCTTTGGAGGAGTAAAGTAGGTGACGTGGGTTGTAGTGGGAAATAAGATTAGCGGAAGGAGCCCGGACCTGGAAAGTCAGAGGGCTTGGGTTCTAATTCTAGCCCTACCGCTAGTCTGCTGTGTGACTTTAGCAAGTCACTTCACTTCTCTGCGTGTCACCTCATCTGTAAAATGAGGTAACATCTCCATGTGAGCCCTAAACAATGTCCAACCTGATTATCTTGTAAATACCCCAGTGGTATGTACAGAGCAGCGCTGAACAAATACCACCGGAAAAAAAAAGTTAGGTAGGAGGGGGAGACCTGATGAGTGCCTTAAAGCTTAGAAAAGGAGTTTCTGTTTGAGGTGGAGGTTGTTGGACAACCATTGGAGAGGTTGTTTTTTGAAGAGTAGGAATATGTAGACTGAACATCTTTTAGAACAATGATCCAGGCATGAGTTTAATCAAAAATATTTTCAGGGTTTTTAACATTAGGAATTAATTCTAAAGAAATGCATGTTAAGATTGTTTGAGACCAATAGGAGCCTCTGAGTAGTCCCCCAAATCAAAAGCCGATCTCAAATTAGAAAGGTAGATTATTTTTCCCCCCACTGCATTCCACCTACAGCAAATGGGATGTTAGTAACCACTTACCTTATTACAAGTGTTTTGTCATGGGCTTAGTTATAGCAACAGTTTCAGTGGGCCCGAGTACTTGTAGAGCGTCTAGGAAACCGGTGTTCCAGTTTTAATATTAGTGCTGAAATTGAAATGCTCGCTGGATATAAATGGTTAGGCTATTAATCTGGTAATAGTCTTGTATCTAGAACCGGCTATGGTGCTTCCTTGGAAGCACAAGCTAAACTTGTTTTGTGGCACAGAATAAAATCCCATTGGGTTAACCCAATGCTACTGGATTAAAAATGCTGGGCCCCGCACTCAGCCCTGCTTTAGGTAGTTCTTTGGCCTGTCCCAAATAACTTGGCACATAGTAAGTGCTTAACAAATGCCATCATTATTATTATTATACAACACAGATATACACCTCGCTGCTTTTCTGTTGCAACCCAGCCTGCACACTTCATGCCTGTAATGCCAGCCTACTCAACTGTACCTCGATCTCGTCTATCTCGCCGCCAGCCTCTCGCCTACATCCTGCTTCTGGCCAGGAACACCCTCCCTCTTATTTATTTATTTAATTTGTACATATCTATTCTATTTATTTTATTTTGTTAGTATGTTTGGTTTTGTTCTCTGTCTCCCCCTTTTAGACTGTGAGCCCACTGTTGGGTAGGGACTGTCTCTATATGTTGCCAATTTGTACTTCCCAAGCACTTAGTACAGTGCTCTGCACATAGTAAGCGCTCAATAAATACGATTGATGATGATGATGATATCCGGCAGACAGTTAATTCCGCTCCCCACCTTCAGAGGTTTATTGAATGCGCATCTTCTCCAAATGGCCTTCCCCGACTAAGCCCTCATTTCCTCTTTTCTCACTTCCTTCTGCATCACGCTGATTTGTTCCCTTCATCCACCCCTTCCTCAGTCCCACAGTGCACATGTATTTCTGTAATTTATTCCTTTATATTGATGTCTATATCCCCCTCTAGACTGTGAATTTGTTGTGGGCAGGGAATGTGTCCACCAACTCTGTTATACTGTACTCTCCCAAGCTCTTCGTACAGTAAACGCTTAATAAATATGACAGGTTGAAGAGTTAGTGTTGAAGAATGATTTGGGGAATGTAAATGACAGTATTTTAATGAATTGTTTTTGAGAAGCCCTGCTAACAGTCACTGTTCGTTGGCTAGAAAAATCTCCGTGAGCTGTGGAGCGGCATCATTCAGGGTAAGTTGCTCAGTGCTGCGCTGGTATTTTGTGTGGAAGATCGATCAGTCAGTAATATTCATTGAGCATTTTCTGTGTGCAGACCCCTGGTTTAAGCGCTTGGGAAAGGTCAGTCCAATAGAGTTGGTAGAAGTGATTCCTGCCCACAAGGAGCTTACAGTCTACAGAGATGATGATCATGACAGAGCCTCCTGTCAGGAAAGACTGTTGAATCAGCACAGGGGAATTGCTTTACGGGTTAATGGTTTGTTACCGTCTTACCTTCTCTCTTACCTTCTCTCGCCTTTGTCAGTCATGTTCCCATTGGGTCAGGAACTGCAGTGAGCAAAGCCGGTGGCCGGGTGCAGCACGCTATGAAGTGGACGTGTGATGTGTGGAAAGAGAACCTAGAGAGGGCACAAGTTAGTAATCTAAAAAAGATTACTGATTTCATTCCTTTTTTCTCCCAGGGCAGCTCCTGGGTATAATTGTAGTAAATGACATTTGGTGCTTATTTCCCAGTGTGGTGTTGACTGTATTTCCCTCTCTATCCTGCAATTTTATCACTTCTAAGAAATCGTCTTGTTGCGGCTTATCAGAATACACCACTACAATACAATGTTGTTGCATTATACTCTCCCAAGCGCTTAGTACAGTGTTCTGCACACAGTAAGCGCTCAAATATGAGTGAAGGAATGAAAGCTAAAATCACATCCCCTCCAAGAAGCCTTCCATAATTAAGTGCTCATATCCCCATCTACCCTTCACTCTACATCAACTATGCAATGGGCTATGTATCCCTTAAGCACTTTGGTGTCCACCCCAGCCCCTCAGCTCTTATGTATATATCCTTATTCTCAACTAATTTCCCTATCTGTAATTTACTTTAATATCTGTCTTCCCTTATAAGCTCCTTTTAGGGAGGGATCCTTTCTACCAACTCTATTTATTGTACTTTCCCAAGTGCTTAGTGTAGTGCTGTACTCACAGTAAGTGCCCAATAAATACGATTGATACTTTTTTACTTTGTTCACTTCTCCCGGGTTTAGAATGTCATTCACATTCCAGATGTAGGGTCAGAATATGCATTTAAATCTCAGATGACTGAGCTGCAAAATTCTATACTTCGGGAAGATCCCTGATCCACCATTGCTTTGGGCCCTGGGGGTGGAGAAATACCCAGTACTGTACCACTATCACCCTCCCTAAAGGAAGATTAACTGTGGCTTTCTGCAGTTTGTTTCTAAATTTGAACTTAATTCAGGAGCAACTGCTACGCCACAGGTGAAGGCCCAGCAAATAAAAATGTGAATTTAGAAGCAAACCGCCAGGAAGCTGAGGTCCTCACGGTCCTCCCTAAGTTCCGCACTCCCCAAGCACCATCTTCCCGAAACATCTCCTTTCACCCCAAAACCTTCTAAGGGTTCCCCATCTCCCCATGTGTCCAGCAAAAGGCTCTCACCATTGGCCCCAAGGCTCTTCCCCAGTTCTCCCCATCCTCCTGATCAGCTCTTCTTACTCTCCCTTTCCCGCCCCCATTGCTCCACCTGAGCTCTACCCTTCTTTTGCCTTGCCCACCTCAAATCCACTAGATCTCAGCCTTCCCCATCGTATTTCCCATACCCCAATCCCTGTCAACCCCTCTGCAACCCTCTATGCACTTATTTATTTACTTACCTATTTATTTATACCCTTCCTCAGCCCTGGTGTATAGATGCTTATCCAATTGAACATTTAACTTTATTCCGATTCCACTGCTTCTGAATATTTCTACGTCTGTAGCTCACAGTACTGGAAGTAATCAAGAATTGGCCTGAACTCAGCTTGCAGAATGGGGGCTTGGGGACTGTGGGTTTGGCAGCAGCAGTGGAGATGTGGCAGGGGGTCAGTCATTCGTATGGGTAGCCACTTCACCCATGTGGGTCCAAGCTTTGGGGGCGGGGGGTGTCCGCATCTACCCCCAGCTCCTGCTATAATTCTTGTGGCTGGCCGCTGCAGTCTCACTTCTCCCATTTTCCTCCTTGTGATTGGGGATCGTGTCTGCTAACTTTATACTGTACTCTCCCAAGGGCGGTGTGTGGCGTTGGTAATGAGGACCCCTGCCATTCTGGTTAGAATCATTATTTTTTACTTTCAGCTCCGCTGCTCTGTGTTAGAGAGTAAGCCCTTTTTTGGCAGGGAATGTGTCTGGTGCTTCTGTTGCACTTCCCAAGCACATAGTATTGCACCCAGTGGGTGCTCAATAAATACCTTCGTTTCTCCCACTACCATGACTACAGGCAATGACCTGTCACAAGGGCTAAATGGATAATTGCGAGGAAAAAAACACATTGAGGTGTGCAAATTAAATATACCTGGGCCAGTGTACCTTGAAGTTCTAGATTGATTGTCTTCTAAGCAGTGCACAGTTTTACGAGAGTTAAAAAAAAGTTAAGTTGAGCAGCCAACCACTTATATGGTCTAAAACTTCATTCACACTTTATATTCTGTTGTATTGTACTGTCCCAAGCGCTTAGAACAGTGCTGTGCATTGATTGCACATCAATACCATTGATTGATTCTTCTCCACTGAATTCAGTTCCCTCACTCCCCTGCCCCTCCATCAATCGTATACTAGCAACTCCTGATCCTGGATCACTTCCTCTGCTCCTGGACTATGGCTCCAAGTGCTGTTGGAGGAAATATGTGTACTATGCTGAATTGGTTATTTCACTCAATCAGTCCAATTTATTAAGTGCTTATTGTGGGCAGGGCACTGTACCAAGCGCATGGGGAAGTACAACACAACAGTATATCAGACACATTCCCTGCCCACAACGAGCTTCCAATTGAGAGGAGGGAGACAGGCAGTAATATACATAAATTCATTAAGGATATGTACAGAAGTACTATGGGGCTGGGGGCAATAAAGGGAGCAAATCAAGGTGAGGCAGAAGAAAGTGTGACAAGATAATTCATCCTTGCTCATTTTAACTCTGCCTTTCTTCCGCAAACCAACATTACTTCTCTTGCCTCATTGACCACCTATCAATCTATCAATGGTATTTATTGAGCATTTACTATGCGCAGAGCATTGTACTAAGCACTTGAGAATACAAGAGTTTTACATGATCCCTGCCCACAAGGAGCTTATAGTCTAATAAGGGAGTCACATTAAAATCAATTATGGGTATGTGTGTACCTGCTTTAGGGCTGAGGGTGGTATTTGTGGTATTTGTTAAGTGCTTACTGTGCACCACGCACTGTACTAAGTCCTGGGGTGGATACAAGCAAATTAGATTGGGCACAATCTCTGTCCCATATGGGGCTCCCAGGCTCAATCCCCACTTTACAGATGAGGTAACCGAGGCACAGAGAAGTGAAGTGATTTGCCCATAGTCACACAGCAGACAAGTGATGGAGCTCAGAGTAGAACTCATGACCTTCTAACTCCCAGGCCCATGGTTTATCCACAAAACCATGCGTAAATATATAGGTGATGCAGAAGGAAGGGAGAATAAGGTGGGGAGATGAGAAGTTTAGTCAAGGAAGCTTCCTGGAGAAGATATGATTTTAGAAGGGCTTTGAATAACAACAATAATAATAATAATTGTGGCATTTGTTAAACACTTACTGTGTGCCAGGCACTGTACTAATCGCTCGGGTGGATCCAAGCAAATTGAGTTGGACGCAGTCCCTGTCCCACATGGAGCTCACAGTCTCAATCCCCATTTTACACATGAAATAATTGAGGCCCGAAGAAGTGAAGTGACTTGCCGAAGGTCACATAACAGTCAAGTGGGGAGCTGGGATTAGAACCCATGCCCTTCTGACCCGAGGCCGGTGGTCTAACCACTACACTACTACTGTCCACTACACCACTACTGTCCACTACACCACTTGGTCACTAGGCCATACTGCTGCTTCTGTCTTTGAAGAAAGAGTGGTGGTCCGTTGGGCATGAAGGGCAGTGGAGGGAGAGTTCCAGGCAGGAGGGAAGACATGAGCAAAGGCTTGATGGCTAGAGAGGTGAGGTTAAAACACAGTATAAGTAGGTTGGTGTTAGAGTAACAAAGTATACTGGTGGGCCTGTGGTGGGAGAGAGCTGATTGAATGCCTTAAAGCCAATGGCGAGGCATTTCTGTTTGATACAGAGATGGATGGGCAACGATTGGAAAGTTTAGAGGAGTAGGGAGACACTTTTTTTTTTTTTTTTAGGAAAATGATCCAGGCAGTTGAGGGAGAGGGGAGAGACTTGGAGGTTGGTGAGGAGACTGATAAAGTAGTCTATCTGGAATATGACACATACCTGGACTGGCATCGTAGCTTTTTGGATGAAGGTGAAGGAGCAGATTCTAGAGGTGATGTGAAGATAGAACTGGTAGAATTTGGTGACGGACTGAATGTGTGGGTTGAAGGAGAGGGATGAATCGAGGATATTGCCAAGGCTGCAAGCTTGTGGGACAGGACGGCGTAGTTGTCAGCAGTGATGGGAAAGCTGAAGAGAGGAGAAGGTTTGGGCGGGAAGATGATGAGTTCAGTTTTGGACGTGTTAAGTCTGAAGTGTTGGTAAGGCGTCCACGAAGAGTTGTCTTGGAGGCAGGTGGAAATGTGATAAAGAAGAGCAGTGGCCTGAAACCACTTATCCGAGGAGACATCAGACGAGTCTGAGTTGTTTCTCTGAACCAATGAAGGGCTGTGGCCCCATGCTTTAGAAGACTAAAGTCATACAACAGTCTAAACCCTAAAAGCAGCCAAGGAACTCTGTTAGGGAGACAGACCTGGGAGAGATGTGTCCATGGCGTCGCTATGGGTCGGACACGACTCGACAGCATAAGACGACACCCTCAGAACATGTTCTTTGGGAGAGTGACGGAGTGAGGCACTTAAGTTGGCATCAAGGTGTCGGCTTAGTTGAAAGTTGATGGAATAATTGACAGGTCTAACCTTTTTGGCCGAGAGACCTGATCCTGCCACCGACACCCCACCAGTTTACTGGGCAGTTCTACCAATGCCACTTACAGACATTACTGAGTACCAAGTGGCAAGACAAGATCACAAACCGTGACGCCCTGGAATGCAGTCAGTCCGGCAGGAGGGCTTGTCACATCAATGCCCTCTTCGGAGGTGTGTGCGAGGAAAACGAATGTCAGGAGAATACCCAACCAGTTGCTCTGTGGGGAGCCTAGAAGACTAGAAAGAAGCAATACCTCAAATGATGACATAGCAGGGAACAATTGAGAAATAGCTTCAGAAAGCAGGTCAGCTTGGCATTCAGCAATTAGAAATAGGGTGACTGATTTGAAGCAGAGACTTTGGCAAGAATGTGACACCAAGAGGGAGAGATTAATATGGCCTTAAACACCGTGAGGAACAATGTAACAGTGCATCAAAAGGCAATCTTGGCACGTTCACAATGTAAAAGAGGTTGTCATTCAGGCGTTAGTCTGGTCAGGTCAGCCCTTCTCTTGCCTATGTACCAAAAAATTCACTCTTAGCATCACAAGTTAACTGAAAGGACACCGATATGCATGTATGTATAGTTATCTTTGTATAAATGTATGTGCATGTATGTAATGCATATTTATCTTTGTGGGTATAGATGTACCTATACAGTATACTATATGATACACGTTATTTGTTTATTTGGTATATTGCTTATATTGTATAATATCATATGATACTGTATGATATATTGTGTGCACAAACACATACATAAAATGTAAAAAGAATCCGAAGTATGTTTTCCAGAACTTTATACAAAAAAGGGAAGGCGAGCTCACTTCTGATTTAAGCCTTACCAGTGATCTGAATCAAGTACAAAAATTAATTTCTAACGAATGGCTAGCTTTCTTCTAAATCCAGGAATGAAAATAGAAGTAACACAGGTTAAATAGGACAGTAACATTGATTTTTCCAATAAATTCTCCTTTGGAGGGTTTCCAGGTGAGTCTTCTCCACCTCTGACCTTGCCAGAATTACACTAAGAATTATAGCAGTTCTCCAAGAACTTTTAAGGAAATCATTACAAAGAGCAACTTTAATTCTCTTCGGGTCCACCCTCTCCAACTGATGTTATAAACATGAATCATCTGAATCCTTCCCCAAACTGGGTAGTACTTACTGCATTTAATCCACCACATCAGTCAACCTCACTGGTTCTGAATGCAGTTCCCATGTTTGTTTGTGTTTGGAAGAGTCCTTGACTTTTCATGTCACCCTGTTTATTCTGGCCTATTATTTCCAGATCGTGTGCATATTCTGGATGTGCTCTAAGGATTTGCTTGCTGCTGGTAGTGAGAATTCTGACTGCAATTCAGTGCATCACCTATCAGTTTCTTCTGCACAATCAGCCGTTCATGCTGGTTTATAACAGTATTCAGTTTGATGGGTATGGCACGGAAAGCACGATAGAATTAAAAGTAGAGGATTCCACTTAAAGATAAATTTTACCATTTTTTTAAAGTGGCCCATTTATCACATTGTTGATTTATTTTTGATTCATGGCACACTCTGCATCTGTGAAGATTTTGTAAAGGGTCCCTGTTCGACTGTGACCAAACTGTAGCATTTTAATTTTCAGTGACGTATCTGGCTTTAATTGTATGCCAGCTAACAGAAATTGGTACCTATGGTAGATTTATAAAGGAGGCCAAAATAAGCAGAATTGCTACCTACGTACTATGTTGTTGACTCTTAACTCCCTTTACTGCAATTGGTCCCTGTTTCTGATCAGATTCAGATATTCCTGCCAAAAAAAATGAATGGTTCTGGAGGGTTGCATTGTTCTCCACTACCAGCATCAACTGCTAAACTCTTTGCATCTTTAAACACTCCTGACACTACGCAGTGGACTTAAAACAGCTTTGTGTATCTTTTCAGTTATTGTTGTTAATAAACGAAATGTGCTCAAGGGCCAATATTTTAGTACGAACAAAGAGCCTATTTGATTTTTTGGTATTAGTTATTTCAAACATAAATTCCGTACTGAATCGTAAAAAGAAACAGCTGAATTTATAAAGCATCTTTTGGAGAACAGGGGCAGTCTGTGGCACATTGCTGCCCAGGGAGTGGTCAGTTGTACTCAGACTTGTGTAGCAGCAAATTTGTGGGCAGGAAATGTATCTGTTTTATTGTTATACTCTACCAAGCTCTTAGTACAGTGCTCTGCACACAGCAAGTGCTCAGTAAATACAATTGACTGACTGAACGGGGCCAGAGCTGGGTGTCCCATCGGTCCCTTAGACTCAGTAAGTATGAAACCGAAGTCCTTATCTTCCCTTCCATATTCTCTCCATCAGTTAACTTCCCCCTCACAGCTGACAGCAATACCATCCTCCCTATCTCTGAAGTCTGTAACTGTGGCCGTATTTTTGACCCTTCCTTGACATCAAACACACACACACAAACACACACATATTTTAGACTGTGAGCCCACTGTTGGGTAGGGACTGTCTCTATATGTTGCCAATTTGTACTTCCCAAGCGCTTAGTACAGTGCTCTGCACACAGTAAGCGCTCAATAAATACGATTGATGATGATGATATTCAGTGGATCATAGAGTCCTGTTGGGTTTTCCTCCACAGCATTCCTCCTGGTCCAGGCACTTGTCTTGTCCCAGCCTCCTTACCGGTCACTCTGCCAAGTCTCTCCCCTCCCGAGTCCATACTTTACTGTGCTGCCTGGATCATTTTCGTAGTAAGTCATTCTGCACACAGGCCCCCTAGCTCTATGGGATTTCAAAGTCCTGCTCAGATCATTAATATTAATATTTCTTTTCCCTGGGTCTAATCTCCCCAACTTCTATGCCAACAACACACTCATGCACTCACACCCAGTGTAACACTCCTGAACATATCACCTTACACACCCTCTTCTTTAAGCACTTACTCATCTACCTTTCCATTTTACGTTTTTCCCCTTGTATCTGTAAATTATTTTTGTGTCCATCTCTTCCATTTGATTGTAAACTTCGGGGCTGGGATAGTGTCTTCTAATTCGGTCATACTCTCCCAAGTGCTCAGTGCAGCACTCCTCTCTACATCTCAAGGTTTGTTTCTAAATTTAAAGCTAATTTTTAGTTACTTTCTGCCACAGCCCCTCCATTCCTCCCAGCTTACCTCCAGTTGGAGGTGACAGTGCAGCTTGCTATTCACCAGGCAGAGGTTTGTCAGGGATCCTGCCTTGAGCATGGGGGTCTCCTAAGTCCTTGGGAAGTTCAATTTTAAAGATGTGAGGTTCTATTTCACTACCTTTGGTGAGCAAATGAGCTACAGAGAGAATCTGTGGTTTGCCCTCTGCAAAGCGAGTGGGTAGAGGAACTGAGGATAAAGAAACAGAGTGCTCTGGCCTCTTGGGATATTGCTGTACCATGTAGGTGGTTGAGAGTTTGGTCAGAAATGGTTTCTGATTTGGGTTGCCTTCACCACCCAACAGACCTTCATATTTATGAGTTGCTCTACTTGTTTCCTACAGACGGACCTACGTTGGCAGCATGCCTGGCCGTATAATCAATGGCTTGAAGACTGTTGGGGTTAACAATCCAGTGTTCCTGTTAGATGAAGTGGACAAACTGGGCAAGAGCCTACAGGGAGATCCTGCCGCTGCCCTTCTGGAGGTAAGAACTGAGATTATCCTGCCCTAAAATTCACAGGGATAGCCAGGTCTCAGGCAAACGGCGGGAAGGATCCATTTTAAAATAGTGGCTGGAGGAGAGAGAGTGTGGGCGAAAGGGAGATTTCAGCCATTGAGTGAAAAAGGAAAAAATGACAAAAAGAAACCATCCTGGTGTTCTTTCAGTAGGTCTGGAATTGCTAGTGTCTTGTGACCTTGTTGACATTTAGAACTTTCACAGTCTGAAGCACTGTGAAACATGAAACTACTGGATAGCTAAATGAGCACGACCTTTACTTTCACATGAAGTAATCCTGTGCTCTTTATTACTTCATGACGCACTGGTTCACACATATATTTTTGGTGCGTTTTTTATTATTTTAGCTGGAACTCTACTCCTCTTCATTTTTGTATGTAAAATAAGGTGTCACTTTGGATTCACTGATGTGACTCAGAATGCATCTCCATTGAAATCCTTGATCCACAAGCCTAGTAAACACTGAACTCACAGAAGTTCTTCCAAAGGGAGAAGAGGAAAGACATTCCAGAGCCAAAAGCTCAGGTTTTGTCGTCCTTTTATTCTTGAGGTCATCTTCTGTACTCATAGAATCTGACTGTAAATTTTTGCAGTAAGAAGCTGCCCTGTTGATTCTGGAATTTAACCATAAGGTGAGCAGATATCCTGATTTTGTCCTGGTGATCCAAAAATTTGGGCATCTGTCTCATCTCCCACTTTAGGGTCCTTAGAACACAAAAATCTAGAGAGATAAAACCAGAACTGTGGGCATCTTAGCTGATGACAGGATCAATTAGGAAGGGAGGGAGATGGGAGGACCTTGTGTCTCCTTCCTACAAGGGGGAAGGATGGTAAAATGATGGGGTGCCCGGAGGCATGTCCAGCAGAATCTAGGACACTGTGGGTTCGGGATCCAAGACTTAGCTGCTAATGCACTCAGAAAGGTGGGTCTCCTCCCATCCCATCGCCCAGGCCACATCAGACGTGCTAAAATGGTGCAGGCAGTAGTGGTGGGGTTCAGTTAGCTTGACAATTCCCAGGCCAGATGTTCTGCTAGAAACCCACTTTCTTGCTCACTCTGTCTATCCCTTTGGTTGTGATTAATGGAACAAAAATCTGGTCCCTGTTATTCCAGTCTTTTGGTTCCTTTCTCAACTTCTCTCCCCACCCTCACCACCATCTCCTCCTTCTCTCTCTGTTCTCCTTTCCTCCTCATTTTCTCTCTCTGTCTTCATTTGTGTGTCGATTTTTTCCCCATCTCTGGCTCTTTATGTTTCTGGCATTATCGCTTTTTGTAGCCTTATCCCCTGATCCTGGGCTTACCACTGAATCACTTAGAACTCCCCAAAATCTGATCACTGCGGTTCTTTATTTCTTTCCACATAAAAATTGGGGTCACCTGACAATACCATAGCTCTGAATGCTTCGAAAGTGAGAGCCTTTTTAATATATATATTTAAGTTTTACAAAAGTTTTTGTCTGTGGTACTATAAGGAGTTTGCTTTGGATCATGATGCAATTGTTAATAATATTTTTCTCCCCAGAAAAACTTTTGATTTAGGGATGTAAAAGAGGTTGTAAACATGTATCATAGACATTGAACCTGAGGGCCAAGTCAGTGATTTACGTAGAATCACTGTGAGCCAGTCAATAGTAGGTAGCTTTGGAAAGAACCTAGAACTAAGCTCCAGCTTGCTCTTTTGCAAGCAAAAGGGCCTGTCCCTCCTTCCTCACAGCACCCGGGACTTAGCACATTCATGACTGATCGACCAAAAATCCGCATTTAAGGTAGAAGACAGTGGGCGTCTTAATTTGATTTACCAAATGGTAAGGTCACCTGGGGTTTGAGTATGTTTCTCCAGGATTATTTTACACCTTACGCTAGTTGCAGGTTTCCCTGAAAGTAGGACATTGGCTGGGACCTCAAAGGACCAAGTTACACTCGCTCTGTAAGTCCATCAGCTCAGACTCCTTTTGGTGAAGAGGCAGGAACTCTCTGAGCTGACACATGGCTCTGGAACTAGTCACTCTCATAGCTGTGAGACACAATGGATATTTTTTTCTTTTAATGGTCGCTGCCGAAGTTTAGTCCGCATTTCGAAGCGGCTCCCTGAGTATAGTATTACACTGTATAAATTGCACTGTGAAACCTGCCATTCCCTTCTCTTTAGAAAGGCTAGTTCTCAGAGCCCCAAACCAGAAGCCCAGTAAAGTCGGCTTTACTTGCAGTAGCCGATTACTTGAGTTCCACGGTGCATGGGTTCAGATTCATTATCTAAATGCACATGCAATTCACCTTTTACCCAATGATTCTGAAGTAGCAGACTCATTTTACCCGAAGCTCGCTGCAACAGTAAGGCACAGTGACAACTATACTTTAGTAAGAACTTGAAAGTGTGAAAGTGCAAGTAAAATCTGATGGTCTTCTGAGGCCTTTCAATCTTCAGATTTCACAGGTTCATTGCTCTCACCTGTACTCTCTTACCCCTATTTTAAACCAGAAAAGTATTGATTAGTCCTGGAAATAAACAAAACTACATGGGAGTGTTTGCATTTTCTGAAAATGCCTATTTCCATTGAAGTAACTCAGCAGGCTTTCATCAGTGGTGGGTGAAAAGAATATCAAATGTGTAGTTGCCCTTGCAAAAACCAATCTCCTTAATCACCAGCTTTATTCCTGAACGGTTAATTTTTTGAATCCAGAAATGAAACCCAAAATATTAAGGCTGTAAAGTACAAGGTAAACACAGTGTACAAGCTTCACTTTTATGCTACTTTCTTTCTTCCTACAGCTAACGTAATAGTTGTTGAGGGAAAAAAATCCAAATTCCCAGTGTGAATGATGGTAATCCGCAGTGGTAAATGGGAGGCAAAGAATACGCTTTTCCTGCCTATAGACTCTGTGGAAGACTTGTTTATACATGAAAGATTTGTTTCATCCTGGTGCTTCTGGAGAGTTATTCCTTGGGTTAAATGGAATGTCGTTCCTATTTCCAGTTACTGTTCGTCAACAAGGGAATGCTTCTTCTAAATTTAGATGACCTCTTTGGAAAGTTAGTGGGGGGGGAGATTGAAATGATCCACGTACTTGATAGCTAGTATGTAAGCAGCGAAATTGGAGCAAGTCTGGAGGCCGGCAATTAAGCTTTCAGGGGGCTTTTTCTGAATTTTGAGGTAATAAAATATAGATACAGAGAAGCCTTTGTGTGCATTCGAGCTCTCAGCAGGAAATAGCAGGGATGTTTTTGCCTTGGAGTATTCATCTGGTATCGGATGAAATTTTTCCGTCTTCCTAATCTCTGCAGAACTCAAGCTTCAGTGTAACTTAGAGGCAAATTGTTCAATGCCCTTGGGATGGTTTGGGCAAGAATATGCGAAAACCATACAAGGGAGTGTTCTTTATGAGCAGGTTTTTATCAAAAGTAAACAAATGCAATGTATTAGCACTACCTAATCTCACTCGGAGGAACCGTGGTCATTTTGCGAGCAGTCGTGTAAGGGAGAAGCTGCCCGTGATGCAGCCAGCCCCAAAGAGCAGTGGCCCTGAAGGCCCCACGTGGGACAACCCCATCACCTTGTGTTCTCCCCAGCGCTTAGAACAGTGTTTTGCACGTAGTAAGCGCCTAACAAATGCCATCATCATCACTACAGGGAAAGGTCAGAGGGCCAGGGCCAACAGCTAGGGAGTCTGGAGACAGCTTTCCCTGGAGCCTCGGCAAATTACCTTTTTTGAAAAACCGGTCAGGTGTCGTCCCTGCCCTTTAATTAGGTATCCTTAAAGGTCTGAGCCTGCTGATTGCCAAGCCGATGTGATTAGGGTAGGTGACTTGCTAGGCCTGAGTGTCCGAGAACCAGAAGAGCAGATTGGAGCAGATACCGTGGAAGAGCACAAACTGGAACAACTTCAAGTAGTCCAGTCAAGTGCTGCCATTAGCAGGAAAGGTTGTCAATAACATGACCTTGCTCGTAGAGCTCGTGTGCTTCTCAAGGATGAAATGCCATTGGCTTCTGCTGTTTACTCTAATAACATTACAGTATCCGTTGTTATATTGCAGCGGGGTAGAGTCAACCGCAAATTTAATCTTCAGGTACCTCGCCAGCCTAATCATATGATCGAAAACTGTTATCTCTTAGCAGATGGCTAAACTATGCAGAAACAACTGCTAAAGATAATCTCCGAAGTTTGACTGGCATAGAGTTCTTCAGTTAACATTTTCTCAGTGTAATTATTAGACCAGTATTGTTCATTGGGGGGGGGAGATTTATGTTAATGAAACTTAATCCTTAGTGCTTGGTTTTTATTTAGTTAATTTCTTAACAAGTGCTTGGAGTTTTAAAAATATCTAGTGGCCATAGTTCACGTTACTCAGGGCAAGAGATACATTCCCAGAGTAGTGAAAAGGATAAGTGATCTTGGCAGCAGTTTGTGTGGTGTAGTGGATAGAGCATGGGCCTGTGAGTTAGAAGATCATGGGTTCTAATTCCGCCTCTGCCACTTGTCTGCTGTGTGACCTTAGGCAAGTCACTTCACTTCTCTGGGCCTCAGTGACCTCATCTGTAAAATGGGGATTGAGACTGTGAGCCCCATGTGGGACACAGGCTGTGTCCAACCCGATTTACTTGTATCCAACCCAGCACTAAGAAAAGTGCCTGGCACATAGTAAGTGCCTAACAAATACCACAATTATTATTATCGTTATTACTATTAATTGCTCAGGATTTGCTTAGACGTAGGCGTAGCCATACCTTTCCACATCAATGCAACATGGGCCGTTTATCACCTGGGAAGGAAACAGTTCTGAAAAAAGGCAACAGAGGCAGAGGGCAGATGGATAAGAGGTGGGCCTAAGGTAAGCAAGAGAAAGGAATACTTTCCAGACCGACGCGGAATTTCATTTCAGACACCAGCTCCTTGGAACCAGAAGCTAGGGCATTTCTCCAGATCAGGACTGTGTGCTCTCGGTCCCTCTTGGAGACTCATTCTGTTTGGGTTTTAAATAGACACAGCTACGGCACTTGTGCATTCTGACTATGGAACCAATCATTCTAACTATTTGGAAGGCATTTTGTTTACAAGGCCAAGTTTTAAAAGAGGTTACTCTGCAGCACATGAGCATAGTTGAAAGAAAAACACAGGTTTTGGTACTCACCACAGGGGAGAGTTGGGTTGCATTTACCTTCACCCCAGATATTATATGGTAAATAATGGATTAGTAGATTACCTCTGCCGATCATCAGCTAAAATTCATTCTCCTCAACGCTGTTCAATAGGCAAGCCTTCCCAAAACGAGCGAGAGCCAGTTTATTTCCTTGAGGTTTTGAAATTTTTGTTTTCATTTTTATTCCTGTTGTATCTCAGGCGGTGAAACCTTGGTTGGGAGAAGGTGCAGTACAGCATTTATCCAACGTGTAACCCATTAAGAATGCCTAGACATGTTAGTACACGGTAAAGGGAAAAAAATCTTACAGCACTGGTAGTTTCATTGTCCGTACGTCTTAAGGCAGTGATCGCATGTGATTGTCAGCAAGCCCTTGAACACAAACAGCATTCTTCTGGCAGCCATGTCGTTGCTGCTGATTTTGATGGAGCCTTTTGAATATCAATGTGGAATCTGAATTGACCGGGAGGCCCATTTTGTAGCCTTCCTGATGACCAATGCGTCATTTTATTGTGTGCCGATCCTGCGCTAAGCATTTGGGAGAGTAGAGAATTAGTAGATGTGATCCCTGCCTTCAGAGAGCTTACAGTCTAGCGGTGTTCTGCACTCAGGAAGCTCTCAGTAGATACCCTTGATTGATGAATCACGTATAGGATAAAGTAATAGATACAAGGATAAATATATAGATGCCACAGGGGGTTATAAGTGCTTAAGTGACACCGAAGTGCTGGAATGTCAGTTGGGGAGATAAAAAAAGCAATTGGGAAAGGCCTTCTGTAGGAGATGTGACTTCAGAGGAGCTCTGAAGATGGGGAGAGCAGCAGTCTGTCAGCTGCAAAGGCGGAGGGAGTTCCAAACTGGGGGAGGGCATGGGCCTGGGGCCTGCAAGAATGAGAATCGCAAGTGAGGCACCATAGGTAGGCCGGCTTGAGAGATGATGGTGGGCATGTAGAGTACTGTTCCAACTGGACACAGGATCACAGGGCAAGGAACCAACTCTGCCCCCCAACCAAGCATCAAGTCGGGGTGTAAAAGTGCATGCCCCATGAAGGTTGCGTACAAAGAAGCCCCTGTATACCCTGCTGTAACTACAAACCCAACCCTTGCACAGAGACCACCGCACACACCCTTACCCATCAGAAGCGCTTATCCTACCATTTCTCAAAAGTCGGGTTGGTTCAGACCTGGGTCGGGCTCAGTTCTCCCCCAGAATTTCAGCGTGGACACAGCTCTGCTAGAGATGAGGTTGGGATGTCTGGCTGAATGTCCACCACAGGTGGGATCCTGGGGCTGTAAGTTCTCCTGAAGGATCTGGTTGTGTGCTCTCTCTGCTGGGTATCTATTTAGCAGAGTCCCCTACTAAAAGCCACTCTGTTGGGGTGAAAATGATTTCTTGGATTGCATGCAGGAACCGCCCGCGGTCTTTGCAGAGTTTCTTCCGGCCCCACTTAGGCTTTGCTAAATCAGACCTTTGTTCTTTTCCCCCCGTTTTCCTATTTGAAACCCTCTTGAAAGCTTGAAATCTAAACAGACATCAGTAATGCTTGTTGATCTTGTGCACTCACACTTCAGGTCCTTGAGCACTTAAATCTATCAGTTAATTCTGGGCCTCCGTATCAGTTTGCTGTTCTCAGATGACGCCATTTGGTTTTAATCCCGGGGGGCTTTGGAACTGGGGATATATACACACACACACAAACACACCACACACACATGGGCTAAGAGAAGCAGCGTGGCTCAGTGGAAAGAGCGCAGGCTTGGGAGTCAGAGGCCATGGGTTCTAATCCCCGCTCCGCCCCTTGTCAGCTGTGTGACTTTGGGCAAGTCACTTAACTTCTCTGTGCCTGTTTCCTCATCTGTAAAATGGGGATTAAGACTGGGAGCCCCCCGTGGGACAACCTAATCACCTTGTATCCACCCAGCGCTTAGAACAGTGCTTCGCACATAGTAAGCGCTTAACAAATGCCATTATTATTATTATTATCATTATATATCAGTGGATCTTGACCCACAAAATCCCGTTGTAGAAATTTGGGCCTGTCCCTTTCCTGTCCTGAATATGTATAGTGGTTCTTGATAAAGGTTTCATCTGTTAGCTTTCTAAAAACTACTCTCTGTTTCTCCCCTCAGTAGAGATCCCTTTTTTGGAAAGGGAGCCTACTTTCCAGAGCATTGTGTTTTCTAAGATGAACCAAGGGTGGAAAGGAAAAGGTGGTCTTGGTTTAAAAAAAAAAAAAAGTTGGGTCAAATCAGTAATTCCATTTAAAAGTGGGGAATCTGCCTGCTGCCAGTGTTTTCAGGCTTTGACACAAATATCAGTAATCCTTTGGTCTGTGCACCAGAGCGTAGCATATTCTGCTTTGAGCCTGATCGCCAAAGTTGCCACGATGGCATAGCTCCAAGGTTTTTAATGGTATTTGTGCCTCCTGATTTCCAGTGCAATGCCCTTGACTCCTGTCCACCTGCTCCTCTACACCCTGGGCCCAACCATCAGTTTCATGGTTCTCCATCAGCCAGTCCCTTCCCTCAGAACTATCTGCTCTCTCCTCTTGCAACCCCCTCCCTCTCCCGGCTTGTTCTCTGTGGTTCCCCAAATCACATCAGTCAGTCATATTTACTGAGTGCTTACTGTGTGCCGAGCGTTGTACTGAGCCCTTGAGAGAGTATGAAATACCAGAGTTGGTAGTCATGTTCCCTGCCCACAATAAATGGACTGCTTACAGTCCAGAGGTAGACAGAAATTAATTTAAATCAATTATGGATATGGGCATAAATGTCGTGGACCTGAGGAAGGGGTGAATAAAGTATGTAAATCCAAGTGCAGGAGTGATGCAGAAAGGGAGTGGGGAGAAGAGGAAATGAGGGCCTAGGTGGGGAAAGCCTCTTGGAGGAGATAAGCTTTTAATAAGGCTTTGAAGGTGGGGAGCGTGATCGTCTGTCAGAAATGAAGAGGGAGGGTGTTCCATGCCCTAGTCAGGATGTGGACGAGAAGTCAGCTAAATAGACGAGCTCGAGGGACAGTGAGTAGGTTGGCATTAGAGAAGTCAAGTGTGCAGGCAGGGTTGTAGTAGGAAATCAGGGAGGTAAGGTAGGAGGGACCAAGGTGATTGAGTGCTTTAAAGGTATGGAAGGAGTTTCTATTTGATACGGAGATGTATGGGCAACCACTGGAGGTTCTTGAGGAATGGGAAACATGGACAGAATGGTTTTGTAGAAAAATGATCCAGGCAGCAGAGGGAAGTATGTACTGAAGTGGGGAGTAACAGGAGGCAGGGAGATAAGCAAGGAGGCTGATGTATTAATCAAGGCAAGGTAGGATAAGTGCTCAGATTATCTTGTAGGAGCCTGGATGGAGAGGGAAGGGTGGATTTTAGAGATATTATGAAAGTAAAATTGGCAGGTTGGAGTGACGTTAAATATGTGGGTTGAATGAGAGAGGTGAGTGGGGATAATGCCAAGGTTATGGGCTTGTGAGATAGGGAGGATGGTGGTGCTGTCGACAGTGAAGGGAAAGTCAGGGGGAGGACAGGGTTTGGATGGGAAGATAAAAAGGCCTGTTTTGGACATGTTAAGTTTGGAGGTGTTGGCGGGACATCCAAGTAGAGGAGAAGAAATGGAGGCAGTGCGTGTAGACAAACACCCTAACTTTATCTCAGTGACAACTCTCCCATCTTTGAGCAGTTCTTCATACTTTCCCCCTGGTCTGGAATACCCCCATTCCCCTTCCAAGGCCCTACGACAAATCATCTACCTTTCTGGTCATGCCTACCTATTAACCTGGGGAGAGACACAGAGAGAGAGACATGTATGCATGCAAGAGGGCATATATGCATACATGCCCATTGAGAGGGTGTATCTCTATATGCATGAATGAATATATAACTCATTATATATTATATTAACTCATCATTCATTATATATATATATAATGAATACATATGCTCATACACTTCATCCACTGGTGTACCTATCCTTTAATACGTTATCCTTTGTAACCTCACATTCTTTTAAATACTGTCTGTTGGACAGTTTGTGTATGCTTATGTATTTTATGCTCCCCAGCACTTACTACCGTGATCAGGCTCCAGTAGCTGCTTGATGAATGCTGAGGATGATAGTACTGGTGGCCAGGCTGATCCAAAACTATAAAAGGGATATATTTTCTGTTGTTTAAGAGATTTTGGATTCTCATTAATGGATACGTAAATGGGAGAATCGTATTAGTAAAAATCCAGAGTGAAGTTGAACTTACGAAGATAGGTTGGCCCAGTGTAAACCCCTAATATTAGGTGAACAGTTTGAAATTTGCCAGCCAGAATTTCCTAAAACTACAAAAAAGTCATGGTCATGGTTTCATCATAGTCCGCTGTTCTAGTTTCGTCAGTATGCAGTTTAGCCTCCTTAACTTTTAAGGGAGAATGCGTTTTGGTTTTTTTTCTTACCAATTCCCTTATCTATTCTGCTTGTCCCATGGATTGGCCGTCACCCCTGCCAACCCCAGCTTCGGTCCCACCTCTAAAAATGTTTTTCAAGTTGGACGTGAGTGAGTTGGAAATCACTCTTTAAAACAATGAAGAGGGCATTTGGCAAAAACGGGCCAATATACTGAAATGGATTTAAAGAAAAATTGAACCCGTAGGCAGTTTGGAATCCCAAATCTTGTTAACCACAGCCTCTTTTTCCAAGAACAACAATGGCCTGATCCAAGTTTTCTGAGGGGATCGTGAAGATGGCGTGTTTTACTTTGGTACAATCATGCTTGCTTGTCATCAGTCTGAATTCTCAGTAAATTAACACAGTGATCCTAAATAACTCCAATCTTGTCCCATTAGGTAAACAAGTGTGAAATAGGGCCTGAATTTTTTTTTTGTTGTTTTTTTTAAATGGTATTCGTGAAGCGCTAACTCTGTGTCAGGGACTGTATTAATGCTGGGGTAGATACGTACTAATCAGGTTGGACACAGTCCATGACCCACGTGGGGCTCAGTCTTAACCCCCATTTTACAGATGAGGTAACTGAGGCCCAGTAGTTAAGTGCCTTGCCCAAAGCCACACTGCAGCCATTGGCAGAACCAGATTTAGAACCCAAATCCTTCCGACTCCTAAGCCCCAGCTCTTTCCACTAGGCCATACTGCTTCCATAAATGTGATGTAGCAGTATTCCAGTAGTACTAGTATTTATTGAGTGCCCATTTGGTGCAGTGCTCCGTATGGCACAGAATGAAGTGGTGACACGTTCTCTGTCCATATGAGTTAGTGCTCTAACAGGGGAAACAAACAAAAAATATATATATTTGCAACCAGAGTGGGCAGAGTGAGTGAAGAAATATGTACTCAAGAGGGCTGAGGATGGGTAGTAAAGAAGTCAACTGATGGGTTTGGGGACCGAAAACCTGTGTAGAAACGTTGAAATGCACTACGCAGGTGGCAGTGAGACCGGAAGGCAGTTGTGATTCTTGAAACCCCAACAGTGAGGTCACGTGATCATCATCAATCGTATTTATTGAGCACTTACTGTGTGCAGAGCACTGTACTAAGCGCTTGGGAAGTACAAGTTGGCAACGTATAGAGACAGTCCCTACCCAACAGTGGGCTCACAGTCTGTGATGTTCAGTGGGAGGACAGTGACCAGCGCTTGTTAAAGTACGGCACGCCAAGCCATTCCGGCTGGCCTGAGTGGAAGATTTTCCAGTAAATTCGCCACAGGGAACCATTTTGTTACTTGGATATACTTTTCATCCTTCATCCAGTCACTCTCTATCGCGGTGATTCTCCGCTCTGACCCCTCAGTAGTAGTAGTAATAGTGTTTAAGCACTAGAACACGAACCCCACGTGCAGAAAAGAAAAACTGCGGTAGAGTATGTTTTCCTTGACCGACACTGCACGTGACCATTTTTTCCCACCATCACTTTGCATTCCATCCAAATAGATGTGCATTGTTGGAAGAGCATTCCCTAATCCCCCCTCCAGAGTTCTGTTGAAAACTCCTAAGTGAAAATACTGAGTGTTTAGTGTATCCTACAAATATTTTCCCTGCATCTGAATACATTAGCTCGTTCTTTACAGTGCATGTTTGGATCTGTTCTTTGCTAGCACCTACTGTAAATTGATGGTCCCCTTTAGTTAAGGGATTCCTCTCCCAAAGTCTCATTAACGTGCAGGGAGCAACGTTGGAGACTAGAGTTTCCACCGTCTGAACGAGGATTTCAGAAGACTTTTCAGGTAGAGCTAGTTTTACCCCTTCATTTCAGTTGGGAATATCAGCCTCATTTTACAGAGGAGCCAAGAAGCCCCAGAGGATATCCGAGGATAAATTCCGAGTCCTGCATTCCGGTGGCGGACTCCAAAATGAGGCTGAGTTATGTACTTCACTAAGTAGTATAGCGGAGGCATTGTGCTATATTGCATTTAACTAGGGGGTAGGTTTGGTATGCGTGGCCTATGCTCTATTGTTTCTGCTTGTGAATGTTATTAGGGAGGTAACTGCATTAGTTAAAGTGTTTGTTTTTCGTTCTCCCCAACCAAGGTCTTGGATCCAGAACAAAACCACAACTTCACAGATCACTACTTAAATGTGGCCTTTGACCTTTCTCAAGTTCTTTTCATCGCTACTGCCAACACAACGGCCACCATTCCTCATGCCTTGCTGGACAGAATGGAGATCATTCAAGTTCCAGGTAACGCCAAAGGTGTAAAATAAGATAATTTTTCTAGGCTCCCTGTCTCCAAGGTAGGGAAGGCATCATCTTTCTAAACAATGAACCAATCTGCCCTTGTAGTATTTTTGAGCTATGTAATAATAATAATGATGGCATTTGTTAAGCACTTACGATGTGCAAAGCACTGTTCTAAGCACTGGGGGGATACAAGGTAATCAGGTTGTCCCATGGGGCTCACAGTCTTAATCCCCATTTTACAGCTGAGGTAACTGAGGCTCAGAGAAGTTAAGTCCCAAGGTCACATAGCAGGCAAGTGGCAGAGCCGGAATTAGAACCCATGACCTTTGACTCCCAAGCTCATGCTCTTTCCACTGAACCACACTGCTTCTCATAATGATGATATTTGTTACGTGCTTTACTGTGTGTCAAGCACTGTTCTAAGCGCTGGGGGAAATACAAGGTCATCAGGTTGTCCCACGTGGGGCTCACAGTCTTAATCCCCATTTTACAGATGAGGGAACTGAGGCACAGAGAAGTTATGTGACCTGCCCAAAGTCACACAGCAGACAGGTGGCAGAGCCGGGATTAGAACCCATGTCCTCTGAATCTCAAGCCTGTGCTCTTTCCACTGAGTCATGCTGCTTGAAGGGCTTTATGAAAAATGAGCAAAGCTGGACTTGGAATGTTTAGATCGGTTTGGGGACAAAATTCAAGCTGCGAGAGCAAGTATTCCTTTCCTTCCAGGACTAGGGATAGATAAAATTTTACAGCTACATATAAACTACTTCACGAAATTACAGTAATTGCTGTATTCAATCGATCAATGGTTTTTATTGCGGGCTGAGTGCGGGCTGAGCACTGTTCTAATATTTGGGATTTAAGAGGGAGTTTTTGCAAGACTGTTTGAGGAACTTGCAAGCCATTCAGGAATTGATTTGTTACTCTTTGAAATTTATCATCAGGAAAGACATAGGAACAAAGCAAAAAGGAGAGTTTAGCCGTTATATAAATGGAGGAACAGGGTGAACTAATTGAACGAGAATGGGTGTATAAGTCAGAGGACCTGGGTTCCAGTGCCCGCTGTGCCACTTGCCTGCTGTGTGTGACCTTAGGCAAGCCACTTAACTTCTCTGTGCCTCAGTTTTCTCATCTTTAAAATGGGGATTCAGTACCTGTTCTGCCTCCCCTTCAGACTGTGAGCCCCTTGTGGGACAGGGACTGTGTCCAACCTGATTACCTTGTATCTACCCCAGCGCTTAGAACAGTGCGTGGCAATTGATCACTCAGTGGTATTTGTGTGTTTACTATGTGTAGAGCACTGTACTGAGTGCTTGGGGTGCAGCACAAGTGCTAACAAGTACCATAAAAAACCAAACATGGTATATCTGAACCCACAGTGCTGTGGGTGCGGTTCTGATTGCTCCATCTTGTTAAGAACATATTAAGTTGGAGGAGGTTCAGGGAAGGGGAACCAGAAGGATTTCTGAGGAAGACATTTCTCTGTGGGCATAGATAGAAAAGATTAGGAACTTTGGAAAGAGGAAGGTTTTCAGAATCATGGAAGTTGTGGCCAGGGACAACTAGTGTGACTAGCATTAGGCCTAGTCACTTGTTGAAGTTTCAGGGTAGTAGGTTCACAAGATCAAGAACCATTTGCCAGTTGTCAGCCATGGGTTGTCAGAAGATTGGGCAAGCCAAAATTATCAGTAAGTTCCCAAAGGGTTTGGCTAATCAGTCATCCTCGTGTATTGAGCACTTACTGTCTGCAGAGCACCGTAGTAAGGTCTTGGGAGAGTACAGTAATACAAAGTTGGTAGACATCCCTGCCCACAAGAAGCTTCCAATCTAGAGGATAAATGAATGGGGCAGACTCCCTAACAATGAGGATGGATAGCCAGGAGGGCAACCCCAGCGCTTAGAACAGTGCTTGGCACATAGTAAGCCCTTAACAAATACCATTTTTTTAAAAAAAATCACTTTGTTCCTCTAAGCAGTCTTTGGTATCACTGTTGGAGATCAGATATTGAACTGGATGGACTTTGAATTTAAAATCTTGCTTTGCCTCATTTTATTGGACTGTATTCCTCTCCCCTATGTAGTAGGGGGAAGGGATGAACGAGATAATAGGGACACTCAAATTCCCAGAGGCTTACTTGCTCAGGTTTATGCCCTGAGGCAGAGTTCACAGACACCCTGAGTTCGGGGCACCCCGCAACCACACAGTGCTATTTGAGGAGAGGCTGGCCGGAATGCTACTGCCCATGAGCCTACATGGCTATGTGGGGTGGCCAACCCCCACTGGGCTCAGCATCTTCAGAGGGGACGTTCAGACCAGCAGGTGCCCTCCCCTCGGTCCCCCAGATCAACTGGTCAGGCCCACCTCTTCCCTTGCTTCGAAAAATGGTTCTGGCCAGATTGGGTCTGATCCTCCCCCAGAGTCCCCGTAATGCTGCTCAGACAGCAGGCCACCCCGAATGCTTGGCAAGACTGGGGGTCCCGAGGTTGCCCGGAACCCGATGAGGTCAGACAATCCAGGCTGGGCAGCTGAGCTTCTAGGGAGTACAGCAGGGGTGGGAGGTCAGGGAGCGGGACAGGTCTCACCACTCGGAGCTGAACCAGGCTGGGCATGTGCCCACTTCAAGGGCGGGATTGGGTTGGGAGAGCATAGTTGCACTCCCCAGAAGCCCTCCCCCTCTAGATTGTAAGCTTGTCATGGGCAGGGAACATGGCTGCTAATTCTGTTGCATTGGAGTCTCCCAAGAGCTTAGTACAGTGCTCAATAAATGCGATTGATTGAGTGATTCAAGAGAGCTCAGGATTAACCAGGATAGGAAAAGAATGAATGAATTATTTCAGAGTGCTGCCTTGAGAGAGTTTGTCTAATATAACTTCAAGAATGTTAAATGAGTTGGCTTCCATCACTTCCTCAGGGAGGGTGTCCTGTACTATCATAGTTCGTCCTGGTAAGAGGTGATTACTCTTAAGCATCTTCATTTTCCCTTGGTTGTTAAAATCTGTCCCTCATTCTTAGGCATACCAGTCTGTCCAGTATCAGACAGTTCCTCTCACTCTGATTTCTGGACCCATAAGATATTTGGAAACCATTACCACCTTCTGTCCATCACAAGACAGTGCGGATTTAGATCCTTTAACCTTTTTTGTTAAGTGAATCCCTTTGCATCTCTCATCCCTACTGCTTTGCGAATTATGTGCCTGGAATAGATTAACAAACATGAAAAGCCCTTGGTTGGAGGGAAAATGTGGGATGTAAAATCTAATTTGGTCCAGAGTGAACCACGGTTAGCTCTCCCAATTATCCACTGTCCTTATAGGTTCCTGTATTTAGCTGAAGCATATGCTGAGGGTTGGGAGGGGAACCCTGCCTGTTTACAAGGCAAAAATAAATTTAAAATAATGAGACCAAATTGCTTAGAAACTCCAAATTAAAGCAGAGACTCCAAAACACATTCTGTTAGGCAGTGAAATACCCAGACCAGCTGCTGAGGAGATGGATTAATGGTGTCAGATTTCTCTCGTGGCCAGTTTTGGGTTCATTGTTTCCTACCCTTCCTGCTGTTTCTGTGAGTTTAGGTTTTTATTTTTTAATGGTATTTGTTAAGTGCTTACTGTGCATCAAGCACTCTGCTAAGTGAGGCTCCCTATTCTGTTCAGCAGTGTCTGTTCACATTTTTAAGAATGCAAGAGCATGAGAAATGCAATTCCTAGATCAGAACTTTGTAAGCACAGCAAGGATGGGCTGTTAGATGGGGTATACTGCCCGAGGTTACCCCACCCAAATTAGTGTTAAACTTGCATATTTAATGGGTTGTGTACTTCTTTGAAGACCCAATCAATCAGTGATATTTATTGAATGCTTACTACGTATATATGTGGAGCACTGTACTAAGCACTGGGGAGAGTACATTTCAACAGAGTTGGTAGACATGGTTCTTACCCACAAGTTTACAGTCTAGAGGAAGAGACAGATTACAGTATAAATAGTTCATGGCTACATACAAATATCCCAGATATCTAACAAAATAATAATGATAGTAATTACCCACAAGTTTACAGTCTAGAGGAAGAGACAGATTACAGTATAAATAGTTCATGGCTACATACAAATATCCCAGATATCTAACAAAATAATAATGATAGTAATCAAAGCGGTGACATAGAAATGGGACAAAGGACTGCGTGTGTCCAGGGCAAACCTAATGTCAAGTTAATCAATTTTATAGGTTCCATTTTTATTTTAAAGTTCTAATATTTCCTATGTTAGCCAATTGATGGGAGGTAAATGTGACACTAGAACTTTGTGTTACAATTTGGAAAGCGTTAGGTTGAGCTGGTGTGGACAGGGTATTTTCCCTTGAGATGGCATCATCAGACAGCTTCCTGACAGGCTTGGGAATTCTCCCTTTTTTTTCTTTTTTGGATGGTATTTGCTAAGCCCTTGCTTTGTGCCAGCACTGTACTATACGCTGGGGTAGATACAGGTTAATCGGTTTGGACACCGTCCTTGTCCCACATGGGGCTCACAGTAATCCCCGTTTGATAGGTGAGGTAACCGAGGCACAGAGAAGTGAAGTGACTTGCCCACGTTCACACAGCAGATGAATGATGGAGGCAGAATTAGAAGCCCGGTCCTTCTGTCTCCCAGCCCCCTGCTCTTCCCACTAAGTCACGCTACTTCTCAATTGAGAGTTATTGCCCAGGCGTGCTAGCAGCCATGAGCGCCGAAGCTCCTCTCCGTACTGTCCACCTTCTCCGACTCTGGAGACCACTCAGCAGCTTCTGCGTATTGGAAAACTCTATACTGTCGTTTGGCCAGGCAGGTAAACCTGCTAATGTTAGGACTGATGCAGCATGATACCGTATTCCAAAAACAATAATCTTCCCCCACAAATTCAGTCCCTGCTAACTCCAGTTTGGTGTCAAACCTTAATTTTTGCCTCTGCAGAATTAACCACACCCAGAATTTTTTCCTGGAAAATTCCTTTCAAAAAGCATCCAGCCCCCGTGCAGTCAATCCATAATACTTATTAGTGTTATTACCAAGAGTGTTATTGTGTGTGGCTTAGTGGCTAGAGCATGGGCCTGGGACCCATAAGTTCATGGGTTCTAATTCTGGCTCCTCCACATGACTGCTGTGTGACCTTGAGCAAGTCAGCTCACTTCTCTGGGCCCCAGTTACCTCATCTGTAAAATGGGGATCGAGACAGTGAGCCCTACTTGGGACAGGGACTGTGTCCAACCCGATCTGCCTGTATCCACCCCAGCACTTAGTACAGTGCTTGACGCATAATTGTTACTATAATAAGGACTATTTAAAGACTAGTGAGTAAGTTCCTGTTTAATTTGCCTCTTTACTTTAAACATGTATAGTAACTTGGTGACATCTGGAAATAGTGTTTTTCTTGGAATTTAATGCTTGTTTAGAGTCAGTAATTTTTTCGAGCCCTCACAATTGAGGTTCAGTGTGATGCAAAGCCAAATAGGTTGTTTCTCTTTCTTAAATAGCCGAAAACTGGGAGAGAAATCCTTACATCTTGTCCCTAAGGAATTTTCTTCCTTTTTGAAAATTGTCATGCAACAGATGCTTAATCTCCCGGGCTTGTCTTGTAAAATTGTTGTATCCTAGGTCTAGAAATTTGAATTGCTGTTTTATTAAAGTAAATCCTGAAGTCTTAGACCATTTTGGAAGTAAAAAATCCTAAGTCTTTTTAAAATCCAGGATTGAAGTTGTTTTCCCTACTGATGGGCAGCTGCATTTGGTGTGTTGTAAAGAATGGCATTGTAGATGCTGAACAAAGAAAAGGCTAATGGAAGGTGTGCTTCCGTCCTGCAGGGTATACCCAAGAGGAGAAGATAGAAATTGCCCATAGGCACTTGATCCCTAAGCAATTAGAACAACATGGCCTGACTCCTCAGCAGATTCAGATTCCTCCAGTAACTACACTTGACATCATCACCAGGTAAACACCCTTTCATTGGTTTGAGAGTCTGTGGGTGTTCCGAGTCTTAAGAAGAGAGGACCTAAGAAGCCCACCTCATTTCTTCCTCCCACTCCCAAGGAATACCTCATCAGCTCCGTTTGTTTGCCCGAGGCTTAGTGTGAAGTAGAGATTCCTAAGGATCTGAGAGGACTTTGAATCTTTCAGAGCCAAGGGACCATGAAGAGCCACCATCGGTGTATGGAATTACTTCATTCCGTAAAACTGTTCCGGCTACCAAACACCCATATGGGGATCAAGCTCAAACCCGCCTGATCCTTTGGTTAAAGTTGCAGCGATACTTCTGGGCATCTAGTTTTGATTATACAACATTATTTTCCTCTCCTTTATTTAGTCAAATTGTGTACAGCCCAGGAGAGTTTTGATCAATGGGGAACACTGAAGTAATAGAGCAGGTGTCTTCCAAAAGTTGCATGAAAGGACTCCAAAGCTCAGTAATGAAAAAGTATTAAACTTGCTAATGAGTGCCTTTTTATGGTATTTGTTAAGCACTTTGTTCTGGGAACTGTACAAAGCTCTAGGGGCATTACGAGGTAGTCAGGTTGAACGTAGTCTGTGTCCCACATGAGGTTCATGGTCTTAATCCCCCTTGTACAGATATGGTCACTGAGGCACAGAGAAGTGAGGCGACTTGTCCAAGGTCACACAGCAGACAAGTGACAGAACTGAGATTAGAACCCAGGTCACCTGACTCATTCATTCAGTTGTATTAAGCGCTTACTATGTGCAGACTCCCTGGCCAGTGCTCTTTCTGCTAGGCTACGCTGCATTCTTCAGTCAAATTTATAAGAGTGCTTGGTGACTGGAAAGTGAGGTTCTCCACAGAGATCTGGCATGTCCAGAAGCCTGGTTTAGACATTTCTGCTCCATTGCGTCACACGACAAAGACCACCTGACTGCCGGATCGCTCTCCTTACAACCCTTGTCCAGTGACCGCCGTTTCACACAACACGAGGAAAGGAACTTTTCTTTCCAGAAAAGGACAGGTCAAGGAGACTGCCCCAGGATCTCATTTATCCCGGGTACAGAAGAAGTTTGGGTTGAACCTGAGTCGGCAGCTGTCCTTCTGTCCCTCTTTGTGCTGGCTGCCCCTGTGGCATATTTGCTGGCATAAATATAATGGGCACATCTTAGTGTAGGGTATTGGAACTACTCTGTGGTTATAGATAATACCAGTTATGCCTCTGGCAGTTTTCAGCAAGTCATGTACCATTTCTGCCCCAGCATCCCTTCTCTAAAGTGAGGACGATGATAGGTAAAACATGATCTCCTCAGCTTGCTGTGAACAGTAATCACTGTTTGCAAAGCATTGCATAGTTGCTGCTTTGTGGTTTTTTGCCCCCCTGGGAGGATGAGCATCTTTGATCTGCTTCTTACGCCTGACCCAGAGATGGTTCAAAGATAGGGCTGCCCTGGAAATCTATGGATGTCACTCGTTTGATCACTTTTTCAGAGAAATAAACCACAGCTATGTAATGCTTCAGAACCCGCTGGGGCCTTATTCACATTTCATGTTCAGGAGAGACTATGTGCTGGGCCGATTGAGATATTTATTTTTTCTTTTTATGGTATTTAAGTGTTCACTGTATGCTGGGCGCTGTTCTAAGCACTGGGGTAGATAGGAGGTAATGAGGTTGGACACAGCCCATGTCCCACATGGGGCTCACAGTCTTAATCCCCATTTTACAGATGGGCTGACTAAGGCATAGAGAAGTGAACTGACTTGCCCAAGGTCATACAGCAGACAAATGGTGGAGCTGGAATTAGAGTCCAGGTCTTTCTAACTCCCAAACCCATGCTCTATCCACTGGGCCACACTGCATCTCCAGAGATTGTGGGGATTGAATTTACTTGACTCTTTTTTGTGGGGCTTTATTTCCAACAGAGTTGCATCTCATCCCTGAAGGTGCCTGTTCAAATCAGTCTGTCAATCAGTTGTGTTTATTGAGCACTTGCTATGTGCTGAGCACTGTGCTAAAAGCGTGGAAGAGAATCCAGCCAAACCATAGGCCCTAAATGGATCTCCTGTCAAGTTGGCTCTCTGGCTTGCGGCCTGAGTGGCGAGTGGGAGTTCACAGAAGATGACCATGGGAAGCAGCATGGCCTGAGATTCTGCGGATATGGGGTCTTATCCCGGCTCCGCCGCATGTCCTGACTTGCTCCCGTTGTTCTTCCCCACTCCCAGTGCTACAGCACTTACGTGCATTTGTGTAATTTATTTATCTCTATTAATGTGTGTCTTCCCCACCCCCGCCCCCAGACTGTAAGCTCACTGTGGGCTGGGAATGTGTCTCTTTATAGTTGTATTGTACTCTCCCAAGCACCTTGAACAGTGCTGTGCACACAGAAGCACTCAATAAATACAGTTGAATGAATGAATGTATGCTGTGTGACCTTGGGCCAGTCACGTAACTTCTCTGTGCCTTAATTTCCTCATACTCCCTCTTATTTAGACTGGGAGCCCCATGTGGGCTAGGGACTGTATCCAACCTGATTACCGTATAGCTACCCCTGCGCCTAGTACAGTACGTGACACATAGTAAGTGCCTAACAATTACCATAATTAGTATTATTATTATTATCATCATCATTATTATGACCACACCCCAAATCACGCAGGACTCAGTAACTAAATAGTGATTAGTAGTTATCCGTCCAGGCAGATAGCAGGGTCCTGATAAGACGGGAGGAGCAGGGGAATAATTTGCAATTTGGGAACCCATGCAGCTCTGTTGAGGAAAGTAAGAGACTTTCATTTTCCCACTGTAGTGAGTATGATTTAGTGTGTTTTCATGACGACCAAATTAATCGGCAGCATTTAATTTTAAGGACCTTGAAACACCCAGTCAGTCTTTTAGTCAGTCTTTTGGCAAGAAGTAATTCCACTGCTTGAATCTCAGCCATGCTTATCTTGGCAGAAGTAGATGAGAGGTCAAGGATGAATTTTCCAGTACAGGTTGATGGTGTAAGATAATCTGAAGAAGTTGCTTCGGAAAACAGATCTGCCGATTTAAGAAAGGAGCAGGATGAAGTAAGGGAGTTGCAGCAGCATGAGGCAATCCCTTTACTAGTAACTGACGATAACATCGGAGGTGGCCTTGGCAGTTTGCGCAATTCAACAAGCTTTTGAAAAGATCAACCAAATTCCACATCATCATCATCATCAATCGTATTTATTGAGCGCTTACTATGTGCAGAGCACTGTACTAAGCGCTTGGGAAGTACAAATTGGCAACATATAGAGACAGTCCCTACCCAACAGTGGGCTCACAGTCTAAAAGGGGGAGACAGAGAACAAAACCAAACATACTAACAAAATAAAATAAATAGAATAGATATGTGCAAATAAAATAAATAAATTTATTTTATTTATTTATAGATAAATAAATATATTTATTTATATTTATATATAGCAGGCACATTCACTACCCATAAAGAGCATACAGTCCACAGGGGGAGACAGACATTAATATAAATGAATAACTAATTTGTAATATCTAACTTATAAGATATGTACCTAAGTGCCGAGGGGTTGAGAGTGGGGCGAATATCAGATGCTCAAAGGTCATAGATCCAAGTGCGTAGATGACAAAGAAGGGAGAGGGAGCCAGGGAAAAGAGGGCTTAATTGGGGATGGCCTCTTGGAGGAATTGTGACCGTAGTAATGCTTTGAAGTTGGGGAGAGTGGAGAAGAAAGCCTCTGATTGATTTGTAGTGCCTGTGGTGTTAAAAATCTTTTCTAATTCCATTTTCTTTTTGGGAGAAAGACAAGGATAGAGAGGATGCTGTGAGCATGGGTCCGTGGGACCCCGAGGGCAAAGCTGGGAAACAGGAGGCCGAGAGGCTGCCGAGCCTCCAGACACCCAGATTTTGCAAAGATCCAGGGGAGCGTATTTCCTCCTGCCTTCAGGGCACCTCTGCTTGGTTGTTCCCACCACACTTCAAACTTAACATGTCCAAAACAGCACTCTTCATCTGCCCATCCACACTGGGTCCTCTCCCTGACTTTCCCATCACAGTAAACACTACCACCATCCTCCCTGTCTCACAAGCCCGTAACCTTGGCATTCTCCACTCATCTCTTATATTCAACCCACACATTCAATCTGTCACTAAATCCTGTTCTACCTTCACAACTTTGCTAAAATCGGTCTTTTCCTCTCCACTAGTAAAGCGCCGGACACATAGTAAGCGCTTAACAAATACCACATCGTCGTTATTATCATCATCCAAGCAGCTACCATGTTGATCCTGCTTTGACTAATACATCAGCCTCCTTTCTGACCTTCCTGCCTCCTGTCTCTTCCCTCTGCTGCTTGGATTATTTTTCTACAGAAATGTTCAGTCCATATTTACCTACTCCGCAAGAATTTCCAGTGGCTGCCCATTCACCTCTACATCAAGCAGAAACTCCTTACCATTGGCTTTAAAGCACTCAATTACCTTACCCCCTCCTATCTTATCTCTCCAAAGTAGGAACCTTCAACACAGCATGTTAACTTTTCTCCTCTAATGCCACTCACTGCACCTCAATCTCATCTATCTGGCCCTCCTCTGGCCCAGAGCTTCCTCCCCATTCGAGTCCAACTGCTAATGATGCCCATCTACTTGTTTTGTTTTGTTGTCTGTCTCCCCCTTCTAGACTGTGAGCCTGTTGTTGGGTAGGAATTATCTCTATCTGTTGCTGAACTGTACTTTCCAAGCATTTAGTACAGTGCTCTGCACACAGTAAGCGCTCAATAAATACGATTGAAGAATGGGTGAATGAATCACTCTCGCTTCCTTCAAAGCCTTATTAAAATCACATCTCCTCCAAGAGGCCTTCCCTAAGTCCTCATTCCCCCTACTCCGTCTCTTCTCTGTCTCTCTTGCACTTGGATTTGCACCATTTATTCACCCAACCCTCAGCCCCACGACATTTATGTACATATCTGGAATTTTTTTTTAATGTTTGTCTCCCCCTCTCAGGCTGTAAGCCCACTGTGGGCAGGGACCAGATCTACCAAGTCTGTTATACTGTACTCTCCCAAGCACTTAGTACAGTGCTCTGCACACAGTGAGCACTCAGAAAATATGATTGATAGACTGGGAGCAGGGGAGGTGGAGAAGGGTCAGCCTGCGTCTGTACAATGTGAGGGGCAGAAGGGGTGGGCTTGGAGGGGTTTGAGGCCGAGGGACAGGGTAAGAGGCCCCTCGGGTGGTGCACGTGGGCCAGAGAGAGAAGGCTGGAGGTTGAGGGGAACTGAGGAGATGAGAGATAATAATAATAATTATGACATTTGTTAAGTGCTTACTGTAAGGCACTGTACTAAGCACTGGGGTGCTTCTGACCCCATTCCCTCTCATTTTATGAAATCTCTCGCCCCATCCCTCCTCCCCGCCTTAATTTCCATCTTCAACCACTCAGTCTCCACTTGTTCCTTCCCCTCTGCCTTCAAACATGCCTGTGTCTCCCCCATCCTAAAAAAAACCCTCTCTTGACCCCACCTCCCCTTCTAGTTATCGCCCTATCTCCCTCCTACCATTCCTTTCCAGACTCCTTGAATGAGTCATCTACACCCGCTGCCTCGAATTCCTCAACATCAACTCTGTCCTCAACCCCCTCCAATCTGGCTTCCATCCCCTACATTCCACCGAAACTGCCCTCTCAAAGGTCACCAATGACCTCCTGTTTGCCAAATCCAACAGCTCCTACTCTATCCTAATCCTCATCGACCTCTCAGCTACCTTTGACACTGTGGACCACCCCCTTCTCCTCAACACGGTATCCAACCTTGGCCTCACAGACTCTGTCCTCTCCTGGTTCTCCTCTTATCTCTCCGGCCATTCATTCTCAGTCTCTTTTGCGGGCTCCTCCTCCCCCTCCCCCTCCCATCCCCTTACTGTAGGAGTTCCTCAAGGGTTTGTTCTTGGTCCCCTTCTGTTCTCTATCTACACTTACTCCCTTGGTGAACTCATTCGCTCCCACGGCTTCAACTGTCATCTCCATGCTGATGACACCCAAATCTACATCTCTGCCCCGCTCTCTCTCCCTCCCTTCAAGCTCATGTCTCCTCCTGCCTTCAAGACATCTCCATCTGGATGTCTGCCCGCCATCTAAAACTCAATATGTCCAAGACCCAACTCCTTATCTTTCCTCCCAAACCCTGCCCTCTCCCTGACTTTCCCATCACTGTTGACACTACCATCCTTCCCGTCTCACAAGCCCACAACCTTAGTGTCATCCTCGACTCCGCTCTCTCATTCACCCCTCACATCCAATCCGTCACCAAAAACTGCCGGTCTCACCTCCGCAACATCACCACGATCCGCCCTTTCCTCTCCATCCAAACTGCTACCCTGCTGGTTCAAACTCTCATCCTATCCCGACTGGATTACTGCGTCAGCCTCCTCTCTGATCTCCCATCCTCCTGTCTCTCCCCACTTCAATCTATACTTCACGCTGCTGCCTGGATCATTTTTGTGCAGAAACGCTCTGGGCATGTTACTCCCCTCCTCAAAAATCTCCAGTGGCTACCAGTCAACCTACGCATCAGGCAAAAACTCCTCACTCTTGGCTTCAAGGCTGTCCATCACGTCGCCCCCTCCTACCTCACCTCCCTTCTTTCCTTCTACAGCCCAGCCTGCACCCGCCGCTTCTCTGCTGCTCACCTCCTCCCTGTGCCTCGTTCTCACCTGTCCCACTGTCGACCCCCGGCCCACATCCTCCCCCTGGCCTGGAATGCCCTCCCTCCGCACATCCACCAAGCTAGCTCTCTTCCTCCCTTCAAAGCGCTACTGAGAGCTCACCTCCTCCAGGAGGCCTTCCCAGACTGAGCCCCCTCCTTCCTCTCCCCCTCCCCATCCCCCCCGCCCTACCTCCTTCCCCTCCCCACAGCACCTGTATATATGTTTGTACAGATTTATTACTCTTTTTATTTTACTTGTACATATTTACTATTCTATTTATTTTATTTTGTTAATATGTTTTGTTGTCTGTCTTCCCCTTCTAGACTGTGAGCCCGCTGTTGGGTAGGGAGCGTCTCTATATGTTGCCAACTTGTACTTCCCAAGTGCTTAGTACAGTGCTCTGCACACAGTAAGCACTCAATAAATACGATTGAATGAATGAATGAATACCTGCAAATTGGGTTCGATAGGCCAGAGATAGGGGCCGGGGGGCTGGAGATGAGTGTGAGGACATTGGGGTGTGTGGAGAGGGAGTGGGAAGGGGGGTATTAAGAAGGGGAGGAAGAAGAGTGAACAGGAAGGGAAAAGGGATCAAGGGGGAGGGGACAGAGCCAGGACTGCCCTGTAAAGGATTCAACCTGTCACCAGCAGTGCCGCCCTCTTCACCCTTTTCTGCACCTCAGTTTCCCCATCTGTAAAATGGGGATTCAGGATCTCTTCTGCCACTTAGACTATGAGCCTCATGTGAGTCGGGGACTATGTTATAATGATGATGGCATTTGTTAAGCGTTTACTATGTGCAAAGCACTGTTCTAAGCTCCGGGGGGGATACAAGGTGATCAGGTTCTCCCAAGTGGGGCTCACAGTCTTAATGCCCATTTTACAGATTAGGTAACTGAGACTCAGAGAAGTTAAGGGACTTGCCCAAGGTCACACAGCAGATATGTGGCAGAGCTGGGATTAGAACCCGTGACCTCCGACTCCCAAGCCCGTGCTCTTTCCACTGAGCCATGCTGCTTCTCTATCTGACCTTATTATCTTGTAGAGAAGCAGCGTGGCTCAGTGGAAAGAGCACGGACTTTGGAGTCAGAGGTCATGGGTTCGAATCCTGGCTCTGCCACTTGTCAGCTGTGTGACTTTGGGCACGTCACTTAACTTCTCTGGGCCTCAGTTCCCTCATCTGTAAAATGGGGAGGAAGACTGTGAGCCCCCTGTGGGACAACCTGATCACCTTGTGTACCCCCAGCGCTTAGAACAGTGCCTTGCACATAGTAAGCGCTTAATAAATGCCATTATTATATGCCCCAGCACTTAGATCAGTGTTTGACCCAGAGTAACTGCTTACAACATGCCATAGTTATCATTATAATTTTTAAATTATAATTAGGAAAGGTAAACCATCATCCCTAGCAGCATTTATCAGACACCCGTTTCCTTTAGTTAACTCGTACTAAGTGCTTGAGAACTTACAATAGATGGAAAAATCTACAATGCCTGCCCCCCCGGGACCCTACAATCTAGCGAAGCGGGGAGGAAAGACTGTTTTGTCGTCAGCAGCTCCTCTCATTAAATGTTCTCTCTGTGTGGCAGGTACACTCGAGAGGCCGGGGTCCGCTCTCTGGACAGGAAATTTGGAGCCATTTGCCGAGCCGTCGCTGTGAAAGTGGCAGAAGGACAGCAGAAAGAGACAAAGCTTGATCGCTCCGAGGTGACTGAGGGAGAAGGTCAGTCTACTCCTGCGCACTCGAGTTCATTCAGTGGGCCCACGCCAGTTAGTTCCGAAGCAGTGACAGAGGAAACTCCTGGGTCTCTGGTGTCTGGAGTGGGTAGCTCAGATCGGTGGAACCAAGGATCCGTGTCTGTTGCATTTTGCCTTCCTGGATGTTTTTATTTTCATTCGTCTTTTGGATCCCCTCAGATGAGCGCCCGGGAGTCACGGGATTCTGCGGGTTTATAAAGGAGGTTCTCCTGGGTTAAGGTGGTGGGGATAATTTAGGGTCTCCATGTGACTAGGACAACTATAAACCTGTCTCTGCCTGTAAACCCGTCCCCAGTTATTTGCAATGAGGAGAGTTATTGTGGCCCTAGAATGCCCGGTAGTCAATCTCCAAATGCTTTGGTAAGGATCGCTTTACTATGACATAATGTCACTTGCAATGTTGAATGGCAGTTGACTTCTTTTATGGGGTCACTCTTCAAGAGTGAATTTACATTTTCTTTTATGGCAGTCTAAATCTTATGGGGAACGGGGAAATGAGAAAAAGAATGTCTAAGCTCAGATTCCTCGTGGTACCGGACTATTTGAGAAGTGCCCCGTGATCGGTAGGGGTTGTGTGGGTTTCTAGGGTTCTTATACTTCCACAGTAGTGAGATTTGCCAGAACCCAGCCCGGTATCTACGCTGCTTTCCAAAGAGGAATTATGGTTGGACTGCATATGCTGGAACCGATCAGGTCTGAAAAATAATAATAATAATAATAATGATGGTATTTCTTAAGTACTTACTATGTGCAAAGCACTGTTCTAAGTGCTGGGGGGATACAAGGTGATCAGGTTGTCCCACATGGGGCTCACAGTCTTAATCCCCGTTTTACAGATGAGGGAACTGAGGCACAGAGAAGTTAAGTGGCTTGCCCAAAGTCACACAGCTGACAATTGGCAGAGCCGGGATTTGAACCCATGATCTCTGACTCCAGAGCCCGTGCTCTTTCCACTGAGCCACGCTGCTTCTCTGCAGGTAGACCTTCTCCACTTCACCTATCTCCATGCCTAACACAAGGTCACACACTTGATAGCTTCCATATTCCAAAGAGTGGCTCTCTGGGAGCTTTTTAGCCATGAAAGAATCCACCAGGCACCCATCTCTCCCTGCTTTCCCAAGCCGCAGGATGCCGAAAATAACCCACCTCCCAGATTCCCGGCTGCTAGAGAAAGATTGGGGTGAATAGATTGCACTTTTGACCCAAAGATGGGGTCCTTGAATCCTCTCTCTCACAAAACTTGCCCAGATTAGAACTGGAACCCAGCGTTCCTTCTCTGGGCTCAGTCCCAGGCCTGGTACTGGGCAGGAGTTATTTTTAGCCCACTCCACTGTGATTCCACAACCAATTTTTTTTTTCAGATACACTCAGTTCTGCCAGAGGGTGTGTTTATTATGCATCTTAGCTAGAACATGACAGCAGAATTAGGACATGTTCTTCCAGCAGCGGGCAACTGTCTAAATATACATCACCACACGATGTAGGAAGAAGTGGCTGTGAACATGCATGCAGCATTGAACCCACGGTGACTGCCTCTAGACATATGTTCTTTAGTGCAGGGTTCTGCGAGAAAAAAACCTCTGGCTGAAAGGAGAACTGGATGTGTCAGAGTCAGGACCTCTGGATTCTGTTTCTGATCAGGGTCAGGGCCCTGTGGGTGTTGGGGGCGGTGGGCGGGGAGGTCCAATGACACTCCTGACGCAGAAGTGGACCGGGGCAACTCCTGTCACTCACTCTCTGGCAAAAATAAAAATAAATAAACCTCTCCAAAAACAGGGTTAATCCCAGTCGAGAAGCAGCATGGCCTAGTGGGTGGAACACGGACCCGGGAGTTAGAAGGACCTGGGTTCTAATCCCGGCTCTGCCATTTGTCTGCTCTGTGACTGGGATAGTCGTTCAACTTCTCTGTGCCTCAGTTCCCTCATCTGTAAAAGGGGATTTAAGACTGTGAGCCCCATTTAGGACATGGATTGTGTCCAGCCCGATTAGCTTGAATCCACCCCAGCACCTGGTACGGTGCCTGGCATGTGCTGGGCACTTAACAAATACCATAAAAACAAATCTTTTCACTTAGCTGATAGGGAAAACAAATCTTTTCACTTAGCTGATAGGGAATTGTACTTTGGGATCACAGAAATAAAGTTGAACAGGAGCTCAGCAAATCATCTTCTGCTGCCCTGTGCCACAAAACAGGTGAATGGCTGAACTGACTGACAGGTAGGTGTCTTTTTTCTCTATACGATCTCCAGGAGTGGACATTCTACAACTTCCCTTGATATTCATTCATTCAGTCATATTTATTTGAGTGCTTACTGTGTGCACAGCACTTGGGAAAGTACAATGCAACAATAAACAGCGACACTCCCTCCCCACAACGAACTTATAGTCTAGAGGTGAGGGAGACAAACACCAATCCGAATAAAGTTACGGATCGGTACATAAGTGCTGTAGTCCACTCCTTGAGTGCCAGGGTGGGGAAGCATTGAAGGCCTTCCTTATATCTAGGCCAGGATTTTCTTCCTATAGACTAGGCCCATTTTTCAGGGCAGTTGCTTGTGGTCCATGCCACCAGCTAGACACAGCCCTGTAAATCATCTCAAGCAGAGAAACAGACAAGTCATCCCTGAGCCTTCTCCTCTCCAGACTAAGCAGCCTCAATTCCTTTAGACCCTACTTTCCATCCCCGTAAGGA